>NW_026061741.1:310453-620906 GCF_023897955.1 Schistocerca gregaria
TGGCTATTACATCAACTTAGAAGCTTAATCTGTGTTCTACTATGGTGCTTTTAGTGTCTCCGCATACTGCAGCATGCGACATAGCTTTGCAGACGATAAGTACAACCGTTTCAGAGAGAAGAGCGGCCAATGTGACGCACTGCTTTATATCGATTCGATAATATATTCCGAAAACGGACGGATTTCTCAGGTTTTTACTACATATGAACACTTTTCGCATCCTCCCGTGCCACTCGGCTGCTAGTAATCCTTTCATGCACAATCATAAGGTCCTACCTAATGTCCAAGGCACCAAAGCCAGCTAAAAAGTCAATTTTCGATACCTAAAACTTGAATTGTACTACTCCTTACTGGCTATTACATCAACTTAGAAGCTACATCTGTGTTCTACTATGGTGCTTTTAGTGACTCCGCATACCGCAGCACGCGACATAGCTTTGCAGACGATAAGTACAACCGTTTCAGAGAGAAGAGCGGGCAATATGACGATCTGGCTTCAAGTTGATTCGATAACAACTGACGAAAAAGGATGGATTTCTCAGGTTTTTCCTACATATGAACACTTTTCACATTCTCCCATTCAACTCGGGTGCTAGTCCTCCTTTCATGCAGAATCTTAAGGACATAGCTCATACCCAAGGCACCAAAGCCAGCTAAAAAGTCAATAATCGATACCTAAATTGACTACATCTTACTAGCTATTATATCAACTTAGAAGCTTCATCTGTGTTCCACTATGGTGATTTAGTGTCTCCGCATACCGCAGCACGCGACATAGCTTTGCAGACGATAAGTACAACCGTTTCAGAGAGAAGAGAGGCCAATGTGACGATCTGGCTTTAAGTCGATTCGATAACAAATGACGAAAATGGACGGATTTCTCAGGTTTTTACTACATATGAACACTTGTCACATAGTCCCGTGCAACGCGGCTGCTAGTCCTCCTTTCATGCAGAATCTTAAGGTCCTAGCTCATGTCCAAGGCGCCAAAGCCAGCTAAAAAGTCAATATTCGATACCTAAAACTTGAATTGTACTACCTCTTACTGGCTATTACATCAACTTAGAAGCTTCATCTGTATTCTACTATATTGCTTTTAGTGTCTCCGCATACCGCAGCACTCGACATAGCTTTGCAGACGATAAGTACAACCGTTTCAGATAGAAGAGCGGCCAATGTGACAATCTGGCTTTAAGTCGATTCGATAACACATGACGAAAACGGACGCATTTTTCAGGTTTTTACTACATATGAACACTTTTCACATTCTCCCAAGCAACTCGGCTGCTAGTCCTCCTTCCGTGCGGAATCATAAGGTCCTAGCTCATGTCCAAGGCACAAAAGCCAGCTAAAAGTTCAATAATCGATACCTAAAACTTGAATTGTACTACTTCTTACTTGCTATTACATCAACTTAGAAGCTTAATCTGTGTTCTGCTATGGTGCTTTTAGTGTCTCCGCATACCGCAGCACGCGACATAGCTTTGCAGACGATAAGTACAACCGTTTCAGAGAGAAGAGGGGCCCATGTGACGATCTGGCTTTAAGTCGATTCGATAACAAATGACGAAAACGGACGGATTTCACAGGTTTTTACTACATATGAACACTTTTTACATCCTCCCGTGCAACGCGGCTGCTAGTCCTCCTTTCATGCAGAATCTTTAGGTCCTAGCTCATGTCCAAGGCACCAAAGCCAGCTAAAAAGACAATAATCGATACCTAAAACTTGAATTGTACTACGTCTCACTGGCTATCACATCAACTTAGAAGCTTCATCTGTGTTCTACTATGGTGCTTTTAGTGTCTCCGCATACTGCAGCACGCGACATAGCTTTGGAGACGATAAGTACAACCGTTTCAGAGAGAAGAGGGGCCCATGTGGCGATCTGGCTTTAAGTCGATACGATAACAAATGACGAAAACGGACGGATTTCTCAGGTTTTTACTACATATGAACACTTTTTACATTCTCCCGTGCAACTCGGCTGCTAGTCCTCCTTTCATGCAGAATCTTAAGGTCCTAGGTCATGTCCAAGGCACCAAAGCCAGCAAAAAAGTCAATAATCGATACCTAAATCTTGAATTGTACTACTTCTTACTGGCTATTACATCAACTTTGAAGCTTCATCTGTGTTCTACTATGGTGCTTTTAGTGTCTCCGCATACTGCAGCACGCGACATAGCTTTGCAGACGATAAGTACAACCGTTTCAGAGAGAAGAGCGGCCAATGTGACGATCTGGCTTTAAGTCGATTCGATAACAAATGACGAAAACGGACGGATTTCTCAGGTTTTTACTACATATGAACACTTTTCACATTCTCCCATGTAACTCGGCTGCTAGTCCTCCTTTCATGCAGAATCGTAGGGTCCTAGCTCATGTCCAAGGCACAAAAGCCAGCTAAAAAGTCAATAATCGATACCTAAAACTTTAATTGTACTACTTCTCACTGGCTATCACATCAACTTAGAAGCTTCATCTGCGTTCTACTATGGTGCTTTTAGTGTCTCCGCATAATGCAGCACGCGACATAGCTTTGCAGACGATAAGTACAACCGTTTCAGAGAGAAAAGCGGGCAATGTGACGATCTGGCTTCAAGTTGATTCGATAACAAATGACTAAAACGGACGGATTTCTCAGGTTTTTACTACATATGAACACTTTCCACATTCTCCAATGCAACTCGGATGCTAGTATTCCTATCATGCAGAATCATAAGGACATAGCTCATGTCCAAGGCACCAAAGCCAGCTAAAAAGTCAATAATCGATACCTAAATTGACTACATCTTACTAGCTATTACATCAACTTAGAAGCTTCATCTGTGTTCCACTATGGTGATTTAGTGTCTCCGCATACCGCAGCACGCGACATAGCTTTGCAGACGATAAGTACAACCGTTTCAGAGAGAAGAGAGGCCAATGTGACGATCTGGCTTTAAGTCGATTCGATAACAAATGACGAAAATGGACGGATTTCTCAGGTTTTTACTACATATGAACACTTGTCACATAGTCCCGTGCAACGCGGCTGCTAGTCCTCCTTTCATGCAGAATCTTAAGGTCCTAGCTCATGTCCAAGGCACCAAAGCCAGCAAAAAAGACAATAATCGATACCTAAATCTTGAATTGTACTGCTTCTTACTGGCTATTACTTCAACTTTGAAGCTTCATCTGTGTTCTACTATGGTGCTTTTAGTGTCTTTGCATACCGCAGCACGCGACATAGCTTTGCAGACGATGAGTACAACCGTTTCAGAGAGAAGAGCGGCCAATGTGACGCACTGCTTTAAGTCGATTCCACAATAAATTACGAAAACGGACGGATTTCTCAGGTTTTTACTACATATGAACACTTTTCACATTCTCCCAAGCAACTCGGCTGCTAGTCCTCCTTCCGTGCGGAATCATAAGGTCCTAGCTCATGTCCAAGGCACAAATTCCAGCTAAAAGGTCAATAATCGATACCTAAAACTTGAATTGTACTACTTGTTACTGGCTATTACATCAACTTAGAAGCTTAATCTGTGTTCTACTATAGTGCTTTTAGTGTCTCCGCATACCGCTGCACACGACACAGCTTTGCAGACGATAAGTACAACCGTTTCAGAGAGAAGAGGGGCCCATGTGACGATCTGGCTTTAAGTCGATTCGATAACAAATGACGAAAACGGACGGATTTCTCAGGTTTTTACTACATATGAACACTTTTCACATTCTCCCATGTAACTCGGCTGCTAGTCCTCCTTTCATGCAGAATCATAAGGTCCTAGCTCATGTCCAGGGCACAAAAGCCAGCTAAAAAGTCAATAATCGATACCTAAAACTTTAATTGTACTACTTCTTACTGGCTATCACATCAACTTAGAAGCTTCATCTGCGTTCTACTATGGTGCTTTTAGTGTCTCCGCATACTGCAGCACGCGACATAGCTTTGCAGACGATAAGTACAACCATTTCAGAGAGAAAAGCGGGCAATGTGACGATCTGGCTTCAAGTTGATTCGATAACAAATGACTAAAACGGACGGATTTCTCAGGTTTTTACTACATATGAACACTTTCCACATTCTCCAATGCAACTCGGCTGCTAGTCCTCCTATCATGCAGAATCATAAGGACATAGCTCATGTCCAAGGCACCAAAGCCAGCTAAAAAGTCAATAATCGATACCTAAATTGACTACATCTTACTAGCTATTACATCAACTTAGAAGCTTCATCTGTGTTCCACTATGGTGATTTAGTGTCTCCGCATACCGCAGCACGCGACATAGCTTTGCAGACGATAAGTACAACCGTTTCAGAGAGAAGAGAGGCCAATTTGACGATCTGGCTTTAAGTCGATTCGATAACAAATGACGAAAATGGACGGATTTCTCAGGTTTTTACTACATATGAATACTTGTCACATAGTCCCGTGCAACGCGGCTGCTAGTCCTCCTTTCATGCAGAATCTTAAGGTCCTAGCTCATGTCCAAGGCACCAAAGCCAGCAAAAAAGACAATAATCGATACCTAAATCTTGAATTGTACTGCTTCTTACTGGCTATTACTTCAACTTTGAAGCTTCATCTGTGTTCTACTATGGTGCTTTTAGTGTCTTTGCATACCGCAGCACGCGACATAGCTTTGCAGACGATGAGTACAACCGTTTCAGAGAGAAGAGCGGCCAATGTGACGCACTGCTTTAAGTCGATTCCATAATAAATTACGAAAACGGACGGATTTCTCAGGTTTTTACTACATATGAACACTTTTCACATTCTCCCAAGCAACTCGGCTGCTAGTCCTCCTTCCGTGCGGAATCATAAGGTCCTAGCTCATGTCCAAGGCACAAATTCCAGCTAAAAGGTCAATAATCGATACCTAAAACTTGAATTGTACTACTTGTTACTGGCTATTACATCAACTTAGAAGCTTAATCTGTGTTCTACTATAGTGCTTTTAGTGTCTCCGCATACCGCAGCACGCGACACAGCTTTGCAGACGATAAGTACAACCGTTTCAGAGAGAAGAGGGGCCTATGTGACGATCTGGCTTTAAGTCGATTCGATTTCAAATGACGAAAACGGACGGATTTCTCAGGTTTTTACTACATATGAACACTTTTTACATCCTCCCGTGCAACGCGGCTGCTAGTCCTCCTTTCATGCAGAATCGTAAGGTCCTAGCTCATGTCCAAGGCACCAAAGCCAGCTAAAAAGTCAATAATCGATACCTAAAACTTGAATTGTACTACTTCTCTCTGGCTATAACATCAACTTAGAAGCTTCATCTGTGTTCTACTATGGTGCTTTTAGTGTCTCCGCATACTGCAGCACGCGACATAGCTTTGCAGACGATAAGTACAACCGTTTCAGAGAGAAGAGGGGCCCATGTGACGATCTGGCTTTAAGTCGATTCGATAACAAATGACGAAAACGGACGGATTTCTCAGGTTTTTACTACATATGAACACTTTTCACATTCTCCCATTCAACTCGGCTGCTAGTCCTCCTTTCATGCAGAATCTTAAGGACATAGCTCATGTCCAAGGCACCAAAGCCAGCTAAAAAGTCAATAATCGATACCTAAATTGACTACATCTTACTAGCTATTACATCAACTTAGAAGCTTCATCTGTGTTCCACTATGGTGATTTTAGTGTCTCCGCAAACCGCAGCACGCGACATAGCTTTGCAGACGATAAGTACAACCGTTTCAGAGAGAAGAGAGGCCAATGTGACGATCTGGCTTTAAGTCGATTCGATAACAAATGACGAAAATGGACGGATTTCTCAGGTTTTTACTACATATGAACACTTGTCACATAGTCCCGTGCAACGCGGCTGCTAGTCCTCCTTTCATGCAGAATCTTAAAGTCCTAGCTCATGTCCAAGTCGCCAAAGCCAGCTAAAAAGTCAATATTCGATACCTAAAACTTGAATTGTACTACTCCTTACTGGCTATTACATCAACTTAGTAGCTTCATCTGTGTTCTACTATGGTGCTTTTAGTGTCTCCGCATACCGCAGCACGCGACATAGCTTTGCAGACGATAAGTACAACCGTTTCAGAGAGAAGAGCGGCCAATGTGACGCACTGCTTTAAGTCGATTCGATAATAAATTACGAAAACGGACGGATTTCTCAGGTTTTTACTACATATGAACACTTTTCGCATCCTCCCGTGCAACTCGGCTGCTAGTCCTCCTTTCATGCAGAAACTTAAGGTCCTAGCTCATGTCCAAGGCACCAAAGCCAGCTAAAAAGTCAATATTCGATACCTAAAACTTGAATTGTACTACTCCTTACTGGCTATTACATCAACTTAGTAGCTTCATCTGTGTTCTACTATGGTGCTTTTAGTGTCTCCGCATACCGCAGCACGCGACATAGCTTTGCAGACGATAAGTACAACCGTTTCAGAGAGAAGAGGGGCCAATGTGACGATCTGGCTTTAAGTCGATTCGATAACAAGTGACGAAAACGAACGGATTTCTCAGGTTTATACTACATATGAACACTTTTTACATTCGCCCGTGCAACTCGGCTGCTAGTCCTCCTTTCATGCAGAATCTTAAGGTCCTTGCTCATGTCCAAGGCACCAAAGCCAGCAAAAAAGTCAATAATCGATACCTAAATCTTGAATTGTACTACTTCTTACTGGGTATTACATCAACTTAGAAGCTTCATCTGTATTCTATTATATTGCTTTTAGTGTCTCCGCATACCGCAGCACGCGACATAGCTTTGCAGACGATAAGTACAACCGTTTCAGAGAGAAGAGCGGCCAATGTGACGATCTGGCTTTAAGTCGATTCGATAACAAATGACGAAAACGGACGGATTTCTCAGGTTTTTACTAGATATGAACACTTTTCACATTCTCCCATGTAACTCGGCTGCTAGTCCTCCTTTCATGCAGAATTATAAGGTCCTAGCTCATGTCCAAGGCACAAAAGCCAGCTAAAAAGTCAATAATCGATACCTAAAACTTTAATTGTACTACTTCTCACTGGCTATCACATCAACTTAGAAGCTTCATCTGCGTTCTACTATGGTGCTTTTAGTGTCTCCGCATACTGCAGCACGCGACATAGCTTCGCAGACGATAAGTACAACCGTTTCAGAGAGAAAAGCGGGCAATGTGACGATCTGGCTTCAAGTTGATTCGATAACTAATGACTAAAACGGACGGATTTCTCAGGTTTTTACTACATATGAACACTTTTCACATTCTCCAATGCAACTCGGCTGCTAGTCCTCCTATCATGCAGAATCATAAGGACATAGCTCATGTCCAAGGCACCAAAGCCAGCTAAAAAGTCAATAATCGATACCTAAATTGACTACATCTTACTAGCTATTACATCAACTTAGAAGCTTCATCTGTGTTCCACTATGGTGATTTTAGTGTCTCCGCATACCGCAGCACGCGACATAGCTTTGCAGACGATAAGTACAACCGTTTCAGAGAGAAGAGAGGCCAATGTGACGATCTGGCTTTAAGTCGATTCGATAACATTGACGAAAATGGACGGATTTCTCAGGTTTTTACTACATATGAACACTTGTCACATTCTCCCATGTAACTCGGCTGCTAGTCCTCCTTTCATGCAGAATCATAAGGTCCTAGCTCATGTCCAAGGCAAAAAAGCCAGCTAAAAAGTCAATAATCGATACCTAAAACTTTAATTGTACTACTTCTCACTGGCTATCACATCAACTTAGAAGCTTCATCTGCGTTCTACTATGGTGCTTTTAGTGTCTCCGCATACTGCAGCACGCGACATAGCTTTGCAGACGATAAGTACAACCGTTTCAGAGAGAAAAGCGGGCAATGTGACGATCTGGCTTCAAGTTGATTCGATAACAAATGACTAAAACGGACGGATTTCTCAGGTTTTTACTACATATGAACACTTTCCACACTCTCCAATGCAACTCGGCTGCTAGTCCTCCTATCATGCAGAATCATAAGGACATAGCTCATGTCCAAGGCACCAAAGCCAGCTAAAAAGTCAATAATCGATACCTAAATTGACTACATCTTACTAGCTATTACATCAACTTAGAAGCTTCATCTGTGTTCCACTATGGTGATTTAGTGTCTCCGCATACCGCAGCACGCGACATAGCTTTGCAGACGATAAGTACAACCGTTTCAGAGAGAAGAGAGGCCAATTTGACGATCTGGCTTTAAGTCGATTCGATAACAAATGACGAAAACGGACGGATTTCTCAGGTTTTTACTACATATGAATACTTGTCACATAGTCCCGTTCAACGCGGCTGCTAGTCCTCCTTTCATGCAGAATCTTAAGGTCCTAGCTCATGTCCAAGGCACCAAAGCCAGCAAAAAAGACAATAATCGATACCTAAATCTTGAATTGTACTGCTTCTTACTGGCTATTACTTCAACTTTGAAGCTTCATCTGTGTTCTACTATGGTGCTTTTAGTGTCTTTGCATACCGCAGCACGCGACATAGCTTTGCAGACGATGAGTACAACCGTTTCAGAGAGAAGAGCGGCCAATGTGACGCACTGCTTTAAGTCGATTCCATAATAAATTACGAAAACGGACGGATTTCTCAGGTTTTTACTACATATGAACACTTTTCACATTCTCCCAAGCAACTCGGCTGCTAGTCCTCCTTCCGTGCGGAATCATAAGGTCCTAGCTCATGTCCAAGGCACAAATTCCAGCTAAAAGGTCAATAATCGATACCTAAAACTTGAATTGTACTACTTGTTACTGGCTATTACATCAACTTAGAAGCTTAATCTGTGTTCTACTATAGTGCTTTTAGTGTCTCCGCATACCGCAGCACGCGACACAGCTTTGCAGACGATAAGTACAACCGTTTCAGAGAGAAGAGGGGCCCATGTGACGATCTGGCTTTAAGTCGATTCGATAACAAATGACGAAAACGGACGGATTTCTCAGGTTTTTGCTACATATGAACACTTTTTACATCCTCCCGTGCAACGCGGCTGCTAGTCCTCCTTTCATGCAGAATCGTAAGGTCCTAGCTCATGTCCAAGGCACCAAAGCCAGCTAAAAAGTCAATAATCGATACCTAAAACTTGAATTGTACTACTTCTCTCTGGCTATAACATCAACTTAGAAGCTTCATCTGTGTTCTACTATGGTGCTTTTAGTGTCTCCGCATACTGCAGCACGCGACATAGCTTTGCAGACGATAAGTACAACCGTTTCAGAGAGAAGAGGGGCCCATGTGACGATCTGGCTTTAAGTCGATTCGATAACAAATGACGAAAACGGACGGATTTCTCAGGTTTTTACTACATATGAACACTTTTCACATTCTCCCATTCAACTCGGCTGCTAGTCCTCCTTTCATGCAGAATCTTAAGGACATAGCTCATGTCCAAGGCACCAAAGCCAGCTAGAAAGTCAATAATCGATACCTAAATTGACTACATCTTACTAGCTATTACATCAACTTAGAAGCTTCATCTGTGTTCCACTATGGTGATTTTAGTGTCTCCGCAAACCGCAGCACGCGACATAGCTTTGCAGACGATTAGTACAACCGTTTCAGAGAGAAGAGAGGCCAATGTGACGATCTGGCTTTAAGTCGATTCGATAACAAATGACGAAAATGGACGGATTTCTCAGGTTTTTACTACATATGAACACTTGTCACATAGTCTCGTGCAACGCGGCTGCTAGTCCTCCTTTCATGCAGAATCTTAAAGTCCTAGCTCATGTCCAAGTCGCCAAAGCCAGCTAAAAAGTCAATATTCGATACCTAAAACTTGAATTGTACTACTCCTTACTGGCTATTACATCAACTTAGTAGCTTCATCTGTGTTCTACTATGGTGCTTTTAGTGTCTCCGCATACCGCAGCACGCGACATAGCTTTGCAGACGATAAGTACAACCGTTTCAGAGAGAAGAGCGGCCAATGTGACGCACTGCTTTAAGTCGATTCGATAATAAATTACGAAAACGGACGGATTTCTCAGGTTTTTACTACATATGAACACTTTTCGCATCCTCCCGTGCAACTCGGCTGCTAGTCCTCGTTTCATGCAGAAACTTAAGGTCCTAGCTCATGTCCAAGGCACCAAAGCCAGCTAAAAAGTCAATATTCGATACCTAAAACTTGAATTGTACTACTCCTTACTGGCTATTACATCAACTTAGAAGCTTCATCTGTGTTCCACTATGGTGATTTAGTGTCTCCGCATACCGCAGCACGCGACATAGCTTTGCAGACGATAAGTACAACCGTTTCAGAGAGAAGAGAGGCCAATTTGACGATCTGGCTTTAAGTCGATTCGATAACAAATGACGAAAATGGACGGATTTCTCAGGTTTTTACTACATATGAATACTTGTCACATAGTCCCGTGCAACGCGGCTGCTAGTCCTCCTTTCATGCAGAATCTTAAGGTCCTAGCTCATGTCCAAGGCACCAAAGCCAGCAAAAAAGACAATAATCGATACCTAAATCTTGAATTGTACTGCTTCTTACTGGCTATTACTTCAACTTTGAAGCTTCATCTGTGTTCTACTATGGTGCTTTTAGTGTCTTTGCATACCGCAGCACGCGACATAGCTTTGCAGACGATGAGTACAACCGTTTCAGAGAGAAGAGCGGCCAATGTGACGCACTGCTTTAAGTCGATTCCATAATAAATTACGAAAATGGACGGATTTCTCAGGTTTTTACTACATATGAACACTTTTCACATTCTCCCAAGCAACTCGGCTGCTAGTCCTCCTTCCGTGCGGAATCATAAGGTCCTAGCTCATGTCCAAGGCACAAATTCCAGCTAAAAGGTCAATAATCGATACCTAAAACTTGAATTGTACTACTTGTTACTGGCTATTACATCAACTTAGAAGCTTAATCTGTGTTCTACTATAGTGCTTTTAGTGTCTCCGCATACCGCAGCACGCGACACAGCTTTGCAGACGATAAGTACAACCGTTTCAGAGAGAAGAGGGGCCCATGTGACGATCTGGCTTTAAGTCGATTCGATAACAAATGACGAAAACGGACGGATTTCTCAGGTTTTTACTACATATGAACACTTTTTACATCCTCCCGTGCAACGCGGCTGCTAGTCCTCCTTTCATGCAGAATCGTAAGGTCCTAGCTCATGTCCAAGGCACCAAAGCCAGCTAAAAAGTCAATAATCGATACCTAAAATTTTAATTGTACTACTTCTCACTGGCTATCACATCAACTTAGAAGCTTCATCTGCGTTCTACTATGGTGCTTTTAGTGTCTCCGCATACCGCAGCAGGCGACATAGCTTTGCAGACGATAAGTACAACCGTTTCAGAGAGAAGAGGGGCCCATGTGACGATCTGGCTTTAAGTCGATTCGATAACAAATGACGAAAACGGACGGATTTCTCAGGTTTTTACTACATATGAACACTTTTCACATTCTCCCATTCAACTCGGCTGCTAGTCCTCCTTTCATGCAGAATCTTAAGGACATAGCTCATGTCCAAGGCACCAAAGCCAGCTAGAAAGTCAATAATCGATACCTAAATTGACTACATCTTACTAGCTATTACATCAACTTAGAAGCTTCATCTGTGTTCCACTATGGTGATTTAGTGTCTCCGCATACCGCAGCACGCGACATAGCTTTGCAGACGATAAGTACAACCGTTTCAGAGAGAAGAGAGGCCAATTTGACGATCTGGCTTTAAGTCGATTCGATAACAAATGACGAAAATGGACGGATTTCTCAGGTTTTTACTACATATGAATACTTGTCACATAGTCCCGTTCAACGCGGCTGCTAGTCCTCCTTTCATGCAGAATCTTAAGGTCCTAGCTCATGTCCAAGGCACCAAAGCCAGCAAAAAAGACAATAATCGATACCTAAATCTTGAATTGTACTGCTTCTTACTGGCTATTACTTCAACTTTGAAGCTTCATCTGTGTTCTACTATGGTGCTTTTAGTGTCTTTGCATACCGCAGCACGCGACATAGCTTTGCAGACGATGAGTACAACCGTTTCAGAGAGAAGAGCGGCCAATGTGACGCACTGCTTTAAGTCGATTCCATAATAAATTACGAAAACGGACGGATTTCTCAGGTTTTTACTACATATGAACACTTTTCACATTCTCCCAAGCAACTCGGCTGCTAGTCCTCCTTCCGTGCGGAATCATAAGGTCCTAGCTCATGTCCAAGGCACAAATTCCAGCTAAAAGGTCAATAATCGATACCTAAAACTTGAATTGTACTACTTGTTACTGGCTATTACATCAACTTAGAAGCTTAATCTGTGTTCTACTATAGTGCTTTTAGTGTCTCCGCATACCGCAGCACGCGACACAGCTTTGCAGACGATAAGTACAACCGTTTCAGAGAGAAGAGGGGCCCATGTGACGATCTGGCTTTAAGTCGATTCGATAACAAATGACGAAAACGGACGGATTTCTCAGGTTTTTACTACATATGAACACTTTTTACATCCTCCCGTGCAACGCGGCTGCTAGTCCTCCTTTCATGCAGAATCGTAAGGTCCTAGCTCATGTCCAAGGCACCAAAGCCAGCTAAAAAGTCAATAATCGATACCTAAAACTTGAATTGTACTACTTCTCTCTGGCTATAACATCAACTTAGAAGCTTCATCTGTGTTCTACTATGGTGCTTTTAGTGTCTCCGCATACTGCAGCACGCGACATAGCTTTGCAGACGATAAGTACAACCGTTTCAGAGAGAAGAGGGGCCCATGTGACGATCTGGCTTTAAGTCGATTCGATAACAAATGACGAAAACGGACGGATTTCTCAGGTTTTTACTACATATGAACACTTTTCACATTCTCCCATTCAACTCGGCTGCTAGTCCTCCTTTCATGCAGAATCTTAAGGACATAGCTCATGTCCAAGGCACCAAAGCCAGCTAGAAAGTCAATAATCGATACCTAAATTGACTACATCTTACTAGCTATTACATCAACTTAGAAGCTTCATCTGTGTTCCACTATGGTGATTTTAGTGTCTCCGCAAACCGCAGCACGCGACATAGCTTTGCAGACGATTAGTACAACCGTTTCAGAGAGAAGAGAGGCCAATGTGACGATCTGGCTTTAAGTCGATTCGATAACAAATGACGAAAATGGACGGATTTCTCAGGTTTTTACTACATATGAACACTTGTCACATAGTCTCGTGCAACGCGGCTGCTAGTCCTCCTTTCATGCAGAATCTTAAAGTCCTAGCTCATGTCCAAGTCGCCAAAGCCAGCTAAAAAGTCAATATTCGATACCTAAAACTTGAATTGTACTACTCCTTACTGGCTATTACATCAACTTAGTAGCTTCATCTGTGTTCTACTATGGTGCTTTTAGTGTCTCCGCATACCGCAGCACGCGACATAGCTTTGCAGACGATAAGTACAACCGTTTCAGAGAGAAGAGCGGCCAATGTGACGCACTGCTTTAAGTCGATTCGATAATAAATTACGAAAACGGACGGATTTCTCAGGTTTTTACTACATATGAACACTTTTCGCATCCTCCCGTGCAACTCGGCTGCTAGTCCTCCTTTCATGCAGAAACTTAAGGTCCTAGCTCATGTCCAAGGCACCAAAGCCAGCTAAAAAGTCAATATTCGATACCTAAAACTTGAATTGTACTACTCCTTACTGGCTATTACATCAACTTAGAAGCTTCATCTGTGTTCCACTATGGTGATTTAGTGTCTCCGCATACCGCAGCACGCGACATAGCTTTGCAGACGATAAGTACAACCGTTTCAGAGAGAAGAGAGGCCAATTTGACGATCTGGCTTTAAGTCGATTCGATAACAAATGACGAAAACGGACGGATTTCTCAGGTTTTTACTACATATGAACACTTTTCACATTCTCCCATTCAACTCGGCTGCTAGTCCTCCTTTCATGCAGAATCTTAAGGACATAGCTCATGTCCAAGGAACCAAAGCCAGCTAGAAAGTCAATAATCGATACCTAAATTGACTACATCTTACTAGCTATTACATCAACTTAGAAGCTTCATCTGTGTTCCACTATGGTGATTTTAGTGTCTCCGCAAACCGCAGCACGCGACATAGCTTTGCAGACGATTAGTACAACCGTTTCAGAGAGAAGAGAGGCCAATGTGACGATCTGGCTTTAAGTCGATTCGATAACAAATGACGAAAATGGACGGATTTCTCAGGTTTTTACTACATATGAACACTTGTCACATAGTCTCGTGCAACGCGGCTGCTAGTCCTCCTTTCATGCAGAATCTTAAAGTCCTAGCTCATGTCCAAGTCGCCAAAGCCAGCTAAAAAGTCAATATTCGATACCTAAAACTTGAATTGTACTACTCCTTACTGGCTATTACATCAACTTAGTAGCTTCATCTGTGTTCTACTATGGTGCTTTTAGTGTCTCCGCATACTGCAGCACGCGACATAGCTTTGCAGACGATAAGTACAACCGTTTCAGAGAGAAGAGCGGCCAATGTGACGCACTGCTTTAAGTCGATTCGATAATAAATTACGAAAACGGACGGATTTCTCAGGTTTTTACTACATATGAACACTTTTCGCATCCTCCCGTGCAACTCGGCTGCTAGTCCTCGTTTCATGCAGAAACTTAAGGTCCTAGCTCATGTCCAAGGCACCAAAGCCAGCTAAAAAGTCAATATTCGATACCTAAAACTTGAATTGTACTACTCCTTACTGGCTATTACATCAACTTAGAAGCTTCATCTGTGTTCCACTATGGTGATTTAGTGTCTCCGCATACCGCAGCACGCGACATAGCTTTGCAGACGATAAGTACAACCGTTTCAGAGAGAAGAGAGGCCAATTTGACGATCTGGCTTTAAGTCGATTCGATAACAAATGACGAAAATGGACGGATTTCTCAGGTTTTTACTACATATGAATACTTGTCACATAGTCCCGTGCAACGCGGCTGCTAGTCCTCCTTTCATGCAGAATCTTAAGGTCCTAGCTCATGTCCAAGGCACCAAAGCCAGCAAAAAAGACAATAATCGATACCTAAATCTTGAATTCTACTGCTTCTTACTGGCTATTACTTCAACTTTGAAGCTTCATCTGTGTTCTACTATGGTGCTTTTAGTGTCTTTGCATACCGCAGCACGCGACATAGCTTTGCAGACGATGAGTACAACCGTTTCAGAGAGAAGAGCGGCCAATGTGACGCACTGCTTTAAGTCGATTAAATAATAAATTACGAAAATGGACGGATTTCTCAGGTTTTTACTACATATGAACACTTTTCACATTCTCCCAAGCAACTCGGCTGCTAGTCCTCCTTCCGTGCGGAATCATAAGGTCCTAGCTCATGTCCAAGGCACAAATTCCAGCTAAAAGGTCAATAATCGATACCTAAAACTTGAATTGTACTACTTGTTACTGGCTATTACATCAACTTAGAAGCTTAATCTGTGTTCTACTATAGTGCTTTTAGTGTCTCCGCATACCGCAGCACGCGACACAGCTTTGCAGACGATAAGTACAACCGTTTCAGAGAGAAGAGGGGCCCATGTGACGATCTGGCTTTAAGTCGATTCGATAACAAATGACGAAAACGGACGGATTTCTCAGGTTTTTACTACATATGAACACTTTTTACATCCTCCCGTGCAACGCGGCTGCTAGTCCTCCTTTCATGCAGAATCGTAAGGTCCTAGCTCATGTCCAAGGCACCAAAGCCAGCTAAAAAGTCAATAATCGATACCTAAAACTTTAATTGTACTACTTCTCACTGGCTATCACATCAACTTAGAAGCTTCATCTGCGTTCTACTATGGTGCTTTTAGTGTCTCCGCATACCGCAGCACGCGACATAGCTTTGCAGACGATAAGTACAACCGTTTCAGAGAGAAGAGGGGCCCATGTGACGATCTGGCTTTAAGTCGATTCGATAACAAATGACGAAAATGGACGGATTTCTCAGGTTTTTACTACATATGAACACTTGTCACATAGTCTCGTGCAACGCGGCTGCTAGTCCTCCTTTCATGCAGAATCTTAAAGTCCTAGCTCATGTCCAAGTCGCCAAAGCCAGCTAAAAAGTCAATATTCGATACCTAAAACTTGAATTGTACTACTCCTTACTGGCTATTACATCAACTTAGTAGCTTCATCTGTGTTCTACTATGGTGCTTTTAGTGTCTCCGCATACCGCAGCACGCGACATAGCTTTGCAGACGATAAGTACAACCGTTTCAGAGAGAAGACGGGCCAATGTGACGCACTGCTTTAAGTCGATTCGATAATAAATTACGAAAACGGACGGATTTCTCAGGTTTTTACTACATATGAACACTTTTCGCATCCTCCCGTGCAACTCGGCTGCTAGTCCTCCTTTCATGCAGAAACTTAAGGTCCTAGCTCATGTCCAAGGCACCAAAGCCAGCTAAAAAGTCAATATTCGATACCTAAAACTTGAATTGTACTACTCCTTACTGGCTATTACATCAACTTAGTAGCTTCATCTGTGTTCTACTATGGTGCTTTTAGTGTCTCCGCATACCGCAGCACGCGACATAGCTTTGCAGACGATAAGTACAACCGTTTCAGAGAGAAGAGCGGCCAATGTGACGTACTGCTTTAAGTCGATTCGATAATAAATTACGAAAACGGACCGATTTCTCAGGTTTTTACTACATATGAACACTTTTCGCATCCTCCCGTGCAACTCGGCTGCTAGTCCTCCTTTCATGCAGAATCTTAAGGTCCTAGCTCTTGTCCAAGGCACCAAAGCCAGCTAAAAAGTCAATATTCGATACCTATAACTTGAATTGTACTACTTCTCACTGGCTATCACATCAACTTAGAACCTTCATCTGTGTTCTACTATGGTGCTTTTAGTGTCTCCGCATACCGCAGCACGCGACATAGCTTTGCAGACGATAAGTACAACCGTTTCAGAGAGAAGAGGGGCCAATGTGACGATCTGGCGTTAAGTCGATTCGATAACAAGTGACGAAAACGAACGGATTTCTCAGGTTTATACTACATATGAACACTTTTTACATTCGCCCGTGCAACTCGGCTGCTAGTCCTCCTTTCATGCAGAATCTTAAGGTCCTAGCTCATGTCCAAGGCACCAAAGCCAGCAAAAAAGTCAATAATCGATACCTAAATCTTGAATTGTACTACTTCTTACTGGCTATTACATCAACTTAGAAGCTTCATCTGTATTCTACTATATTGCTTTTAGTGTCTCCGCATACCGCAGCACGCGACATAGCTTTGCAGACGATAAGTACAACCGTTTCAGATAGAAGAGCGGCCAAAGTGACAATCTGGCTTTAAGTCGATTCGATAACACATAACGAAAACGGACGCATTTTTCAGGTTTTTACTACATATGAACACTTTTCACATTCTCCCAAGCAACTCGGCTGCTAGTCCTCCTTCCGTGCGGAATCATATGGTCCTAGCTCATGTCCAAGGCACAAAAGCCAGCTAAAAGTTCAATAATCGATACCTAAAACTTGAATTGTACTACTTCTTACTTGCTATTACATCAACTTAGAAGCTTAATCTGTGTTCTGCTATGGTGCTTTTAGTGTCTCCGCATACCGCAGCACGCGACATAGCTTTGCAGACGATAAGTACAACCGTTTCAGAGAGAAAAGGGGCCAATGTGACGATCTGGCTTTAAGTCGATTCGATAACAAATGACGAAAACGGACGGATTTCTCAGGTTTTTACTACATATGAACACTTTTTACATTCTCCCGTGCAACGCGGCTGCTAGTCCTCCTTTCATGCAGAATCTTTAGGTCCTAGCTCATGTCCAAGGCACCAAAGCCAGCTAAAAAGACAATAATCGATACCTAAATCTTGAATTGTACTACTTCTTACTGGCTATTACATCAACTTTGAAGCTTCATCTGTGTTCCACTATGGTGCCTTTAGTGTCTCCGCATACCGCAGCACGCGACATAGCTTTGCAGACGATAAGTACAACCGTTTCAGAGAGAAGAGCGGCCAATGTGACGATCTGGCTTTAAGTCGATTCGATAACAAATGACGAAAACGGACGGATTTCTCAGGTTTTTACTAGATATGAACACTTTTCACATTCTCCCATGTAACTCGGCTGCTAGTCCTCCTTTCATGCAGAATTATAAGGTCCTAGCTCATGTCCAAGGCACAAAAGCCAGCTAAAAAGTCAATAATCGATACCTAAAACTTTAATTGTACTACTTCTCACTGGCTATCACATCAACTTAGAAGCTTCATCTGCGTTCTACTATGGTGCTTTTAGTGTCTCCGCATACTGCAGCACGCGACATAGCTTTGCAGACGATAAGTACAACCGTTTCAGAGAGAAAAGCGGGCAATGTGACGATCTGGCTTCAAGTTGATTCGATAACAAATGACTAAAACGGACGGATTTCTCAGGTTTTTACTACATATGAACACTTTCCACATTCTCCAATTCAACTCGGCTGCTAGACCTCCTATCATGCAGAATCATAAGGACATAGCTCATGTCCAAGGCACCAAAGCCAGCTAAAAAGTCAATAATCGATACCTAAATTGACTACATCTTACTAGCTATTACATCACCTTAGAAGCCTCATCTGTGTTCCACTATGGTGATTTTAGTGTCTCCGCAAACCGCAGCACGCGACATAGCTTTGCAGACGATAAGTACAACCGTTTCAGAGAGAAGAGAGGCCAATGTGACGATCTGGCTTTAAGTCGATTCGATAACAAATGACGAAAATGGACGGATTTCTCAGGTTTTTACTACATATGAACACTTGTCACATAGTCCCGTGCAACGCGGCTGTTAGTCCTCCTTTCATGCAGAATCTTAAGGTCCTAGCTCATGTCCAAGTCGCCAAAGCCAGCTAAAAAGTCAATATTCGATACCTAAAACTTGAATTGTACTACTCCTTACTGGCTATTACATCAACTTAGTAGCTTCATCTGTGTTCTACTATGGTGCTTTTAGTGTCTCCGCATACCGCAGCACGCGACATAGCTTTGCAGACGATAAGTACAACCGTTTCAGAGAGAAGAGCGGCCAATGTGACGCACTGCTTTAAGTCGATTCGATAATAAATTACGAAAACGGACGGATTTCTCAGGTTTTTACTACATATGAACACTTTTCACATACTCCCGTGCAACGCGGCTGCTAGTCCTCCTTTCATGCAGAATCTTAAGGTCCTAGCTCATGTCCAAGGCACCTAAGCCAGCTAAAAAGTCAATAATCGATACCTAAAACTTGAATTGTACTACTTCTCACTGGCTATCACATCAACTTAGAACCTTCATCTGTGTTCTACTATGGTGCTTTTAGTGTCTCCGCACACCGCAGCACGCGACATAGCTTTGCAGACGATAAGTACAACCGTCTCAGAGAGAAGAGGGGCCAATGTGACGAACTGGCTTTAAGTAGATTCGATAACAAATGACGAAAATGGACGGATTTCTCAGGTTTTTACTACATATGAACACTTTTCACATACTCCCGTGCAACGCGGCTGCTAGTCCTCCTTTCATGCAGAATCTTAAGGTCCTAGCTCATGTCCAAGGCACCTAAGCCAGCTAAAAAGTCAATAATCGATACCTAAAACTTGAATTGTACTACTTCTCACTGGCTATCACATCAACTTAGAACCTTCATCTGTGTTCTACTATGGTGCTTTTAGTGTCTCCGCATACCGCAGCACGCGACATAGCTTTGCAGACGATAAGTATAACCGTTTCAGAGAGAAGAGCGGCCAATGTGACGATCTGGCTTTAAGTCGATTCGATAACAAGTGACGAAAACGGACGGATTTCTCAGGTTTATACTACATATGAACACTTTTTACATTCTCCCGTGCAACTCGGCTGCTAGTCCTCCTTTCATGCAGAATCGTAAGGTCCTAGCTCATGTCCAAGGCACCAAAGCCAGCAAAAAAGTCAATAATCGATACCTAAATCTTGAATTGTACTACTTCTTACTGGCTATTACATCAACTTTGAAGCTTCATCTGTGTTCTACTATGGTGCTTTTAGTGTCTCCGCACACCGCAGCACGCGACATAGCTTTGAGGACGATAAGTACAACCGTCTCAGAGAGAAGAGGGGCCAATGTGACGAACTGGCTTTAAGTCGATTCGATAACAAATGACGAAAATGGACGGATTTCTCAGGTTTTTACTACATATGAACACTTTTCACATTCTCCCAAGCAACTCGGCTGCTAGTCCTCCTTCCGTGCGGAATCATAAGGTCCTAGCTCATGTCCAAGGCACAAAAGCCAGCTAAAAGGTCAATAATCGATACCTAAAACTTGAATTGTACTACTTCTTACTTGCTATTACATCAACTTAGAAGCTTAATCTGTGTTCTGCTATGGTGCTTTTAGTGTCTCCGCATACCGCAGCACGCGACATAGCTTTGCAGACGATAAGTACAACCGTTTCAGAGAGAAGAGGGGCCCATGTGACGATCTGGCTTTAAGTCGATTCGATAACAAATGATGAAAACGGGCGGATTTTTAAGGTTTTTACTACATATGAACACTTTTTACATCCTCCCGTGCAACGCGGCTGCTAGTCCTCCTTTCATGCAGAATCTTTAGGTCCTAGCTCATGTCCAAGGCACCAAAGCCAGCTAAAAAGACAATAATCGATACCTAAAACTTGAATTGTACTACGTCTCACTGGCTATCACATCAACTTAGAAGCTTCATCTGTGCTCTACTATGGTGCTTTTAGTGTCTCCGCATACTGCAGCACGCGACATAGCTTTGCAGACGATAAGTACAACCGTTTCAGAGAGAAGAGGGGCCCATGTGACGATCTGGCTTTAAGTCGATTCGATAACAAATGACGAAAACGGACGGATTTCTCAGGTTTTTACTACATATGAACACTTTTTACATTCTCCCGTGCAACTCGGCTGCTAGTCCTCCTTTCATGCAGAATCTTAAGGTCCTAGGTCATGTCCAAGGCACCAAAGCCAGCAAAAAATTCAATAATCGATACCTAAATCTTGAATTGTACTACTTCTTACTGGCTATTACATCAACTTTGAAGCTTCATCTGTGTTCTACTATGGTGCTTTTAGTGTCTCCGCATACCGCAGCACGCGACATAGCTTTGCAGACGATAAGTACAACCGTTTCAGAGAGAAGAGCGGCCAATGTGACGCACTGCTTTAAGTCGATTCCATAATAAATTACGAAAACGGACGGATTTCTCAGGCTTTTACTACATATGAACACTTTTCGCATCCTCGCGTGCAACTCGGCTGCTAGTACTCCTTTCATGCAGAATCTTAAGGTCCTAGCTCATGTCCAAGGCGCCAAAGCCAGCTAAAAAGTCAATATTCGATACCTAAAACTTGAATTGTACTACTCCTTACTGGCTATTACATCAACTTAGAAGCTTCATCTGTGTTCTACTATGGTGCTTTTAGTGTCTCCGCATACCGCAGCACGCGACATAGCTTTGCAGATGATAAGTACAACCGTTTCAGAGAGAAGAGGGGCCAATGTGACGAACTGGCCTCAAGTCGATTAGATAACAAATGACGAAAATGGACGGATTTCACAGGTTTTTACTACATATGAACACTTTTCACATACTCCCGTGCAACGCGGCTGATAGTCCTCCTTTCATGCAGAATCTGAAGGTCCTAGCTCATGTCCAAGACACCAAAGCCAGCTAAAAAGTCAATATTCGATACCTAAAACTTGAATTGTACTACTCCTTACTGGCTATTACATCAACTTAGAAGCTTCATCTGTGTTCTACTATGGTGCTTTTAGTGTCTCCGCATACCGCAGCACGCGACATAACTTTGCACACGATAAGTACAACCGTTTCAGAGAGAAGAGGGGCCAATGTGACGAACTGGCTTTAAGTCGATTCGATAACAAATGACGAAAATGGAAGGATTTATCAGGTTTTTACTACATATGAAAACTTTTTACATACTCCCGTGCAACGCGGCTGCTAGTCCTCCTTTCATGCAGAATCTTAAGGTCCTAGCTCACGTCCAAGGCACCTAAGCCAGCTAAAAAGTCAATAATCGATACCTAAAACTTGAATTGTAGTATTTCTCACTGGCTATCACATCAACTTAGAACCTTCATCTGTGTTCTACTATGGTGCTTTTAGTGTCTCCGCATACCGCAGCACGCGACATAGCTTTGCAGACGATAAGTACAACCGTTTCAGAGAGAAGAGGGGCCAATGTGACGATCTGGCTTTAAGTCGATTCGATAACAAGTGACGAAAACGGACGGATTTCTCAGGTTTATACTACATATGAACACTTTTTACATTCTCCCGTGCAACTCGGCTGCTAGTCCTCCTTTCATGCAGAATCGTAAGGTCCTAGGTCATGTCCAAGGCACCACAGCCAGCTAAAAAATCAATAATCGATACCTAAAACTTGAATTGTACTACTTCTTACTGGCTATTACATCAACTTAGAAGCTTAATCTCTGTTCTACTATGGTGCTTTTAGTGTCTCCGCATACCGCAGCACGCGACGTAGCTTTGCAGACGATAAGTACAACCGTTTCAGAGAGAAGAGGGGCCCATGTGACGATCTGGCTTTAAGTCGATTCGATAACAAATGACGAAAACGCACGGATTTCTCAGGTTTTTACTACATATGAACACTTTCCACATTCTCCAATGCAACTCGGCTGCTAGTCCTCCTTTCATGCAGAATCATAAGGAAATAGCTCATGTCCAAGGCACCAAAGCCAGCTAAAAAGTCAATAATCGATACCTACATTGACTACATCTTACTAGCTATTACATCAACTTACAAGCTTCATCTGTGTTCCACTATGGTGATTTTAGTGTCTCCGCATACCGCAGCACGCGACATAGCTTTGCAGACGATAAGTACAACCGTTTCAGAGAGAGGAGAGGCCAATGTGACGATCTGGCTTTAAGTCGATTCGATAACAAATGACGAAAATGGACGGATTTCTCAGGTTTTTACTACATATGAACACTTGTCACATAGTCCCGTGCTCGCGGCTGCTAGTCCTCCTTTCATGCAGGATCTTAAGGTCCTAGCTCATGTCCAAGGCACCAAAGCCAGCTAAAAAGACAATAATCGATACCTAAATCTTGAAATGTACTGCTTCTTACTGGCTATTACATCAACTTTGAAGCTTCATCTGTGTTCTACTATGGTGCTTTTAGTGTCTCCGCATACCGCAGCACGCGACATAGCTTTGCAGACGATAAGTACAACCGTTTCAGAGAGAAGAGCGGCCAATGTGACGCACTGCTTTAAGTCGATTCCATAATAAATTACGAAAACGGACGGATTTCTCAGGTTTTTACTACATATGAACACTTTTCGCATCCACGCGTGAAACTCGGCTGCTAGTCCTCCTTTCATGCAGAATCTTAAGGTCCTAGCTCATGTCCAAGGCGCCAAAGCCAGCTAAAAAGTCAATATTCGATACCTAAAACTTGAATTGTACTACTCCTTACTGGCTATTACATCAACTTAGAAGCTTCATCTGTGTTCTACTATGGTGCTTTTAGTGTCTCCGCATACCGCAGCACGCGACATAGCTTTGCAGACGATAAGTACAACCGTTTCAGAGAGAAGAGGGGCCAATGTGACGAACTGGCTTTAAGTCGATTCGATAACAAATGACGAAAATGGAAATATTTATCAGGTTTTTACTACATATGAACACTTTTCACATACTCCCGTGCAACGCGGCTGCTAGTCCTCCTTTCATGCAGAATCTTAAGGTCCTAGCTCATGTCCAAGGCACCTAAGCCAGGTAAAAAGTCAATAATCGATACCTAAAACTTGAATTGTAGTATTTCTCACTGGCTATCACATCAACTTAGAACCTTCATCTGTGTTCTACTACGGTGCTTTTAGTGTCTCCGCATACCGCAGCACGCGACATAGCTTTGCAGACGATAAGTACAACCGTTTCAGAGAGAAGAGGGGCCAATGTGACGATCTGGCTTTAAGTCGATTCGATAACAAGTGACGAAAACGGACGGATTTCTCAGGTTTATACTACATATGAACACTTTTTACATTCTCCCGTGCAACTCGGCTGCTAGTCCTCCTTTCATGCAGAATCGTAAGGTCCTAGCTCATGTCCAAGGCACCAAAGCCAGCAAAAAAGTCAATAATCGATAACTAAATCTTGAATTGTACTACTTCTTACTGGCTATTACATCAACTTTGAAGCTTCATCTGTATTCTACGATGGTGCTTTTAGTGTCTCCGCATACCGCAGCACGCGACATAGCTTTGCAGACGATAAGTACAACCGTTTCAGAGAGAAGAGCGGCCAATGTGACAATCTGGCTTTAAGTCGATTCGATAACAAATGAAGAAAACGGACGCATTTTTCAGGTTTTTACTACATATGAACACTTTTCACATTCTCCCAAGCAACTCGGCTGCTAGTCCTCCTTCCGTGCGGAATCATAATGTCCTAGCTCATGTCCAAGGCACAAAAGCCAGCTAAAAGGTCAATAATCGATACCTAAAAGTTGAATTGTACTACTTCTTACTGGCTATTACATCAACTTAGAAGCTTAATCTGTGTTCTACTATGGTGCTTTTAGTGTCTCCGCATACCGCAGCACGCGACATAGCTTTGCAGACGATAAGTACAACCGTTTCAGAGAGAAGAGGGGCCCATGTGACGATCTGGCTTTAAGTCGATTCGATAACAAATGACGAAAACGGACGGATTTCTCAGGTTTTTACTACATATGAACACTTTTTACATTCTCCCGTGCAACTCGGCTGCTAGTCCTCCTTTCATGCAGAATCTTAAGGTCCTAGCTCATGTCCAAGGCACCAAAGCCAGCAAAAAAGTCAATAATCGATACCTAAATCTTGTATTGTACTACTTCTTACTGGCTATTACATCAACTTTGAAGCTTCATCTGTGTTCTACTATGGTGCTTTTAGTGTCTCCGCATACCGCAGCACGCGACATAGCTTTGCAGACGATAAGTACAACCGTTTCAGAGAGAAGAGCGGCCAATGTAACTATCTGGGTTTAAGTCGATTCGATAACAAATGACGAAAACGGACGGATTTCTCAGGTTTTTACTACATATGAAGACTTTTCACAGTCTCCCATTCAACTCGGCTGCTAGTCCTCCTTCCATGCAGAATCTTAAGGACATAGCTCATGTCCAAGGCACCAATGCCAGCTAAAAAGTCAATAATCGATACCTAAATTGACTACTTCTTACTAGCTATTACATCAACTTAGAAGCTTCATCTGTGTTCCACTATGGTGCTTTTAGTGTCTCCGCACACCGCAGCACGCGACATAGCTTTGCAGACGATAAGTACAACCGTCTCAGAGAGAAGAGGGGCCAATGTGACGAACTGGCTTTAAGTAGATTCGATAACAAATGACGAAAATGGACGGATTTCTCAGGTTTTTACTACATATGAACACTTTTCACATACTCCCGTGCAACGCGGCTGCTAGTCCTCCTTTCATGCAGAATCTTAAGGTCCTAGCTCATGTCCAAGGCACCTAAGCCAGCTAAAAAGTCAATAATCGATACCTAAAACTTGAATTGTACTACTTCTCACTGGCTATCACATCAACTTAGAACCTTCATCTGTGTTCTACTATGGTGCTTTTAGTGTCTCCGCATACCGCAGCACGCGACATAGCTTTGCAGACGATAAGTATAACCGTTTCAGAGAGAAGAGCGGCCAATGTGACGATCTGGCTTTAAGTCGATTCGATAACAAGTGACGAAAACGGACGGATTTCTCAGGTTTATACTACATATGAACACTTTTTACATTCTCCCGTGCAACTCGGCTGCTAGTCCTCCTTTCATGCAGAATCGTAAGGTCCTAGCTCATGTCCAAGGCACCAAAGCCAGCAAAAAAGTCAATAATCGATACCTAAATCTTGAATTGTACTACTTCTTACTGGCTATTACATCAACTTTGAAGCTTCATCTGTGTTCTACTATGGTGCTTTTAGTGTCTCCGCACACCGCAGCACGCGACATAGCTTTGAGGACGATAAGTACAACCGTCTCAGAGAGAAGAGGGGCCAATGTGACGAACTGGCTTTAAGTCGATTCGATAACAAATGACGAAAATGGACGGATTTCTCAGGTTTTTACTACATATGAACACTTTTCACATTCTCCCAAGCAACTCGGCTGCTAGTCCTCCTTCCGTGCGGAATCATAAGGTCCTAGCTCATGTCCAAGGCACAAAAGCCAGCTAAAAGGTCAATAATCGATACCTAAAACTTGAATTGTACTACTTCTTACTTGCTATTACATCAACTTAGAAGCTTAATCTGTGTTCTGCTATGGTGCTTTTAGTGTCTCCGCATACCGCAGCACGCGACATAGCTTTGCAGACGATAAGTACAACCGTTTCAGAGAGAAGAGCGGCCAATGTGACGCACTGCTTTAAGTCGATTCCATAATAAATTACGAAAACGGACGGATTTCTCAGGCTTTTACTACATATGAACACTTTTCGCATCCTCGCGTGCAACT
The DNA here is from genome assembly GCF_023897955.1 of Schistocerca gregaria. Taxonomy (NCBI): domain Eukaryota; kingdom Metazoa; phylum Arthropoda; class Insecta; order Orthoptera; family Acrididae; genus Schistocerca; species Schistocerca gregaria. The sequence goes on from NW_026061741.1 coordinate 336,958, forward strand.
CGGCTGCTAGTACTCCTTTCATGCAGAATCTTAAGGTCCTAGCTCATGTCCAAGGCGCCAAAGCCAGCTAAAAAGTCAATATTCGATACCTAAAACTTGAATTGTACTACTCCTTACTGGCTATTACATCAACTTAGAAGCTTCATCTGTGTTCTACTATGGTGCTTTTAGTGTCTCCGCATACCGCAGCACGCGACATAGCTTTGCAGATGATAAGTACAACCGTTTCAGAGAGAAGAGGGGCCAATGTGACGAACTGGCCTCAAGTCGATTAGATAACAAATGACGAAAATGGACGGATTTCACAGGTTTTTACTACATATGAACACTTTTCACATACTCCCGTGCAACGCGGCTGATAGTCCTCCTTTCATGCAGAATCTGAAGGTCCTAGCTCATGTCCAAGACACCAAAGCCAGCTAAAAAGTCAATATTCGATACCTAAAACTTGAATTGTACTACTCCTTACTGGCTATTACATCAACTTAGAAGCTTCATCTGTGTTCTACTATGGTGCTTTTAGTGTCTCCGCATACCGCAGCACGCGACATAACTTTGCACACGATAAGTACAACCGTTTCAGAGAGAAGAGGGGCCAATGTGACGAACTGGCTTTAAGTCGATTCGATAACAAATGACGAAAATGGAAGGATTTATCAGGTTTTTACTACATATGAAAACTTTTTACATATTCCCGTGCAACGCGGCTGCTAGTCCTCCTTTCATGCAGAATCTTAAGGTCCTAGCTCACGTCCAAGGCACCTAAGCCAGCTAAAAAGTCAATAATCGATACCTAAAACTTGAATTGTAGTATTTCTCACTGGCTATCACATCAACTTAGAACCTTCATCTGTGTTCTACTATGGTGCTTTTAGTGTCTCCGCATACCGCAGCACGCGACATAGCTTTGCAGACGATAAGTACAACCGTTTCAGAGAGAAGAGGGGCCAATGTGACGATCTGGCTTTAAGTCGATTCGATAACAAGTGACGAAAACGGACGGATTTCTCAGGTTTATACTACATATGAACACTTTTTACATTCTCCCGTGCAACTCGGCTGCTAGTCCTCCTTTCATGCAGAATCGTAAGGTCCTAGCTCATGTCCAAGGCACCAAAGCCAGCTAAAAGGTCAATAATCGATACCTAAAAGTTGAATTGTACTACTTCTTACTGGCTATTACATCAACTTAGAAGCTTAATCTGTGTTCTACTATGGTGCTTTTAGTGTCTCCGCATACCGCAGCACGCGACGTAGCTTTGCAGACGATAAGTACAACCGTTTCAGAGAGAAGAGGGGCCCATGTGACGATCTGGCTTTAAGTCGATTCGATAACAAATGACGAAAACGCACGGATTTCTCAGGTTTTTACTACATATGAACACTTTCCACATTCTCCAATGCAACTCGGCTGCTAGTCCTCCTTTCATGCAGAATCATAAGGAAATAGCTCATGTCCAAGGCACCAAAGCCAGCTAAAAAGTCAATAATCGATACCTACATTGACTACATCTTACTAGCTATTACATCAACTTACAAGCTTCATCTGTGTTCCACTACGGTGATTTTAGTGTCTCCGCATACCGCAGCACGCGACATAGCTTTGCAGACGATAAGTACAACCGTTTCAGAGAGAAGAGAGGCCAATGTGACGATCTGGCTTTAAGTCGATTCGATAACAAATGACGAAAATGGACGGATTTCTCAGGTTTTTACTACATATGAACACTTGTCACATAGTCCCGTGCTCGCGGCTGCTAGTCCTCCTTTCATGCAGGATCTTAAGGTCCTAGCTCATGTCCAAGGCACCAAAGCCAGCTAAAAAGACAATAATCGATACCTAAATCTTGAAATGTACTGCTTCTTACTGGCTATTACATCAACTTTGAAGCTTCATCTGTGTTCTACTATGGTGCTTTTAGTGTCTCCGCATACCGCAGCACGCGACATAGCTTTGCAGACGATAAGTACAACCGTTTCAGAGAGAAGAGCGGCCAATGTGACGCACTGCTTTAAGTCGATTCCATAATAAATTACGAAAACGGACGGATTTCTCAGGTTTTTACTACATATGAACACTTTTCGCATCCACGCGTGAAACTCGGCTGCTAGTCCTCCTTTCATGCAGAATCTTAAGGTCCTAGCTCATGTCCAAGGCGCCAAAGCCAGCTAAAAAGTCAATATTCGATACCTAAAACTTGAATTGTACTACTCCTTACTGGCTATTACATCAACTTAGAAGCTTCATCTGTGTTCTACTATGGTGCTTTTAGTGTCTCCGCATACCGCAGCACGCGACATAGCTTTGCAGACGATAAGTACAACCGTTTCAGAGAGAAGAGGGGCCAATGTGACGAACTGGCTTTAAGTCGATTCGATAACAAATGACGAAAATGGAAATATTTATCAGGTTTTTACTACATATGAACACTTTTCACATACTCCCGTGCAACGCGGCTGCTAGTCCTCCTTTCATGCAGAATCTTAAGGTCCTAGCTCATGTCCAAGGCACCTAAGCCAGCTAAAAAGTCAATAATCGATACCTAAAACTTGAATTGTAGTATTTCTCACTGGCTATCACATCAACTTAGAACCTTCATCTGTGTTCTACTACGGTGCTTTTAGTGTCTCCGCATACCGCAGCACGCGACATAGCTTTGCAGACGATAAGTACAACCGTTTCAGAGAGAAGAGGGGCCAATGTGACGATCTGGCTTTAAGTCGATTCGATAACAAGTGACGAAAACGGACGGATTTCTCAGGTTTATACTACATATGAACACTTTTTACATTCTCCCGTGCAACTCGGCTGCTAGTCCTCCTTTCATGCAGAATCGTAAGGTCCTAGCTCATGTCCAAGGCACCAAAGCCAGCAAAAAAGTCAATAATCGATAACTAAATCTTGAATTGTACTACTTCTTACTGGCTATTACATCAACTTTGAAGCTTCATCTGTATTCTACGATGGTGCTTTTAGTGTCTCCGCATACCGCAGCACGCGACATAGCTTTGCAGACGATAAGTACAACCGTTTCAGAGAGAAGAGCGGCCAATGTGACAATCTGGCTTTAAGTCGATTCGATAACAAATGAAGAAAACGGACGCATTTTTCAGGTTTTTACTACATATGAACACTTTTCACATTCTCCCAAGCAACTCGGCTGCTAGTCCTCCTTCCGTGCGGAATCATAATGTCCTAGCTCATGTCCAAGGCACAAAAGCCAGCTAAAAGGTCAATAATCGATACCTAAAAGTTGAATTGTACTACTTCTTACTGGCTATTACATCAACTTAGAAGCTTAATCTGTGTTCTACTATGGTGCTTTTAGTGTCTCCGCATACTGCAGCACGCGACATAGCTTTGCAGACGATAAGTACAACCGTTTCAGAGAGAAGAGGGGCCCATGTGACGATCTGGCTTTAAGTCGATTCGATAACAAATGACGAAAACGGACGGATTTCTCAGGTTTTTACTACATATGAACACTTTTTACATTCTCCCGTGCAACTCGGCTGCTAGTCCTCATTTCATGCAGAATCTTAAGGTCCTAGCTCATGTCCAAGGCACCAAAGCCAGCAAAAAAGTCAATAATCGATACCTAAATCTTGTATTGTACTACTTCTTACTGGCTATTACATCAACTTTGAAGCTTCATCTGTGTTCTACTATGGTGCTTTTAGTGTCTCCGCATACCGCAGCACGCGACATAGCTTTGCAGACGATAAGTACAACCGTTTCAGAGAGAAGAGCGGCCAATGTAACTATCTGGGTTTAAGTCGATTCGATAACAAATGACGAAAACGGACGGATTTCTCAGGTTTTTACTACATATGAAGACTTTTCACAGTCTCCCATTCAACTCGGCTGCTAGTCCTCCTTCCATGCAGAATCTTAAGGACATAGCTCATGTCCAAGGCACCAATGCCAGCTAAAAAGTCAATAATCGATACCTAAATTGACTACTTCTTACTAGCTATTACATCAACTTAGAAGCTTCATCTGTGTTCCACTATGGTGATTTTAGTGTCTCCGCAAACCGCAGCACGCGACATAGCTTTGCAGACGATAAGTACAACCGTTTCAGAGAGAAGAGAGGCCAATGTGTCGATCTGGCTTTAAGTCGATTCGATAACAAATGACGAAAATGGACGGATTTCTCAGGTTTTTACTACATATGAACACTTGTCACATAGTCCCGTGCAACGCGGCTGCTAGTCCTCCTTTCATGCAGAATCTTAAGGTCCTAGCTCATGTCCAAGTCGCCAAAGCCAGCTAAAAAGTCAATATTCGATACCTAAAACTTGAATTGTACTGCTCCTTACTGGCTATTACATCAACTTAGTAGCTTCATCTGTGTTCTACTATGGTGCTTTTAGTGTCTCCGCATACCGCAGCACGCGACATAGCTTTGCAGACGATAAGTACAACCGTTTCAGAGAGAAGAGCGGCCAATGTGTCGCACTGCTTTAAGTCGATTCGATAATAAATTACGAAAACGGACGGATTTCTCAGGTTTTTACTACATATGAACACTTTTCGCATCCTCCCGTGCAACTCGGCTGCTAGTCCTCCTTTCATGCAGAATCATAAGGAAATAGCTCATGTCCAAGGCACCAAAGCCAGCTAAAAAGTCAATATTCGATACTTAAAACTTGAATTGTACTACTCCTTACTGGCTATTACATCAACTTAGAAGCTTCATCTGTGTCCTACTATGGTGCTTTTAGTGTCTCCGCATACCGCAGCACGCGACATAGCTTTGCAGACGATAAGTACAACCGTTTCAGAGAGAAGAGGGGCCAATGTGACGAACTGGCTTTAAGTCGATTCGATAACAAATGACGAAAATGGACGGATTTCTCAGGTTTTTACTACATATGAACACTTTTCACATACTCCCGTGCAACGCGGCTGCTAGTCCTCCTTTCATGCAGAATCATAAGGTCCTAGCTCATGTCCAAGGCACAAAAGCCAGCTAAAAAGTCAATAATCGATACCTAAAACTTTAATTGTACTACTTCTCACTGGCTATCACATCAACTTAGAAGCTTCATCTGCGTTCTACTATGGTGCTTTTAGTGTCTCCGCATACTGCAGCACGCGACATAGCTTTGCAGACGATAAGTACAACCGTTTCAGAGAGAAAAGCGGACAATGTGACGATCTGGCTTCAAGTTGATTCGATAACAAATGACTAAAACGGACGGATTTCTCAGGTTTTTACTACATATGAACACTTTCCACATTCTCCAATGCAACTCGGCTGCTAGTCCTCCTTTCATGCAGAATCATAAGGAAATAGCTCATGTCCAAGGCACCAAAGCCAGCTAAAAAGTCAATAATCGATACCTAAATTGACTACATCTTACTAGCTATTACATCAACTTACAAGCTTCATCTGTGTTCCACTACGGTGATTTTAGTGTCTCCGCATACCGCAGCACGCGACATAGCTTTGCAGACGATAAGTACAACCGTTTCAGAGAGAAGAGAGGCCAATGTGACGATCTGGCTTTAAGTCGATTCGATAACAAATGACGAAAATGGACGGATTTCTCAGGTTTTTACTACATATGAACACTTGTCACATAGTCCCGTGCAACGCGGCTGCTAGTCCTCCTTTCATGCAGGATCTTAAGGTCCTAGCTCATGTCCAAGGCACCAAAGCCAGCAAAAAAGGCAATAATCGATACCTAAATCTTGAAATGTACTGCTTCTTACTGGCTATTACATCAACTTTGAAGCTTCATCTGTGTTCTACTATGGTGCTTTTAGTGTCTCCGCATACCGCAGCACGCGACATAGCTTTGCAGACGATAAGTACAACCGTTTCAGAGAGAAGAGGGGCCAATGTGACGAACTGGCTTTAAGTCTATTCGATAACAAATGACGAAAATGGAAATATTTATCAGGTTTTTACTACATATGAACACTTTTCACATACTCCCGTGCAACGCGGCTGCTAGTCCTCCTTTCATGCAGAATCTTAAGGTCCTAGCTCATGTCCAAGGCACCTAAGCCAGCTAAAAAGTCAATAATCGATACCTAAAACTTGAATTGTAGCATTTCTCACTGGCTATCACATCAACTTAGAACCTTCATCTGTGTTCTACTACGGTGCTTTTAGTGTCTCCGCATACCGCAGCACGCGACATAGCTTTGCAGACGATAAGTACAACCGCTTCAGAGAGAAGAGGGGCCAATGTGACGATCTGGCTTTAAGTCGATTCGATAACAAGTGACGAAAACGGACGGATTTCTCAGGTTTATACTACATATGAACACTTTTTACATTCTCCCGTGCAACTCGGCTGCTAGTCCTCCTTTCATGCAGAATCGTAAGGTCCTAGCTCATGTCCAAGGCACCAAAGCCAGCAAAAAAGTCAATAATCGATAACTAAATCTTGAATTGTACTACTTCTTACTGGCTATTACATCAACTTTGAAGCTTCATCTGTATTCTACTATGGTGCTTTCAGTGTCTCCGCATACCGCAGCACGCGACATAGCTTTGCAGACGATAAGTACAACCGTTTCAGAGAGAAGAGCGGCCAATGTGACAATCTGGCTTTAAGTCGATTCGATAACAAATGAAGAAAACGGACGCATTTTTCAGATTTTTACTACATATGAACACTTTTCACATTCTCCCAAGCAACTCGGCTGCTAGTCCTCCTTCCGTGCGGAATCATAATGTCCTAGCTCATGTCCAAGGCACAAAAGCCAGCTAAAAGGTCAATAATCGATACCTAAAAGTTGAATTGTACTACTTCTTACTGGCTATTACATCAACTTAGAAGCTTAATCTGTGTTCTACTATGGTGCTTTTAGTGTCTCCGCATACCGCAGCGCGCGACATAGCTTTGCAGACGATAAGTACAACCGTTTCAGAGAGAAGAGCGGCCAATGTGTCGCACTGCTTTAAGTCGATTCGATAATAAATTACGAAAACGGACGGATTTCTCAGGTTTTTACTACATATGAACACTTTTCGCATCCTCCCGTGCAACTCGGCTGCTAGTCCTCCTTTCATGCAGAAACTTAAGGTCCTAGCTCATGTCCAAGGCGCCAAAGCCAGCTAAAAAGTCAATATTCGATACCTAAAACTTGAATTGTACTACTCCTTACTGGCTATTACATCAACTTAGAAGCTTCATCTGTGTCCTACTATGGTGCTTTTAGTGTCTCCGCATACCGCAGCACGCGACATAGCTTTGCAGACGATAAGTACAACCGTTTCAGAGAGAAGAGGGGCCAATGTGACGAACTGGCTTTAAGTCGATTCGATAACAAATGACGAAAATGGACGGATTTCTCAGGTTTTTACTACATATGAACACTTTTCACATACTCCCGTGCAACGCGGCTGCTAGTCCTCCTTTCATGCAGAATCTTAAGGTCCTAGCTCAAGTCCAAGGCACCTAAGCCAGCTAAAAAGTCATTAATCGATACCTAAATCTTGTATTGTACTACTTCTTACTGGCTATTACATCAACTTTGAAGCTTCATCTGTGTTCTACTATGGTGCTTTTAGTGTCTCCGCATACCGCAGCACGCGACATAGCTTTGCAGACGATAAGTACAACCGTTTCAGAGAGAAGAGCGGCCAATGTAACGATCTGGCTTTAAGTCGATTCGATAACAAATGACGAAAACGGACGGATTTCTCAGGTTTTTACTACATATGAAGACTTTTCACATTCTCCCATTCAACTCGGCTGCTAGTCCTCCTTTCATGCAGAATCTTAAGGACATAGCTCATGTCCAAGGCACCAATGCCAGCTAAAAAGTCAATAATCGATACCTAAGTTGACTACATCTTACTAGCTATTACATCAACTTAGAAGCTTCATCTGTGTTCCACTATGGTGATTTTAGTGTCTCCGCAAACCGCAGCACGCGACATAGCTTTGCAGACGATAAGTACAACCGTTTCAGAGAGAAGAGAGGCCAATGTGTCGATCTGGCTTTAAGTCGATTCGATAACAAATGACGAAAATGGACGGATTTCTCAGGTTTTTACTACATATGAACACTTGTCACATAGTCCCGTGCAACGCGGCTGCTAGTCCTCCTTTCATGCAGAATCTTAAGGTCCTAGCTCATGTCCAAGTCGCCAAAGCCAGCTAAAAAGTCAATATTCGATACCTAAAACTTGAATTGTACTACTCCTTACTGGCTATTACATCAACTTAGTAGCTTCATCTGTGTTCTACTATGGTGCTTTTAGTGTCTCCGCATACCGCAGCACGCGACATAGCTTTGCAGACGATAAGTACAACCGTTTCAGAGAGAAGAGCGGCCAATGTGTCGCACTGCTTTAAGTCGATTCGATAATAAATTACGAAAACGGACGGATTTCTCAGGTTTTTACTACATATGAACACTTTTCGCATCCTCCCGTGCAACTCGGCTGCTAGTCCTCCTTTCATGCAGAAACTTAAGGTCCTAGCTCATGTCCAAGGCGCCAAAGTCAGCTAAAAAGTCAATATTCGATACCTAAAACTTGAATTGTACTACTCCTTACTGGCTATTACATCAACTTAGAAGCTTCATCTGTGTCCTACTATGGTGCTTTTAGTGTCTCCGCATACCGCAGCACGCGACATAGCTTTGCAGACGATAAGTACAACCGTTTCAGAGAGAAGAGGGGCCAATGTGACGAACTGGCTTTAAGTCGATTCGATAACAAATGACGAAAATGGACGGATTTCTCAGGTTTTTACTACATATGAACACTTTTCACATACTCCCGTGCAACGCGGCTGCTAGTCCTCCTTTCATGCAGAATCTTAAGGTCCTAGCTCATGTCCAAGGCACCTAAGCCAGCTAAAAAGTCAATAATCGATACCTAAATCTTGAGTTGTACTACTTCTTACTGGCTATTACATCAACTTTGAAGCTTCATCTGTATTCTACTATATTGCTTTTAGTGTCTCCGCATACCACAGCACGCGACATAGCTTTGCAGACGATAAGTACAACCGTTTCAGATAGAAGAGCGGCCAATGTGACAATCTGGCTTTAAGTCGATTCGATAACACATGACGAAAACGGACGCATTTTTCAGGTTTTTACTACATATGAAATCTTTTCACATTCTCCCAAGCAACTCGGCTGCTAGTCCTCCTTCCGTGCGGAATCATAAGGTCCTAGCTCATGTCCAAGGCACAAAAGCCAGCTAAAAGGTCAATAATCTATTCCTAAAACTTGAATTGTACTACTTCTTACTTGCTATTACATCAACTTAGAAGCTTAATCTGTGTTCTGCTATGGTGCTTTTAGTGTCTGCGCATACCGCAGCACGCGACATAGCTTTGCAGACGATAAGTACAACCGTTTCAGAGAGAAGAGGGGCCCATGTGACGATCTGGCTTTAAGTCGATTCGATAACAAATGATGAAAACGGACGGATTTCTTAGGTTTTTACTACATATGAACACTTTTTACATCCTCCCGTGCAACGCGGCTGCTAGTCCTCCTTTCATGCAGAATCTTTAGGTCCTAGCTCATGTCCAAGGCACCAAAGCCAGCTAAAAAGACAATAATCGATACCTAAAACTTGAATTGTACTACGTCTCACTGGCTATCACATCAACTTAGAAGCTTCATCTGTGTTCTACTATGGTGCTTTTAGTGTCTCCGCATACTGCAGCACGCGACATAGCTTTGCAGACGATAAGTACAACCGTTTCAGGGAGAAGAGGGGCCCATGTGACGATCTGGCTTTAAGTCGATTCGATAACAAATGACGAAAACGGACGGATTTCTCAGGTTTTTACTACATATGAACACTTTTTACATTCTCCCGTGCAACTCGGCTGCTAGTCCTCCTTTCATGCAGAATCTTAAGGTCCTAGGTCTTGTCCAAGGCACCAAAGCCAGCAAAAAAGTCAATAATCGATATCTAAATCTTTAATTGTACTACTTCTTACTGGCTATTACATCAACTTTAAAGCTTCATCTGTGTTCTACTATGGTGCTTTTAGTGTCTCTGCATACCGCAGCACGCGACATAGCTTTGCAGACGATAAGTACAACCGTTTCAGAGAGAAGAGCGGCCAATGTGACGATCTGGCTTTAAGTCGATTCGATAACAAATGACGAAAACGGACGGATTTCTCAGGTTTTTACTACATATGAACACTTTTCACAATCTCCCATGTAACTCGGCTGCTAGTCCTCCTTTCATGCAGAATCATAAGGTCCTAGCTCATGTCCAAGGCACAAAAGCCAGCTAAAAAGTCAATAATCGATACCTAAAACTTTAATTGTACTACTTCTCACTGGCTATCACATCAACTTAGAAGCTTCATCTGCGTTCTACTATGGTGCTTTTAGTGTCTCCGCATACTGCAGCACGCGACATAGCTTTGCAGACGATAAGTACAACCGTTTCAGAGAGAAAAGCGGGCAATGTGACGATCTGGCTTCAAGTTGATTCGATAACAAATGACTAAAACGGACGGATTTCTCAGGTTTTTACTACATATGAACACTTTCCACATTCTCCAATGCAACTCGGCTGCTAGTCCTCCTTTCATGCAGAATCATAAGGAAATAGCTCATGTCCAAGGCACCAAAGCCAGCTAAAAAGTCAATAATCGAAACCTAAATTGACTACATCTTACTAGCTATTACATCAACTTACAAGCTTCATCTGTGTTCCACTACGGTGATTTTAGTGTCTCCGCATACCGCAGCACGCGACATAGCTTTGCAGACGATAAGTACAACCGTTTCAGAGAGAAGAGAGGCCAATGTGACGATCTGGCTTTAAGTCGATTCGATAACAAATGACGAAAATGGACGGATTTCTCAGGTTTTTACTACATATGAACACTTGTCACATAGTCCCGTGCAACGCGGCTGCTAGTCCTCCTTTCATGCAGGATCTTAAGGTCCTAGCTCATGTCCAAGGCACCAAAGCCAGCAAAAAAGACAATAATCGATACCTAAATCTTGAAATGTACTGCTTCTTACTGGCTATTACGTCAACTTTGAAGCTTCATCTGTGTTCTACTATGGTGCTTTTAGTGTCTCCGCATACCGCAGCACGCGACATAGCTTTGCAGACGATAAGTACAACCGTTTCAGAGAGAAGAGCGGCCAATGTGACGCACTGCTTTAAGTCGATTCCATAATAAATTACGAAAACGGACGGATTTCTCAGGTTTTTACTACATATGAACACTTTTCGCATCCACGCGTGAAACTCGGCTGCTAGTCCTCCTTTCATGCAGAATCTTAAGGTCCTAGCTCATGTCCAAGGCGCCAAAGCCAGCTAAAAAGTCAATATTCGATACCTAAAACTTGAATTGTACTACTCCTTACTGGCTATTACATCAACTTAGAAGCTTCATCTGTGTTCTACTATGGTGCTTTTAGTGTCTCCGCATACCGCAGCACGCGACATAGCTTTGCATATGATAAGTACAACCGTTTCAGAGAGAAGAGGGGCCAATGTGACGAACTGGCCTCAAGTCGATTAGATAACAAATGACGAAAATGGACGGATTTCACAGGTTTTTACTACATATGAACACTTTTCACATACTCCCGTGCAACGCGGCTGATAGTCCTCCTTTCATGCAGAATCTTAATTTCCTAGCTCATGTCCAAGGCACCAAAGCCAGCTAAAAAGTCAATAATCGATACCTAAAACTTGAATTGTAGTATTTCTCACTGGCTATCACATCAACTTAGAACCTTCATCTGTGTTCTACTACGGTGCTTTTAGTGTCTCCGCATACCGCAGCACGCGACATAGCTTTGCAGACGATAAGTACAACCGTTTCAGAGAGAAGAGGGGCCAATGTGACGATCTGGCTTTAAGTCGATTCGATAACAAGTGACGAAAACGGACGGATTTCTCAGGTTTATACTACATATGAACACTTTTTACATTCTCCCGTGCAACTCGGCTGCTAGTCCTCCTTTCATGCAGAATCGTAAGGTCCTAGCTCATGTCCAAGGCACCAAAGCCAGCAAAAAAGTCAATAATCGATACCTAAATCTTGAATTGTACTACTTCTTACTGGCTATTACATCAACTTTGAAGCTTCATCTGTATTCTACTATGGTGCTTTTAGTGTCTCCGCATACCGCAGCACGCGACATAGCTTTGCAGACGATAAGTACAACCGTTTCAGAGAGAAGAGCGACCAATGTGACAATCTGGCTTTAAGTCGATTCGATAACAAATGAAGAAAACGGACGCATTTTTCAGGTTTTTACTACATATGAACACTTTTCACATTCTCCCAAGCAACTCGGCTGCTAGTCCTCCTTCCGTGCGGAATCATAAGGTCCTAGCTCATGTCCAAGGCACAAAAGCCAGCTAAAAGGTCAATAATCGATACCTAAAAGTTGAATTGTACTACTTCTTACTGGCTATTACATCAACTTAGAAGCTTCATCTGTGTTCTACTATGGTGCTTTTAGTGTCTCCGCATACCGCAGCACGCGACATAGCTTTGCAGACGATAAGTACAACCGTTTCAGAGAGAAGAGGGTCCCATGTGACGATCTGGCTTTAAGTCGATTCGATAACAAATGACGAAAACGGACGGATTTCTCAGGTTTTTACTACATATGAACACTTTTTACATCCTCCCGTGCAACGCGGCTGCTAGTCCTCCTTTCATGCAGAATCTTTAGGTCCTAGCTCATGTCCAAGGCACCAAAGCCAGCTAAAAAGTCAATAATCGATACCTAAAACTTGAATTGTACTACTTCTCACTGGCTATCACATCAACTTAGAAGCTTCATCTGTGTTCTACTATGGTGCTTTTAGTGTCTCCGCATACTGCAGCACGCGACATAGCTTTGCAGACGATAAGTACAACCGTTTCAGAGAGAAGAGCGGCCCATGTGACGATCTGGCTTTAAGTCGATTCGATAACAAATGACGAAAACGGACGGATTTCTCAGGTTTTTACTACATATGAACACTTTTTACATTCTCCCGTGCAACTCGGCTGCTAGACCTCCTTTCATGCAGAATCTTAAGGTCCTAGCTCATGTCCAAGGCACCAAAGCCAGCAAAAAAGTCAATAATCGATACCTAAATCTTGTATTGTACTACTTCTTACTGGCTATTACATCAACTTTGAAGCTTCATCTGTGTTCTACTATGGTGCTTTTAGTGTCTCCGCATACCGCAGCACGCGACATAGCTTTGCAGACGATAAGTACAACCGTTTCAGAGAGAAGAGCGGCCAATGTTACGATCTGGCTTTAAGTCGATTCGATAACAAATGACGAAAACGGACGGATTTCTCATTTTTTCTCTACATATGAACACTATTCACATTCTCCCATGCATCTCGGCTGCTAGTCCTCCTTTCATGCAGAGTCATAAGTTCCTAGCTCATGTCCAAGGCACAAAAGCCAGCTAAAAAGTCAATAATCGATACCTAAAACTCCAATTGTACTACTTCTTACTGGCTATTACATCACCCTAGAAGCTTAATCTGTGTTCTACTATGGTGCTTTTAGTGTCTCCGCATACCGCAGCACGCGACATAGATTTGCAGACGATAAGTACAACCGTTTCAGAGAGAAGAGCGGCCAATGTGACGCACTGCTTTAAGTCAATTCGATAATAAATTACGAAAACGGACGGATTTCTCAGGTTTCTACCACATATGAACACTTTTCGCATCCTCCGTGCAACTCGGCTGCTAGTCCTCCTTTCATGCAGAATCTTAAGGTCCTAGCTCATGTCCAAGGCACCAAAGCCAGCTAAAAAGTCAATATTCGATACCTAAAACTTGAATTGTACTACTCCTTACTGGCTATTACATCAACTTAGAAGCTTCATCTGTGTTCTACAATTGTGCTTTTAGTGTCTCCGCATACCGCAGCACGCGACATAGCTTTTAAGACGATAAGTACAACCGTTTCAGAGAGAAGAGGGGCTAATGTGCCGATCTGGCTATAAGCCGATTGGATAACAAATGACGAAAATGGACGGATTTCTCAGGTTTTTACTACATATGAACACTTTTCACATACTCCCGTGCAACGCGGCTGCTAGTCCTCCTTTCATGCAGAATCATAAGGACCTAGCTCATGTTAAAGGCACCAAAGCCATCAAAAAAGTCAATAATCGATAACTAAAACTTGAATTTTACTACTTCTCACTGGCTATTACATCAACTTAGAAGCATCATCTGTGTTCCACTATGGTGATTTTAGTGTCTCCGCATACCGCTGCACGCGACATAGCTTTGCAGACGATAAGTACAACCGTTTCAGAGAGAAGAGGGGCCAATGTGACGATCTGGCTTTAAGTCGATTCGATAATAAATTACGAAAACGGACGGATTTCTCAGGTTTTTACTACATATGAACACTTTTCACATTCTCCGTGCAATGCGGCTGCTAGTCCTCCTTTCATGCACAATCTTAAGGTCCTACCTCATGTCCAAGGCACCAAAGCCAGCTAAAACGTCTATTATCGATACCTAAAACTTGAATTGTACTACTTCTTACTGGCTATGACATCAACTTAGAAGCTTCATCTGTATTCTACTATGGTGCTTTTAGTGTCTCCGCATACCGCAGCACGCGACATAGCTTTGCAGACGATAAGTTCAACCGTTTCAGAGAGAAGAGCGGCCAATGTGACGATCTGGCTTCAAGTCGATTCGATAACAAATGACGAAAATGGACGGATTTCTCAGGTTTTTACTACATATGAACACTATTTACATACTCCCGTGCAACGCGGCTGCTAGTCCTCCTTTCATGCACAATCTTAAGGTCCTACCTCAAGTCCAAGGCACCAAAGCCAGCTAAAAAGTCAATAATCGATACCTAAAACTTGAATTGCACTACTTCTCACTGGCTATAACATCTACTTAGAAGCTTCATCTGTGTTCTACTATGGTGCTTTTAGTGTCTCCGCATACTGCAGCACGCGACATATCTTTGCAGACGATAAGTACAACCGTTTCAGAGAGAAGAGGGGCCAATGTGACGATCTGGCTTTAAGTCGATTCGATAACAAATGACGAAAACGGACGGATTTCTCAGGTTTTTACTACATATGTACACTTTTTACATTCCCCCGTGCAACTCGGCTGCTAGTCCACATTTCATGTAGAATCGTAGGGTCCTAGCTCATGTTCAAGGCACCAAAGCCAGCAAAAAAGTCAATAATCGATACCTAAATCTTGAATTGTACTACTTCTTACTGGCTATTACATCAACTTTGAAGCTTCATCTATGTTCTACTATGGTGCTTTTAGTGTCTCCACATACTGCAGCACGCGACATAGCTTTGCAGACGATAAGTACAACCGTTTCAGATATAAGAGCGGCCAATGTGACGATCTGGCTTTAAGTCGATTCGATAACAAATGACGAAAACGGACGGATTTCTCAGGTTTTTACTACATATGAACACTTTTCACATTCTCCCATGCAACTCGGTTGCTAGTCCTCCTTTCATGAAGAATGTTAAGGTCCTAGCTCATATCCAAGGCACAAAAGCCAGATAAAAAGTCAATAATCGATAAATAAAACTTGAATTGTACTACTTCTTACTGGCTATTACATCAACTTAGAAACTTCATCTGTGTTCTACTATGGTGCTTTTAGTGTCTCCGCATACCGCAGCACGCGACATAGCTTTGCAGACGATAAGTACAACCGTTTCAGAGAGAAGAGCGGCAGATGTGACGCACTGCTTTAAGTCGATTCGATAATAAATTACGAAAACGGACGTATTTCTCAGGTTTTTACTACATGTGAACACTTTTCGCATCATCCCATGCAACTCGGCTGCTAGTCCTCCTTTCATGCAGAATCTTAAGGTCCTAGCTCATGTCCAAGGCACCAAAGCCAGCTAAAAAATCAATATTCGATACCTAAAACTTGAATTGTACTACTTCTCACTGGCTATCACATCAACTTAGAAGCTTCATCTGTGTTCTACTATGGTGCTTTTAGTGTCTCCGCATACCGCAGCACGCGACATAGCTTTGCAGACGATAAGTACAACCGTTTCAGAGAGAAGAGGGTCCCATGTGACGATCTGGCTTGAAGTCGATTCGATAACAAATGACGAAAACGGACGGATTTCTCAGGTTTTTACTACATATGAACACTTTTTACATCCTCCCGTGCAACGCGGCTGCTAGTCCTCCTTTCATGCAGAATCTTTAGGTCCTAGCTCATGTCCAAGGCACCAAAGCCAGCTAAAAAGTCAATAATCGATACCTAAAACTTGAATTGTACTACTTCTCACTGGCTATCACATCAACTTAGAAGCTTCATCTGTGTTCTACTATGGTGCTTTTAGTGTCTCCGCATACTGCAGCACGCGACATAGCTTTGCAGACGATAAGTACAACCGTTTCAGAGAGAAGAGCGGCCCATGTGACGATCTGGCTTTAAGTCGATTCGATAACAAATGACGAAAACGGACGGATTTCTCAGGTTTTTACTACATATGAACACTTTTTACATTCTCCCGTGCAACTCGGCTGCTAGTCCTCCTTTCATGCAGAATCTTAAGGTCCTAGCTCATGTCCAAGGCACCAAAGCCAGCAAAAAAGTCAATAATCGATACCTAAATCTTGTATTGTACTACTTCTTACTGGCTATTACATCAACTTTGAAGCTTCATCTGTGTTCTACTATGGTGCTTTTAGTGTCTCCGCATACCGCAGCACGCGACATAGCTTTGCAGACGATAAGTACAACCGTTTCAGAGAGAAGAGCGGCCAATGTTACGATCTGGCTTTAAGTCGATTCGATAACAAATGACGAAAACGGACGGATTTCTCATTTTTTCTCTACATATGAACACTATTCACATTCTCCCATGCATCTCGGCTGCTAGTCCTCCTTTCATGCAGAGTCATAAGTTCCTAGCTCATGTCCAAGGCACAAAAGCCAGCTAAAAAGTCAATAATCGATACCTAAAACTCCAATTGTACTACTTCTTACTGGCTATTACATCACCCTATAAGCTTAATCTGTGTTCTACTATGGTGCTTTTAGTGTCTCCGCATACCGCAGCACGCGACATAGATTTGCAGACGATAAGTACAACCGTTTCAGAGAGAAGAGCGGCCAATGTGACGCACTGCTTTAAGTCAATTCGATAATAAATTACGAAAACGGACGGATTTCTCAGGTTTCTACCACATATGAACACTTTTCGCATCCTCCGTGCAACTCGGCTGCTAGTCCTCCTTTCATGCAGAATCTTAAGGTCCTAGCTCATGTCCAAGGCACCAAAGCCAGCTAAAAAGTCAATATTCGATACCTAAAACTTGAATTGTACTACTCCTTACTGGCTATTACATCAACTTAGAAGCTTCATCTGTGTTCTACAATTGTGCTTTTAGTGTCTCCGCATACCGCAGCACGCGACATAGCTTTTAAGACGATAAGTACAACCGTTTCAGAGAGAAGAGGGGCTAATGTGCCGATCTGGCTATAAGCCGATTGGATAACAAATGACGAAAATGGACGGATTTCTCAGGTTTTTACTACATATGAACACTTTTCACATACTCCCGTGCAACGCGGCTGCTAGTCCTCCTTTCATGCAGAATGTTGAGGTCCTAACTCATGTCCAAGGCACAAAAGCCAGATAAAAAGTCAATAATCGATACCTAAAACTTGAATTGTACTACTTCTTACTGGCTATTACAGCTCATGTCCAAGGCACCAAAGAAGGGTAAAAAGTCAATAATCGATACCTAAATCTTGAATTGGACTACTTCTTACTGGCTATTACATCAACTTAGAAGCATCATCTGTGTTCTACTATGGTGCTTTTAGTGTCTCGGCATATTGCAGCACGCGACATAGCTCTGTAGACGATAAGTACAACCGTTTCAGAGAGAAGAGCGGCCAATGTGACGATCTGGCTTTAAGTCGATTCAATAACAAATGACGAAAACGGACGGATTTCTCATTTTCTTACTGCATATGAACACTATTCACATTCTCCCATGCATCTCGGCTGCTAGTCCTCCTTTCATGCAGAATCTTAAGGACATAGCTCATGTCCAAGGCACCAAAGCCAGCTAGAAAGTCAATAATCGAAACCTAAAACTTGAATTGTACTACTTCTTACTGGCTATTACATCAACTTAGAAGCTTCATCTGTGTTCCACTATGGTGCTCTTAGTGTCTCCGCATACCGCAGCACGCGACATAGCTTTGCAGACGATAAGTACAACCGTTTCAGAGAGAAGAGTTGCCAATGTGACGATCTGGCTTTAAGACGATTCGATAACAAATGACGAAAACGGATGGATTTCTCAGGTTTTTACTACATATGAACACTTTTCACATTCTCCCATGCAACTCGGCTGCTAGTCCTCCTTTCATGCAGAATCATAAGGACCTAGCTCATGCCAGAGGCACCAAAGCCAGCTAAAAAGTCAATAACCTATTCCTAAATCTTGAATTGTACTACTTCTTACTGGCTATTACATCAACTTAGAAGCTTCATCTGTGTTCCACTCTGGTGATTTTAGTGTCTCCGCATACCGCAGCACGCGACATAGCTTTGCAGACGATAAGTACAACCGTTTCAGAGAGAAGAGCGACCAATGTGACGATCTGGCTTTAAGTCGATTCGATAACAAATGACGAAAACGGACGGATTTCTCAGGTTTTAACTACATATGAACACTTTTCACATTCTCCGTGCAACGCGGCTGTTAGTCGTCCTTTCATGCAGAATCTTAAGGTCCTAGCTCATGTCCAAGGCAACATAGCCAGCAAAAAGTCAATAATCGATACCTAAAACTTGAATTGTACTACCTCTTACTGGCTATTACATCAACTTAGAAGCTTAACCTGTGTTCTAGTATGGTGCTTTTAGTGTCTCCGCATACCGCAGCACGCGACATAGCTTTGCAGACGATAAGTACAACCGTTTCAGAGAGAAGAGCGGCCAATGTGACGATCTGGCTTTAAGTCGATTTGATAACAAATGACGAAAACGGACGGATTTCTCAGGTTTTTACTACATATGAACACTTTTCACATTCTCCCATGCAACTCGGCTGCTAGACCTCCTTTCATGCAGAATCTTAAGGTCCTAGCTCATGGCCAAGGCACCAAAGCCAGCTAAAACGTCAATTATCGATACCTAAAACTTGAATTGTACTACTTCTTACTGGCTATTACATCAACTTAGAAGCTTCATCTGTGTTCTACTATGGTGCTTCTAGTGTCTCCGCATATTGCAGCACGCGACATAGCTCTGTAGACGATAAGTACAACCGTTTCAGAGAGAAGAGCGGCCAATGTGACGATCTGGCTTCAAGTTGATTCGGTTAACAAATGACGAAAACGGACGGATTTCTCAGGTTTTTACTACATATGAACACTTTTCACATTCTCCCTTTCAACTCGGCTGCTAGTCCTCCTTTCATGCAGAATCTTAAGGACATAGCTCATGTCCAAGGCACCAAAACCAGCTACAAAAGTTAATAATCGAAACCTAAAACTTGAATTGTACTACTTCTTACTGGCTATTACATCAACTTAGAAGCTTCATCTGTGTTCCACTATGGTGATTTTAGTGTCTCCGCATACCGCAGCACGCGACATAGCTTTGCAGACGATAAGTACAACCGTTTCAGAGAGAAGAGGGGCCAATGTGACGATCTGGCTATATGTCGATTCGATAACAAATGACGAAAATGGACGGATTTCTCAGGTTTTTACTACATATGAACACTTTTCACATACTCCCGTGCAACGCGGCTGCTAGTCCTCCTTTCATGCAGAATCTTAAGGTCCTAGCTCATGTCCAAGGCACCAAAGCCAGCTAAAAAGTCAATAATCGGTACCTAAAACTTGAATTGTACTACTTCTTACTGGCTATTACATCAACTTACAAGCTTCATCTGTATTCTACTATGGTGCTTTTAGTGTCTCCGCATACCGCAACACGCGACATAGCTTTGCAGACAATAAGTACAACCGTTTCAGAGAGAAGAGCGGCCAATGTGACGATCTGGCTTTAAGTCGATTCGATAACAAATGACGAAAACGGATGGATTTCTCAGGTTTTTACTACATATGAACACTTTTCACATTCTCCCATGCAACTCGGCTGCTAGTCCTCCTTTCATGCAGAATCATAAGGACCTAGCTCATGCCAAAGGCACCAAAGCCAGCTAAAAAGTCAATAATCTATTCCTAAATCTTGAATTGTACTACTTCTTACTGGCTATTACATCAACTTAGAAGCGTCATCTGTGTTCCGCTCTGGTGATTTTAGTGTCTCCGCATACCGCAGCACGCGACATAGCTTTGCAGACGATAAGTACAACCGTTTCAGAGAGAAGAGCGACCAATGTGACGATCTGGCTTTAAGTCGATTCGATAACAAATGACGAAAACGGACGGATTTCTCATATTTTTACTACATATGAACACTTTTCACATTCTCCCATGCAACGCGGCTGCTAGTCCTCCTTTCATGCAGAATCTTAAGGTAGTCGCTCATGTCCAAAGCAACATAGCCAGCAAACATTCAATAATCGATACATAAAACTAGAATTGTACTACCTCTTACTGGCTATTACATCAACTTAGAAGCTTAACCTGTGTTCTAGTATGGTGCTTTTAGTGTCTCCGCATACCGCAGCACATGACATAGCTTTGCAGACGATAAGTACAACCGTTTCAGAGGGAAAAGCGGCCAATGTGACGATCTGGCTTTAAGTCGATTCGATAACAAATGACGAAAACGGACGGATTTCTCAGGTTTTTACTACATATGAACACTTTTCACATTCTCCCATGCAACTCGGCTGCTAGACCTCCTTTCATGCAGAATCTTAAGGTCCTAGCTCATGGCCAAGGCCCCAAAGCAGGCTAAAACGTCAATTATCGATACCTAAAACTTGAATTGTACTACTTCTTACTGGCTATTACATCAACTTAGAAGCTTCATCTGTGTTCTACTATGGTGCTTTTAGTGTCTCCGCATACCGCAGCACGCGACATAGCTTTGCAGACGATAAGTACAACT
This sequence comes from Schistocerca gregaria, assembly GCF_023897955.1. Classification (NCBI taxonomy): domain Eukaryota; kingdom Metazoa; phylum Arthropoda; class Insecta; order Orthoptera; family Acrididae; genus Schistocerca; species Schistocerca gregaria. Next base: position 357,984 of record NW_026061741.1, read on the forward strand.
GTTTCAGAGAGAAGAGCGGCCAATGTGACGATATGGCTTCAAGTCGATTCGATAACAAATGACGAAAACGGACGGATTTCTCAGGTTTTTACTACATATGAACACTTTTCACATTGTCCCATACAACTCGGCTGCTAGTCCTCCTTTCATGCAGAATCATAAGGTCCTAGCTCATGTCCAAGGCACCAAAGCCAGCAAAAAAGTCAATAATCGATACGTAAATCTTGAATTGTAATACTTCTTACTGGCTATTACATCAACTTAGAAGCTTCATCTGTGTTCTACTATGGTGCTTTTAGTGTCTACGCATACCGCAGCACGCGACATAGCTTTGCAGACGATAAGTACAACCGTTTCAGAGAGAAGAGCGGCCAATGTGACGATCTGGCTTTAAGTCGATTCCATAAAAAATTACGAAAACGGACGGATTTCTCAGACTTTACTACATATGAACACTTTTCACATTCTCCCATGCAACTCGGCTGCTAGTCCTCCTTTCATGCAGAATCTTAAGATCCTAGCTCATGTCCAAGTCACCAAAGCCAGCTAAAAAGTCAATAATAGATACCTAAAACTTGAATTGTACTACTTCTTACTGGCTATTACATCAACTTAGAAGCTTCGTCTGTGTTCTAGTATGGTGCTTTTAGTGTCTCTGCATACCGCAGCACGCGACATAGCTTTGCAGACGTTAAGTACAACCGTTTCAGATAGAAGAGCGGCCAATGTGACGATCTGGCTTCAAGTTGATTCGGTTAACAAATGACGAAAACGGACGGATTTCTCAGGTTTTTACTACATATGAACACTTTTCACATTCTCCCTTTCAACTCGGCTGCTAGTCCTCCTTTCATGCAGAATCTTAAGGACATAGCTCATGTCCAAGGCACCAAAACCAGCTACAAAAGTTAATAATCGAAACCTAAAACTTGAATTGTACTACTTCTTACTGGCTATTACATCAACTTAGAAGCTTCATCTGTGTTCCACTATGGTGATTTTAGTGTCTCCGCATACCGCAGCACGCGACATAGCTTTGCAGACGATAAGTACAACCGTTTCAGAGAGAAGAGGGGCCAATGTGACGATCTGGCTATATGTCGATTCGATAACAAATGACGAAAATGGACGGATTTCTCAGGTTTTTACTACATATGAACACTTTTCACATACTCCCGTGCAACGCGGCTGCTAGTCCTCCTTTCATGCAGAATCTTAAGGTCCTAGCTCATGTCCAAGGCACCAAAGCCAGCTAAAAAGTCAATAATCGGTACCTAAAACTTGAATTGTACTACTTCTTACTGGCTATTACATCAACTTACAAGCTTCATCTGTATTCTACTATGGTGCTTTTAGTGTCTCCGCATACCGCAACACGCGACATAGCTTTGCAGACAATAAGTACAACCGTTTCAGAGAGAAGAGCGGCCAATGTGACGATCTGGCTTTAAGTCGATTCGATAACAAATGACGAAAACGGATGGATTTCTCAGGTTTTTACTACATATGAACACTTTTCACATTCTCCCATGCAACTCGGCTGCTAGTCCTCCTTTCATGCAGAATCATAAGGACCTAGCTCATGCCAAAGGCACCAAAGCCAGCTAAAAAGTCAATAATCTATTCCTAAATCTTGAATTGTACTACTTCTTACTGGCTATTACATCAACTTAGAAGCGTCATCTGTGTTCCGCTCTGGTGATTTTAGTGTCTCCGCATACCGCAGCACGCGACATAGCTTTGCAGACGATAAGTACAACCGTTTCAGAGAGAAGAGCGACCAATGTGACGATCTGGCTTTAAGTCGATTCGATAACAAATGACGAAAACGGACGGATTTCTCATATTTTTACTACATATGAACACTTTTCACATTCTCCCATGCAACGCGGCTGCTAGTCCTCCTTTCATGCAGAATCTTAAGGTAGTCGCTCATGTCCAAAGCAACATAGCCAGCAAACATTCAATAATCGATACATAAAACTAGAATTGTACTACCTCTTACTGGCTATTACATCAACTTAGAAGCTTAACCTGTGTTCTAGTATGGTGCTTTTAGTGTCTCCGCATACCGCAGCACATGACATAGCTTTGCAGACGATAAGTACAACCGTTTCAGAGGGAAAAGCGGCCAATGTGACGATCTGGCTTTAAGTCGATTCGATAACAAATGACGAAAACGGACGGATTTCTCAGGTTTTTACTACATATGAACACTTTTCACATTCTCCCATGCAACTCGGCTGCTAGACCTCCTTTCATGCAGAATCTTAAGGTCCTAGCTCATGGCCAAGGCCCCAAAGCAGGCTAAAACGTCAATTATCGATACCTAAAACTTGAATTGTACTACTTCTTACTGGCTATTACATCAACTTAGAAGCTTCATCTGTGTTCTACTATGGTGCTTTTAGTGTCTACGCATACCGCAGCACGCGACATAGCTTTGCAGACGATAAGTACTACCGTTTCAGAGAGAAGAGCGGCCAATGTGACGATCTGGCTTTAAGTCGATTCCATAAAAAATTACGAAAACGGACGGATTTCTCAGACTTTTACTACATATGAACACTTTTCACATTCTCCCATGCAACTCGGCTGCTAGTCCTCCTTTCATGCAGAATCTTAAGATCCTAGCTCATGTCCAAGTCACCAAAGCCAGCTAAAAAGTCAATAATAGATACCTAAAACTTGAATTGTACTACTTCTTACTGGCTATTACATCAACTTAGAAGCTTCGTCTGTGTTCTAGTATGGTGCTTTTAGTGTCTCTGCATACCGCAGCACGCGACATAGCTTTGCAGACGTTAAGTACAACCGTTTCAGATAGAAGAGCGGCCAATGTGACGATCTGGCTTTAAGTCTATTCGATAACAAATGAAGAAAACGGACGGATTTCTCAGGTTTTTACTACATATGAACACTTGTCACATACTCCCATGCAACGCGGCTCCTAGTCCTCCTTTCATGCAAAATCTTAATGTCCTAGCTCATTTCCAAGGCACCAAAGATAGCTAAAAAGTCAATAATCCATACCTAAAACTTGAATTGTACTACTTCTTACTGGCTATTACATCAACTTAGAAGCTTCATCTGTGTGTCCACTATGGTGCTTTTTGTGTCTCCGCATACCGCAGCACGCGACATAGCTTTGCAAACGATAAGTACAACCGTTTCAGAGAGAAGAGCGGCCAATGTGACGATCTGGCTTCAAGTCCATTCGATAACAAATGACGAAAACGGACGGATTTTTCAGGTTTTTACTACATATGAACAGTTTTCACATACTCCCGTGCAACGCGGCTGTTAGTCCTCCTTTCATGCACAATATTAAGGTCCCACCTCATGTCCAAGGCACCAAAGCCAGCTAAAAAGTCAGTAATCGATACCTAAAACTTTAATTGCACTACTTCTCACTGGCTATCACATCAACTTAGAAGCTTCATCTGTGTTCTACTATGGTGCTTTTAGTGTCTCCGCATACTGCAGCACGCGACATAGCTTTGCAGACGATAAGTACAACCGTTTCAGAGAGAAGAGGGGCCAATGTGACGATCTGGCTTTAAGTTGATTCGATAACAAATGACGAAAACGGAAGGATTTCTCATTTTTTTACTACATATGACCACTATTCACATTCTCCCATGCATCTCGGCTGCTAATCCTCCTTTCATGCAGAATCTTAAGGTACTAGCTCATGTCCAAGGCACAAAAGCCAGCTAAAAAGTCAATAATCGATACCTAAAACTTGAATTGTACTACTTCTTACTGGGTATTACATCAACTTAGAAGCTTAATCTGTGTTCTACTATGGTGCTTTTAGTGTCTCCGCATACCGCAGCACGCGACATAGCTTTGCAGACGATAAGTACAACCGTTTCAGAGAGAAGAGCGGCCAATGTGACGCACTGCTTTACGTCGATTCGATAATAAATTACGAAAACGGACGGATTTCTCAGGTTTTTACTACATATGAACACTTTTCGCATCCTCCCGTGCAACTCGGCTGCTAGTCCTCCTTTCATGCAGAATCTTAAGGTCCTAGCCCATGTCCAAGGCACCAAAGCCTGCTAAAAAGTCAATATTCGATACCTAAAACTTGAATTGTACTACTCCTTACTGGCTATTACATCAACTTAGAAGCTTCATCTGTGTTCTACTATTGTGCTTTTAGTGTCCCCGCATACCGCAGCACGCGACATAGCTTTGCAGACGATAAGTACAACCGTTTCAGAGAGAAGAGCGGCCAATGTGACGATCTGGCTTTAAGTCGATTCGATAACAAATGACGAAAACGGATGGATTTCTCAGGTTTTTACTACATATGAACACTTTTCACATTCTCCCATGCAACTCGGCTGCTAGTCCTCCTTTCATGCAGAATCATAAGGACCTAGCTCATGCCAAAGGCACCAAAGCCAGAAAAAAGTCAATAATCGATACGTAAATCTTGAATTGTACTACTTCTTACTGGCTATTACATCAACTTAGAAGCTTCATCTGTGTTCTACTATGGTGCTTTTAGTGTCTACGCATACCGCAGCACGCGACATAGCTTTGCAGACTGTAAGTACTACCGTTTCAGTGAGAAGAGCGGCCAATGTGACGATCTGGCTTTAAGTCGATTCCATAACAAATAACGAAAACGGACGGATTTCTCAGGTTTTTACTACATTTGAACACTTTTCACATTCTCCCATGCAACTCGGCTGCTAGTCCTCCTTTCATGCAGAATCTTAAGGTCCTAGCTCATGTCCCAGTCACCAAAGCCAGCTAAAAAGTCAATAATCCATAACCTAAAACTTGAATTGTACTACTTCTTACTGGCTATTACATCAACATAGAAGCTTCATCTGTGTGTCCACTATGGTGCTTTTTGTGTCTCGGAATACCGCAGCACGCGACATAGCTTTGCAAACGATAAGTACAACCGTTTCAGTGAGAAGAGCGGCCAATGTGATGATCTGGCTTTAAGGCGATTCGGTAACAAATGACGAAAACGAACGAATTTCTCAGGTATTTACTACAGATGAACACTTTTCACATTCTCCCATGCAACTCGGCTGCTAGTCCTCCTTTCATGCAGAATCTTAAGGACCTATCTCATGTCCAAGGCACCAAAGCCAGCTAAAAAGTCAATAATCGATACCTAAACCTTGAGTTGTACTACTTCTTGCTGGCTATTACGTCAACTTAGAAGCTTCATCTGTGTTCCACTATGGTGATTTTAGTATCTCCGCATAACGCAGCATGCGACATAGCTTTGCAAACGATAAGTACAACCGTTTCAGAGAGAAATGCGGCCAATGTGACGATCTGGCTTTAAGTCGATTCTATAACAAATGACGAAAATGGACGGATTTCTCAGGTTTTTACTACATATGAACACTTTTCACAAACTCCCGTGCAACGCGGCTGCTAGTCCTCCTTTCATGCAGAATCTTAAGGTCCTAGCTCATGTCCAAGGCACCAAAGCCAGCTAGAAAGTCAATAATCGATACCTAAAACTTGAATTGTATTACTTCTCACTGGCTATCACATCAACTTAGAAGCTTCATCTGTGTTCTACTATGGTGCTTTTAGTGTCTCCGCATACTGCAGCACGCGACATAGCTTTCCAGACGATAAGTACAACCGTTTCAGAGAGAAGAGCGGCCAATGTGACGATCTGGCTTCAAGTTGATTCGACAACAAATGACGAAAACGGACGGATTTCTCAGGTTTTTACTACATATGAACACTTTTCACATTCTCCCATTCAACTCGGCTGCTAGTCCTCCTTTCGTGCAGAATCTTAAGGACATAGCTCATGTCCAAGGCACCAAAGCCAGCTAAAAAGTCAATAATCGATAGCTAAAACTTCAATTGTACTACTTCTTACTGGCTATTACATCAACTTAGAAGCTTCATCTGTGTTCCACTATGGTGATTATAGTGTCTTCGCATACCGCAGCACGCGACATAGCTTTGCAGACGATAAGTACAACCGTTTCAGAGAGAAGAGGGTCCAATGTGACGATCTGGCTATAAGTCGATTCGATAACAAATGACGAAAATGGACGGATATCTCAGGTTTTTACTACATATGAACACTTTTCACATACTCCCGTGCAACGCGGCTGCTAGTCCTCCTTTCATGCAGAATCTTAAGGTCCTAGCTCATGTCCAAGGCACCAAAGCCAGCTAAAAAGTTAATAATCGATACCTAAAACGTGAATTGTACTACTTCTTACTGGCTATTACATCAACTTAGAAGCTTCATCTGGGTTCTACTATGGTGCTTTTAGTGTCTACGCATACCGCAGCACGCGACATAGCTTTGCAGACGATAAGTACAACCGTTTCAGAGAGAAGCGCGGCCAAAGTGACGATCTGGCTTTAAGTCGGTTCCATAACAAATTACGAAAACCGACGGATTTCTCAGGTTTTTACTACATAAGAACACTTTTCACATTCTCCCTTGCAACTCGGCTGCTAGTCCTCCTTTCATACAAAATCTTAAGTTCCTAGCTCCTGTTCAAAGCACCAAAGAAGGGTAAAAAGTTAATAATCGATACCTAAAACTTGAATTGTACTACTTCTTACTGGCTTTTACATCAACTTAGGAGCTTCATCTGTGTTCTACTATGGTGCTTTTAGTGTCTCCGCATACCGCAGCACGCGACATAGCTTTGCAGACGATAAATGTAACCGTTTCAGAGAGAAAAGTGGCCAATGTGACGATCTGGATTTAAGTCGATTCGATAACAAATGACGAAAACGGACGGATTTCTCAGGTTTTTACTACAAATGAACACTTTTCACATTCTCCCATGCTACTCGGCTGCTAGTCCTCCTTTCATGCAAAATGTTACGGTCCTAGCTCATGTCCACGGCACCAGAGGCAGTTAAAAAGTCATTAATCGATAACTAAAACGTGAATTGTACTACTTCTTACTGGCTATTACACCAACTTAGAAGCTTCATCTGTGTTCTACTATGGTGCACATAGTGTCTCCGCATACCGCAGCACGCGACATAGCTTTGCAGACAATAAGTACATCCGTTTCAGAGAGAAGAGCGGCCGATGTGACGATCTGGCTTTAAGTCGATTCAATAACAAATGACGAATACGGACGGATTTCTCAGGTTTTACTACATACGAACACTTTTCACATTCTCCCGCGCATCGCGGCTGCTAGTCCTAGTTTAATCCAAAATCTTAAGGTCCTAGCTCATGTCCAAGGCACCAAAGCCAGCTAAAAAGACAATATTTGATACCTAAAACTTGAATTGTACTACTTCTTACTGGCTATTACATCAACTTAGATGCTTCATCTGTGATCCACTATGGTACTTTTAGTGTCTACGCATACCGCAGCAAGCGACATAGCTTTGCAGACGATAAATGTAACCGTTTCAGATAGAAGAGAGGCCAATGTGACGATCTGGCTTTACGTCGATTCGATAACAAATGACGAAAACGGACGTATTTCTCAGGTTTTTACTACATATGAACACTTTTTACAGTCTCCCGCGCATCGCGGCTGCTAGTCCTGGTTTAATCCAAAATCTTAAGGTCCTAGCTCATGTCCAAGGCACCAAAGAAGGGTAAAAAGTCAATAATCGATTCCTAAAATTTGAATTGTACTACTTCTTACTGGCTATTACATCAACTTAGAAGCTTCATCTGTGTTCTACTATGGTGCTTTTGGTGTCTCTGCATACCGCAGCACGCGACATAGCTCTGCAGACGATAAATGTAACCGTTCCAGACAGAACTGCGGCCAATGTGACGATCTGGCTTTAAGTCGATTCTATAACAAATGACGAACACGTTCGGATTTTGTCAGGTTTTTACTAAATATGAACACTTTTCACATTCTCCCGTGCAACTCGGCTGCTAGTCCTCCTTTCATGCAGAATCTTAAGGTCCTAGCTCATGTCCAAGGCACCAATGCCAGCTAAAACGTCAATAATCGATACCTAAAACTTGAATTGTACTACTTCTTACTGGCTGTTACATCAACTTTGATGCTTCATCTGTATTCTACTATGGTGCTTTTAGTGTTTACGCAGCACGCGACATAGCTTTGCACACGATAAGTACAACCGTTTCAGAGAGAAGAGCGGCCAATGTGACGATCTGGCTTTAAGTCGATTTGATAACAAATGACGAAAACGGACGGATTTCTCAGTTTTTTATTACAAATGAACACTTTTCACATTCTCCCGCGCATCGCGGCTGCTAGTCCTACTTTCATGCAAAATCTTAAGTTCCTAGCTCATGTCCAAGGCACCAAAGAAGGGTACAAATTCAATAATCGATACCTAAAACTTGAATCGTACTACTTCTTACTGGCTTTTTACATCAACTTAGGAGCTTCATCTGTGTTCTACTATGGTGCTTTTAGTGTCTCCACATACCGCTGCACGCGACATAGCTTTGCAGACGATAAATGTAACCGTTACAGAGAGAAAAGTGACCAATGTGACGATCTGGCTTTAAGTCGATTCTATAACAAATGACGAAAACGGACGGATTTCTCAGGTTTTTACTACAAATGAACACTTTTCACATTCTCCCGTGCTACTCGGCTGCTAGTCCTCCTTTCATGCAAATTGTTACGGTCCTAGCTCATGTCCAAGGCACCGAAGGCAGTTAAAAAGTCAATAATCGATAACTAAAACTTGAATTGTACTACTTCTTACTGGCTATTACATCAACTTAGAAGCTTCATCTGTGTTCTACTATGGTGCTTTTAGTGTCTCCGCATACCGCAGCACGCGACATACCTTTGCAGGCGAAAAATGTAACCGTTTCAGACAGAAGAGCGGCCAATGTGACGATCTTGCTTTAAGTCGATTCGATAACGAATGACGAAAACGTACGGATTTCTCAGGTTTTTACTACATATGAACACTTTTCACATTCTCCCGTAAAACGCGGCTGCTAGTCCTCCTTTCATGCAAAATCATAAGTTCCTAGCTCATGTCTAGGGACCAAAGAAGGGTAAAAAGTCAATAATCGATACCTAAAACTTGAATTGTACTAATTCTTACTGGCTATTACATCAACTTAGAAGCTTCATCTGTGTTCTACTATTGTGCTTTTTAGTGTCTCCACATACCGCAGCACGCGACATAGCTTTGCAGACGATAAATGTAACCGTTTCAGACAGAAGAGCGGCCAATGTGACGATCCGGCTTTAAGTCGATTCGATAACAAATGACGAAAACGGAAGGATTTCTCATTTTTTTACTACATATGACCACTATTCACATTCTCCCATGCATCTCGGCTGCTAATCCTCCTTTCATGCAGAATCTTAAGGTACTAGCTCATGTCCAAGGCACAAAAGCCAGCTAAAAAGTCAATAATCGATACCTAAAACTTGAATTGTACTACTTCTTACTGGGTATTACATCAACTTAGAAGCTTAATCTGTGTTCTACTATGGTGCTTTTAGTGTCTCCGCATACCGCAGCACGCGACATAGCTTTGCAGACGATAAGTACAACCGTTTCAGAGAGAAGAGCGGCCAATGTGACGCACTGCTTTACGTCGATTCGATAATAAATTACGAAAACGGACGGATTTCTCAGGTTTTTACTACATATGAACACTTTTCGCATCCTCCCGTGCAACTCGGCTGCTAGTCCTCCTTTCATGCAGAATCTTAAGGTCCTAGCCCATGTCCAAGGCACCAAAGCCTGCTAAAAAGTCAATATTCGATACCTAAAACTTGAATTGTACTACTCCTTACTGGCTATTACATCAACTTAGAAGCTTCATCTGTGTTCTACTATTGTGCTTTTAGTGTCCCCGCATACCGCAGCACGCGACATAGCTTTGCAGACTGTAAGTACTACCGTTTCAGTGAGAAGAGCGGCCAATGTGACGATCTGGCTTTAAGTCGATTTCATAACAAATAACGAAAACGGACGGATTTCTCAGGTTTTTACTACATATGAACACTTTTCACATTCTCCCATGCAACTCGGCTGCTAGTCCTCCTTTCATGCAGAATCTTAAGGTCCTAGCTCATGTCCCAGTCACCAAAGCCAGCTAAAAAGTCAATAATCCATAACCTAAAACTTGAATTGTACTACTTCTTACTGGCTATTACATCAACATAGAAGCTTCATCTGTGTGTCCACTATGGTGCTTTTTGTGTCTCGGAATACCGCAGCACGCGACATAGCTTTGCAAACGATAAGTACAACCGTTTCAGTGAGAAGAGCGGCCAATGTGATGATCTGGCTTTAAGGCGATTCGGTAACAAATGACGAAAACGAACGAATTTCTCAGGTATTTACTACAGATGAACACTTTTCACATTCTCCCATGCAACTCGGCTGCTAGTCCTCCTTTCATGCAGAATCTTAAGGACCTATCTCATGTCCAAGGCACCAAAGCCAGCTAAAAAGTCAATAATCGATACCTAAACCTTGAGTTGTACTACTTCTTGCTGGCTATTACGTCAACTTAGAAGCTTCATCTGTGTTCCACTATGGTGATTTTAGTATCTCCGCATAACGCAGCATGCGACATAGCTTTGCAAACGATAAGTACAACCGTTTCAGAGAGAAGTGCGGACAATGTGACGATCTGGCTTTAAGTCGATTCTATAACAAATGACGAAAATGGACGGATTTCTCAGGTTTTTACTACATATGAACACTTTTCACAAACTCCCGTGCAACGCGGCTGCTAGTCCTCCTTTCATGCAGAATCTTAAGGTCCTAGCTCATGTCCAAGGCACCAAAGCCAGCTAGAAAGTCAATAATCGATACCTAAAACTTGAATTGTATTACTTCTCACTGGCTATCACATCAACTTAGAAGCTTCATCTGTGTTCTACTATGGTGCTTTTAGTGTCTCCGCATACTGCAGCACGCGACATAGCTTTCCAGACGATAAGTACAACCGTTTCAGAGAGAAGAGCGGCCAATGTGACGATCTGGCTTCAAGTTGATTCGACAACAAATGACGAAAACGGACGGATTTCTCAGGTTTTTACTACATATGAACACTTTTCACATTCTCCCATTCAACTCGGCTGCTAGTCCTCCTTTCGTGCAAAATCTTAAGGACATAGCTCATGTCCAAGGCACCAAAGCCAGCTAAAAAGTCAATAATCGATAGCTAAAACTTCAATTGTACTACTTCTTACTGGCTATTACATCAACTTAGAAGCTTCATCTGTGTTCCACTATGGTGATTATAGTGTCTTCGCATACCGCAGCACGCGACATAGCTTTGCAGACGATAAGTACAACCGTTTCAGAGAGAAGAGGGTCCAATGTGACGATCTGGCTATAAGTCGATTCGATAACAAATGACGAAAATGGACGGATATCTCAGGTTTTTACTACATATGAACACTTTTCACATACTCCCGTGCAACGCGGCTGCTAGTCCTCCTTTCATGCAGAATCTTAAGGTCCTAGCTCATGTCCAAGGCACCAAAGCCAGCTAAAAAGTTAATAATCGATACCTAAAACGTGAATTGTACTACTTCTTACTGGCTATTACATCAACTTAGAAGCTTCATCTGGGTTCTACTATGGTGCTTTTAGTGTCTACGCATACCGCAGCACGCGACATAGCTTTGCAGACGATAAGTACAACCGTTTCAGAGAGAAGCGCGGCCAAAGTGACGATCTGGCTTTAAGTCGGTTCCATAACAAATTACGAAAACCGACGGATTTCTCAGGTTTTTACTACATAAGAACACTTTTCACATTCTCCCTTGCAACTCGGCTGCTAGTCCTCCTTTCATACAAAATCTTAAGTTCCTAGCTCCTGTTCAAAGCACCAAAGAAGGGTAAAAAGTTAATAATCGATACCTAAAACTTGAATTGTACTACTTCTTACTGGCTTTTACATCAACTTAGGAGCTTCATCTGTGTTCTACTATGGTGCTTTTAGTGTCTCCGCATACCGCAGCACGCGACATAGCTTTGCAGACGATAAATGTAACCGTTTCAGAGAGAAAAGTGGCCAATGTGACGATCTGGATTTAAGTCGATTCGATAACAAATGACGAAAACGGACGGATTTCTCAGGTTTTTACTACAAATGAACACTTTTCACATTCTCCCATGCTACTCGGCTGCTAGTCCTCCTTTCATGCAAAATGTTACGGTCCTAGCTCATGTCCACGGCACCAGAGGCAGTTAAAAAGTCATTAATCGATAACTAAAACGTGAATTGTACTACTTCTTACTGGCTATTACACCAACTTAGAAGCTTCATCTGTGTTCTACTATGGTGCACATAGTGTCTCCGCATACCGCAGCACGCGACATAGCTTTGCAGACAATAAGTACATCCGTTTCAGAGAGAAGAGCGGCCGATGTGACGATCTGGCTTTAAGTCGATTCAATAACAAATGACGAATACGGACGGATTTCTCAGGTTTTACTACATACGAACACTTTTCACATTCTCCCGCGCATCGCGGCTGCTAGTCCTAGTTTAATCCAAAATCTTAAGGTCCTAGCTCATGTCCAAGGCACCAAAGCCAGCTAAAAAGACAATATTTGATACCTAAAACTTGAATTGTACTACTTCTTACTGGCTATTACATCAACTTAGATGCTTCATCTGTGATCCACTATGGTACTTTTAGTGTCTACGCATACCGCAGCAAGCGACATAGCTTTGCAGACGATAAATGTAACCGTTTCAGATAGAAGAGAGGCCAATGTGACGATCTGGCTTTACGTCGATTCGATAACAAATGACGAAAACGGACGTATTTCTCAGGTTTTTACTACATATGAACACTTTTTACAGTCTCCCGCGCATCGCGGCTGCTAGTCCTGGTTTAATCCAAAATCTTAAGGTCCTAGCTCATGTCCAAGGCACCAAAGAAGGGTAAAAAGTCAATAATCGATTCCTAAAATTTGAATTGTACTACTTCTTACTGGCTATTACATCAACTTAGAAGCTTCATCTGTGTTCTACTATGGTGCTTTTGGTGTCTCTGCATACCGCAGCACGCGACATAGCTCTGCAGACGATAAATGTAACCGTTCCAGACAGAACTGCGGCCAATGTGACGATCTGGCTTTAAGTCGATTCTATAACAAATGACGAACACGTTCGGATTTTGTCAGGTTTTTACTAAATATGAACACTTTTCACATTCTCCCGTGCAACTCGGCTGCTAGTCCTCCTTTCATGCAGAATCTTAAGGTCCTAGCTCATGTCCAAGGCACCAATGCCAGCTAAAACGTCAATAATCGATACCTAAAACTTGAATTGTACTACTTCTTACTGGCTGTTACATCAACTTTGATGCTTCATCTGTATTCTACTATGGTGCTTTTAGTGTTTACGCAGCACGCGACATAGCTTTGCACACGATAAGTACAACCGTTTCAGAGAGAAGAGCGGCCAATGTGACGATCTGGCTTTAAGTCGATTTGATAACAAATGACGAAAACGGACGGATTTCTCAGTTTTTTATTACAAATGAACACTTTTCACATTCTCCCGCGCATCGCGGCTGCTAGTCCTACTTTCATGCAAAATCTTAAGTTCCTAGCTCATGTCCAAGGCACCAAAGAAGGGTACAAATTCAATAATCGATACCTAAAACTTGAATCGTACTACTTCTTACTGGCTTTTTACATCAACTTAGGAGCTTCATCTGTGTTCTACTATGGTGCTTTTAGTGTCTCCACATACCGCTGCACGCGACATAGCTTTGCAGACGATAAATGTAACCGTTACAGAGAGAAAAGTGACCAATGTGACGATCTGGCTTTAAGTCGATTCTATAACAAATGACGAAAACGGACGGATTTCTCAGGTTTTTACTACAAATGAACACTTTTCACATTCTCCCGTGCTACTCGGCTGCTAGTCCTCCTTTCATGCAAATTGTTACGGTCCTAGCTCATGCCCAAGGCACCGAAGGCAGTTAAAAAGTCAATAATCGATAACTAAAACTTGAATTGTACTACTTCTTACTGGCTATTACATCAACTTAGAAGCTTCATCTGTGTTCTACTATGGTGCTTTTAGTGTCTCCGCATACCGCAGCACGCGACATACCTTTGCAGGCGAAAAATGTAACCGTTTCAGACAGGAGAGCGGCCAATGTGACGATCTTGCTTTAAGTCGATTCGATAACGAATGACGAAAACGTACGGATTTCTCAGGTTTTTACTACATATGAACACTTTTCACATTCTCCCGTAAAACGCGGCTGCTAGTCCTCCTTTCATGCAAAATCATAAGTTCCTAGCTCATGTCTAGGGACCAAAGAAGGGTAAAAAGTCAATAATCGATACCTAAAACTTGAATTGTACTAATTCTTACTGGCTATTACATCAACTTAGAAGCTTCATCTGTGTTCTACTATTGTGCTTTTTAGTGTCTCCACATACCGCAGCACGCGACATAGCTTTGCAGACGATAAATGTAACCGTTTCAGACAGAAGAGCGGCCAATGTGACGATCCGGCTTTAAGTCGATTCGATAACAAATGACGATAACGGACGGATTTCTCAGGTTTTCACTACATATGAACACTTTTCACATTCTCCCTGGCAACGCGGCTGCTAGTCCTCTTTTCATGCAAAATGTTAAGGTCCTAGCTCATGTCCAAGGCACCAGAGCCAGCTAAAAAGTCAATAATCGATAACTAAAACTTGAATTGTACTACTTCTTACTGGCTATTACGTCAACTTAGAAGCTTCATCTGTGTTCTACTATGGTGCTTTTAGTGTCTACGCATACCGCAGCACGCGACATAGCTTTGCAGACGATAAGTACAACCGTTTCAGAGAGAAGCGCGGCCAATGTGACGATCTGGCTTTAAGTCGATTCGATAACAAATGACGAAAACGGACGGATTTCTTAGGCTTTTACTACATATGAACACTTTTCACATTCTCCCGCGCATCGCATCTGCTAGTCCTACTTTCATGCAAAATCTGAAGTTCCTAGGTCATGTCCAAGGCACCAAAGAAGGGTAAAAAGTCAATAATCGATACCAAAAACTTAAATTGTAATACTTCTTACTGGCTATTACATCAACTTAGAAACTGCATCTGTGTTCTACTATTGTGCTTTTAGTGTCTCTGCAAACCGCATTACGCGACTTAGCTTTGCAGACGATAAGTACAACCCTTTCAGACAGAAGAGCGTCCAATGTGACGATCTGGCTTTAAGTCGATTCGATAACAAATGACGAATACGGACGGATTTCTCAGCTTTATATAACATATGAACACTTTTCACATTCTCCTGTGCAACGCGGCTGCTAATCATCCTTTCATGAAAAATCTTAAGTTCCTAGCTCATGTCCAAGGTACCAAAGAAGGGTAAAAAGTCAGTAATCGATAACAAAAACTTGAATTGTACTACATCATATTGGCTATTACATCAACTTAGAAGCTTCATCTGTGTTCTACTATGGTGCTTTTAGTGTCTCTACATACCGCAGCACGCGACATAGCTTTGCAGACGATAAATGTAACCTTTTAAGACAGAACTGCGGCCAATGTGACGATCTGGCTTTAAGTCTATTCGATAACAAACGACGAAAACGGACGGATTTCTCAGGTTTTTAATACGTATGAACACTTCTCACTTTCTTCCGTGCAACTCCGCTGCTAGTCCTCCTTTCATGTAGAATCTTAAGGTCCTAGCTCATGTCCTAGGTACCAAAGAAGGGTAAAAAGTCAGTAATCGATAACAAAACCTTGAATTGTACTACTTCATACTAGCTATTACATCAACTTAGAAGCATCATCTGCGTTCTACTATGGTGCTTTTAGTGTCTCTACATACCGCAGCACGCGACATAGCTTTGCAGACCATAAATGTAACCGTTTCAGACAGAACTGCGGTCAATGTGACGATCTGGCTTTAAGTCTATTCGATAACAAATGACGAAAACGAACGGATTTCTCAGGTTTTTACTACATATGAACACTTTTCATATTCTTCAGTGCAACGCTACTGCTAGTCCTCCTTTCATACAAAATCTTAAGTTCCTAGCTCCTGTTCAAAGCACCAAAGAAGGGTAAAAAGTTAATAATCGATACCTAAAACTAGAATTGTACTACTCCTTACTGGCTTTTACATCAGCTTAGAAGCTTCATCTGTGTTCTACTATGGTGCTTTTTGTGTCTCCGCATACCGCAGCACGCGACATAGCTTTGCAGACGATAAGTACAACCGTTTCAGAGAGAAGAGCGGCCTATGTGACGATCTGGCTTTATGTCGATTCGATAACAAATGACGAAAACCGACGGATTTCTCAGGTTTTTACTACAGATGAACACTTTACACATTCTCCCGTGCTACTCGGCTGCTAGCCACCCTTTCATGCAAAATGTTACGGTCCTAGCTCATGTCCAAGGCACCAAAGGCAGTTAAAAAGTCAATAATCGGTAACTAAAACTTGAATTGTACTACTTCTTACTGGCTATTACATCAACTCAGAAGCTTCATCTGTGTTCTACTATGGTGCTTTTAGTGTCTCCACATACCGCAGCACGTGACATAGCTTTGCAGACGATAAATGTAACCGTTTCAGAGAGAAAAGCGGCCAATGTGACGATCTGGCTTTAAGTCGATTCGATAACAAATGACGAAAACGTTCGGATTTCTCAGGTTTTTACTACATATGAACACTTTTCACATTCTCCCGTGCAACTCGGCAGCAAGTCCACCCTTCTTGCAGAATCTTAAGGTCCTAGCTCATGTCCAATGCACCAAAGCCAGCTTAAAAGTCAATAATCGATAACTAAAACTTGAATGGTACTACTTCTTACTCGCTATTACATAAACTTAGAAGCATCATCTGTGTTCTACTATGGTGCTTTTAGTGTCTCCGCATACCGCAGCACGCGACATAGCTTTGCAGACGATAAGTACAACCGTTTCAGAGAGATGAGCGGCCAATGTGACGATCTGGCTTTAAGTCGATTCGATAACAAATGACGATAACGGACGGATTTCTCAGGTTTTTACTACATATGAACACTTTTCACATTCTCCCGTGCAACTCGGCTGCTAGTCCTCCTTTCATGCAAAATGTTAAGTTTCTAGCTCATGGCCAAGGCACCAAAGCCAGTTAAAAAGTCAATAATCGATAACTAAGACTTGAATTGTACTACTTCTTACTGGCTATTACATCAACTTAGAAGCTTCATCTGTGTTCTACTGTGGTGCTTTTTGTGTCTCCGCATACCGCAGCACGCGACATAGCTTTGCAGACGATAAGTACAACCGTTTCAGAGAGAAGAGCGGCCAATGTGCCGATCTGGCTCTAAGTCGATTCGATAACAAATGAAGAAAACGGACGGATTTCTCAGGTTTTTACTACATACCAACACTTTTCACTTTCTCCCGTGCAACGCGGCTGCTAGTCCTCCTTTCATGCAGAATCTTAAGGTCCTAGCTCATGCCCAAGGTACCAAAGAAGGGTAAAAAGTCAATAAACGATAACAAAAACTTGAATTGTACTACTTCATACTAGCTATTACATCAACTTAGGAGCTTCATCTGTGTTCTACTATGGTACTTTTAGTGTCTCTGCATACCGCAGCACGCGACATAGCTTTGCAGACGATAAATGTAACCGTTTAAGATAGAACTGCGGCCAATGTGACGATCTGGCTTTAAGTCGATTCGATAACAAATGACGAAAACGGACGGATTTCTCAGGTTTTTACTAAGTATGAACACTATTCACTTTCTCCCGTGCAACTCGGCTGCTAGTCCTCCTTTCATGCAAAATGTTAAGGTCCTAGCTCATGTATAAGTCACCAAAGCCAGTTAAAAAGACAATAATCGAGAACTAAAACTTGAATTGTACTACTTCTTACTCGCTATTACATCAACTTAGAAGCTTCATCTGTGTTCTACTATGGTGCTTTTTGTGTCTCCGCATACCGCAGCACGCGACATAGCTTTGCAGACGATAAGTACAACCCTTTCAGACAGAAGAGCGGCCAATGTGACGATCTGGCTTTAAGTCGATTCGATAACAAATGACGAAAACGGACGGATTTCTCAGGTTTTTACTACATATGAACACTTTTCAGAGTCTCCAGTGCAACGCTACTGCTAGTCCTCCTTTCATACAAAATCTTAAGTTCCTAGCTCCTGTTCAAAGCACCAAAGAAGGGTAAAAAGTTAATAATCGATACCTAAAACTAGAATTGTACTACTCCTTACTGGCTTTTACATCAGCTTAGAAGCTTCATCTGTGTTCTACTATGGTGCTTTTAGTGTCTCCGCATACCGCAGCACGCGACATAGCTTTGCAGACGATAAGTACAACCGTTTCAGAGGGAAGAGCGGCCTATGTGACGATCTGGCTTTAAGTCGATTCGATAACAAATGACGAAAACGGACGGATTTCTCAGGTTTTTACTACATATGAACACTTTTCACTTTCTCCCGTGCAACTCGGCTGCTAATCCTCCTATCATGCAAAATGTTAAGTTCCTAGCTCATGTCAAAGGCACCAAAGCCAGTTAAAAAGTCAATAATCGATAACTAAAACTTGAATGGTACTACTTCTTACTCGCTATTACATCAACTTAGAAGCTTCATCTGTGATCTACTGTGGTGCTTTTTGTGTCTCCGCATGCCGCAGCACGCGACATAGCTTTACAGACGATAAGTACAACCGTTTCAGAGAGAAGAGCGGCCTATGTGACGATCTGGCTTTAAGTCGATTAGATAACAAATGACGAATACGGACAGATTTATCAGGTTTTACTACATACGAACACTTTTCACATTCTCCCGTGCAACGCGGCTGCTAGACCTCCTTTCATGCAAAATTTTAAGTTCCTCGCTCATGTCCAAGGCACCAAAGAAGGGTAAAAAGTCAATAATCGATACCTAAAACTTGAATTATACTACTTCATACTGGCTATTACATAAACTTAGAAGGTTCATCTGTGTTCTACTATGGTGCTTTTAGTGTCTCCGCATACCGCAGCACGTGACATAGCTTTGCAGACGATAAATGTAACCGTTTAAGACAGAACTGCGGCCAATGTGACGATCTGGCTTTAAGTCGATTCGATAACAAATGACGAAAACCTACGGATTTCTCAAGTTTTTACTACGTATGAACACTTTTCACATTCTCCCATGCAACTCGGCTGCTAGTCCTCATTTCATGCAGAATCATCAGGTCCTAGCTCATGTCAAAGGCACCAAAGCCAGCTAAAATTCAATAATCGATACCAAAACTTTAATTGTACTACTTCTTACTGTCTATTACATCAACTTAGATGCTTCAGCTGTGTTCTACTATGGTGCTGTTAGTGTCTCCGCATACCGCAACAAGCGACATAGCTTTGCAGACGATAAGTACAACCGTTTCAGAGAGAAGAGCGGCCAATTTGACGATCTTTCTTTAAGTCGATTCGATAACAAATGACGAAAATGGACGGATTTCTCAGGTTTTTACTACATATGAACACTTTTCACATTCTCCCGCGCATCGCGGCTGCTAGTCCTCCTTTCATGCAAAATCTTAAGTTCCTAGCTCATCTCCAAGGCACCAAAGCCAGTTAAAAAGTCAATAATCGATAAATAAAACTTGAATTGTACTACTTCTTACTGGCTATTACATCAACTTAGAAGCTTCATCTGTGTTCTAATGTGGTGCTTTTAGTGTCTCCACATACCGCAGCACGTGACATAGCTTTGCAGACGATAAATGTAACCGTTTCAGAGAGAAAAGCGGCCAATGTGACGATCTGGCTTTAAGTCGATTCGATAACAAATGACGAAAACGGACGGATTTCTCAGGCTTTTACTACATATGAACACTTTTCACATTCTCCCGCGCATCGCGGCTGCTAGTCCTCCTTTCATGCAAAATCTTAAGTTCCTAGCTCATGTTCAAGGCACGAAAGCCAGTTAAAAAGTCAGTAATCGATAACTAAAACTTGAATTGTACTACTTCTTACTGGCTATTACATCAACTTAGAAGCTTCATCTGTGTTCTACTGTGGTGCTTTTAGTGTCTCCGCATACCGCAGCACGCGACATAGCTTTGCAGACGATAAGTACAACCGTTTCAGAGAGAAGAGCGGCCAATGTGACGACCTTGCTTTAAGTCGATTCGATATCAAATGACGAATACGGACGGATTTCTCAGCTTTATCCCACATTTGAACACTTTTCACATTCTCCCGTGCAACGCGGCTGCTAGTCATCCTTTCATGCAAAATGTTAAGGTCCTAGCTCATGTCCAAGGCACCAGAACCAGCTAAGAAGTCAAAAATCGATAAATAAAACTTGAATTGTACTATTTATTACTGGCTATTACATCAACTTAGAAGCTCATCTGTGTTCTACTATGGTGCTTTTAGTGTCTCCACATACCGCAGCACGCGACACAGCCATGCAGACGATAAATGTAACCGTTTCAGAGAGAAGAGCGGCCAATGTGACGATCTGGCTTTAAGTCGATTCGATAACAAATGACAAAAATGGACGGATTTCTCAGGTTTTTACTACGTATGAACACTTTTCACACTCTCCCGTGCAACTCGGCTGCTAGTCGTCCTTTCATGCAGAATCTTAAGGTCCTAGCTCAAGTCCAAGGCACCAAAGCCAGCTAAAAAGTCAATAATCGATACCTAAAATATGAATTGTACTACTTCTTACTGGCTATTACATCAACTTAGAAGCTTCATCTGTGTTCTACTATTGTGCTTTTAGTGTCTCCGCATACCGCAGCACGCGACATAGCTTTGCAGACGATAAGTACAACCGTCTCAGAGAGAAGAGCGGCCTATGTGACGATCTGGCTTTAAGTCGATTCGATAACAAATGACGAATACGGACAGATTTCTCAGGTTTTACTACATACGAACACTTTTCCCATTCTCCCGTGCAACGCGGCTGCTAGGCCTCCTTTCATGCAAAATCTTAAGTTCCTAGCTCATGTCCAAGGCACCAAAGAAGGCTAAAAAGTCAATAATCGATACCTAAGACTTGAATTGTACTAGTACTTACAAGCTATTACATCAACTTAGGAGCTTCATCTGTGTTCTACTATGGTGCTTTTAGTGTCTCTGCATACCGCAGCACGCGACATAGCTTTGCAGACGATAAGTACAACCGTTTCAGAGAGAAGAGCGGCCAATGTGACGATCTGGCTTAAGTCGATTTGATATCAAATGACAATTACGGACGGATTTCTCAGCTTTATACCACATATGAACACTTTTCACATTCTCCCGTGCAACGCGGCTGCTAGTCATCCTTTCATGCAAAATGTTATGGTCCTAGATCATGTCCAAGGCACCAGAACCAGCTAAGAAGTCAATAATCGATAACTAAAACTTGAATTGTACTATTTCTTACTGGCTATTACATCAACTTAGAAGCTCATCTGTGTTCTACTATGGTGCTTTTAGTGTCTCCACATACCGCAGCACGCGACACAGCCATGCAGACGATAAATGTAACCGTTTCAGAGAGAAGAGCGGCCTATGTGACGATCTGGGTTTAAGTCAATTCGATAACAAATGACGAAAATGGACGGATTTCTCAGGTTTTTACTACGTATGGACACCTCATCACACTCTCCCGTGCAACTCGGCTGCTAGTCGTCCTTTCATGCAGAATCTTAAGGTCCTAGCTCATGTCCAAGGCACCAAAGCCAGCAAAAAAGTCAATAATCGATAACTGAAATTTGAATTGTACTACTTCTTACTGGCTATTACATCAACATAGAAGCTTCATCTGTGTTCTACTATGGTGCTTTTAGTGTCTCCGGATACCGCAGCACGCGACATAGCTTTGCAGACGATAAGTACAACCGTTTCAGAGAGAAGAGCGGCCAATGTGACGATCTGGCTTTAAGTCGATTCGATAACAAATGACGAAAACGGTCGGATTTCTCAGGCTTTTACTACATATGAACACTTTTCACATTCTCCCGCGCATCGCGGCTGCCAGTCCTCCTTTCATGCAAAATCTTAAGTTCCTAGGTCATGTCCAAGGCACCAAAGAAGGGTAAAAAGTCAATAATCGATACCAATGACTTGAATTGTAATACTTCTTATTGGCTATTACATCAACTTAGAAGCTTCATCTGTGTCCTACTATTGTGGTTTTAGTGTCTCCACATACCGCAGCACGCGACATAGCATTGCAGACGATAAGTACAACCGTTTCAGAGAGAAAAGCGGCCAATGTGACGATCTGGCTTTGAGTCGATTCGATAAAAAATGACGAATACGGACGGATTTCTCGGCTTTATCGCACATATGAACACTTTTCACATTCTCCCGTGCAACGCGGCTGCTAGTCATCCTTTCATGCAAACTCTTAAGTTCCTAGTTCATATCCAAGGTACCAAAGAATGGTAAAATGTCAATAATTGATAACAAAAACTTGAGTTGTACTACTTCATACTAGCTATTACATCAACTTAGAAGCTCCATCTGTGTTCTACTATGGTGCTTTTAGTGTCTCTGCATACCGCAGAAGACGACTTAGCTTTGCAGACGATAAGTACAACCGTTTCAGAGAGAAGAGCGGCCAATGTGACGATCTGGCTTTAAGTTGATTCGATAAAAAATGACGAATACGGACTTATTCCTCAGCTTTATACCACATATGAACACTTTTCACATTCTCCCGTGCAACGCGGCTGCTAGTCATCCTTTCATGCAAAATCTTAAGTTCCTAGCTCATGTCCAAGGTACCAAAGAAGGGTAAAAAGTCAATAATCGATACCTAAAACTTGAATTGCACTACTACTTACAAGCTATTACATCAACTTAGGAGCTTCATCTGTGTTCTACTATGGTGCTTTTAGTGTCTCCGCATACCGCAGCACGCGACATAGCTTTGCAGACGATAAGTACAACCGTTTCAGAGAGAAGAGCGGCCTATGTGACGATCTGGCTTTAAGTCGATTCGATAACAAATGACGAATACGGACAGATTTCTCAGGTTTTACTACATACGAACACTTTTCACATTCTCCCGTGCAACGCGGCTGCTAGGCCTCCTTTCATGCAAAATCTTAAGTTCCTAGCTCATGTCCTAGGCACCAAAGAAGGGTAAAAAGTCAATAATCGGTACCTAAAACTTGAATTGCACTACTACTTACAAGCTATTACATCAACTTAGGAGCTTCATCTGTGTTCTACTATGGTGCTTTTAGTGTCTCTGCATACCGCAGCACGCGACATAGCTTTGCAGAAGATAAATGTAACCGTTTAAGACAGAACTGCGTCCAATGTGACGACCTGGCTTTAAGTCTATTCGATAACAAATGACGAAAACGGACGGATTTCTCAGGTTTTTACTACATATGATCACTTTTCAGATTATCCCACGCAACGCGGCTGCTAATCCTCCTTTCATGCCAAATCTTAAGTTCCTAGCTCATGTCCAAGGCACCAAAGCCAGCTAAAAAGTCAATAATCGATACCTAAAACTTGAATTGTACTACTTCTTACTAGCTATTACATCAACTTAGAAGCTTCATCTGTGTTCTACTATGGTGCTTTTAGTGTCTCCACATACCGAAGCCCGCGACATAGCTTTGGAGACGATAAGTACAACCATTTCAGAGGGAAGAGCGGCAATGTGACGATCTGGCTTTAAGTCGATTCGATAACAAATGACGAAAACGGACGGATTTCTCAGGTTTTTACTACATATGAATACGTTTCACATTGTCCCTAGCAACGCGGCAGCTAGTCCTCCATTTATGCAAAATCGTAAGGTCCTAGCTCATGTCCAAGGCACCAAAGCCGGCTATAAAGGCAATAATCGATAACCGAAACTTGATTGGTACTGCTTCTTACTGTCTATTACATCAACTTGGAAGATTCGTCTGTGTTCTACTATGGTGCTTTTTGTGTCTCCGCATACCGCAGAACGCGACATAGCTTTGCAGACGTTATACGTCACCGTTTAAGAGTGATGAGCGGCCAATGAGACGATCTGACATTAAGTCGAATAGATAAGAAATGACGAAAACGGACTGATTTCTCATGTTTTTGCTACATATGAACACTTTTCACATTCTCCCGTGCAACGCGGCTGATAGTCTTCCTTTCAAGCAAAATCTTAAGGTCCTAGCTCATGTCCAAGGCACCAAAGAAGGGTAAAAGTTCAATAATCGATAACTAAAACTTGAATTGTACTGTTTCTTAATGGCTGTTATATCAACTTAGATGCTTCTTCTGTGTTCCACTATGGTGCTTTTAGTGTCTCCGCATACCGCAGAACGCGACATAGCTTTGCAGAAGATAAATGTAACCCTTTCAGATAGATGAGCGGCCAATGTAACCACCTTGCTTTAAGTCGATTCGATAACAAATAAAGAAAACGGACGGATTTCTCAGGTTTTTGCTATATATGAACACTTTTCACATTCTCCCGTGCAACGCGGCTTCTAGTCTTCCTTTCATGCAGAATCTTAAGGTCCTAGCTATTGTCCAAGGCACCAAAGTAGGGTAAAAGTTCAATAATCGATAACAAAACTTGAATTTTACTGTTTCTTACTGGCTATTACGTCAACTTAGAAGCTTCTTCTATGTTCTACTATGGTGCTTTTAGTGTCTCCGCATACCGCAGCACGCGACATAGCTTTGCGGACGATATATGTCACCGTATAAGAGTGATGAGCGGCAAATGAGACGATCTGACATTAAGTCGATAGGATAACAAATGACGAAAATGGACTGATTACTCATGTTCTTGCTACATATGAACCCTATCCACAGTCTCCCGTGCAACGCGGCTGCTAGTCTTCCTTTCAAGCCAAATCTTAAGGTCCTAGCCAATGTCCAAGGCACCAAAGTTGGGTAAAAGGTCAATAATCGATAACAAAACTTGAATTGTACTGTTTCTTACTTTCTATTATATTAACTTAGAAGTTTCTTCTGTGTTCTACTATGGTGCTTTTAGTGTCTCCGCATACCGCAGCACGCGACATAGCTTTGAAGACGATAAGTACAACCGTTTCAGAGAGAAGAGCAAAAAATCTTACGATCTGGCTTTAAAGCGATTCGATAACAGATGACGAAAACGGACGGATTTCTCAGGTTTTTACTACATATGAACACTTTCCACATACTAACGTGCAACTCGGCTGCTAGTCCTCCCTTCAAACAGAATCTTAAGGTCCTAGATCATGTCCAAGGCACCAAAGCCAGCTAAAATATCAATAATCGATACCTAAAACTCGAATTTTACTACTTCTTCCTTGCTATTACATTAACTTAGAAGCTTCATCTGTGTTCCACTATGGTGCTTTTAGTGTATCTGTGTACCGCAGCACGCGACATAGCTTTGCAGACGATAAGTACAACCGTTTCAGAGAGAAGAGCGGCCAATGTGACGATCTGGCTTTAAGTCGATTCGATAACAAATGACGAATACGGACGGATTTCTCAGCTTTATCCCACATATGAACACTTTTCACATTCTCCCGTGCAACGCAGCTGCTACACCTCCTTTCATGCAAAATGTTAAGTTCCTAGCTCATGTCCAAGGCACCAATGCCAGTTAAAAAGTCAATAATCGATAACTAAAACATGAATTGTACTACATTTTACTGGCTATTACATAAACTTAGAAGCTTCATCTGTGTTCTACTGTGGTGCTTTTTGTGTCTCCGCATACCGCAGCACGCAACATAGCTTTGCAGACGATAAGTACAACCGTTTCAGAGAGAAGAGCGGCCAATGTGACGATCTGGCTTTAAGTCGATTCGATAACAAATGACGAAAACGGACGGATTTCTCAGGTTTTTAATACATATGAACACTTTTCACATTCTCCCGTGGAACTCGGCTGCTAGACCTCCTTTCATGCAAAATGTTAAGTTCCTAGCGCATGTCCAAGGCACCAATGCCAGTTAAAAAGTCAATAATCGATAACTAAAACTTGAATTATACTACTTCTTACGGGCTATTACATAAACTTAGACGCTTCATCTGTGTTCTACTGTGGTGTTTTTTGTGTCTCCGCATACCGCAGCACGCGACATAGCTTTGCAGACGATAAGTACAACCGTTTCAGAGAGAAGAGCGGCCAATGTGACGATCTGGCTTTAAGTCGATTCGATAACAAATGACGAAAACGGACGGATTTCACAGCTTTATACCACATATAAACACTTTTCACATTCTCCGTGCAACGCGGCTGCTTGTCATCCTTTCATGCAAAATCTTAAGTTCCTAGCTCATGTCCAAGGTACCAAAGAAGGGTAAAAAGTCAATAATCGATAAGAAAAACTTGAATTGTACTACTTCATACTAGCTATTACATCAACTTAGAAGCTTCATCTGTGTTCTACTATGGTGCTTTTAGTGTCTCTGCATACCGCAGCACGCGACATAGCTTTTCAGACGATAAATGTAACTGTTTCAGACAGAACTGCGGCCAATGTGACGATCTTGCTTTAAATCGATTCGATAACAAATAACGAAAACGGACGGATTTCTCAGGTTTTTACTATATATGATCACTTTTCAGATTATCCCACGCAACGCGGCTGCTAGTCCTCCTTTCATGCCAAATCTTAAGTTCCTAGCTCATGTCCAAGGCACCAAAGCCAGCTAAAAAGTCAATAATCGATACCTAAAACTTGAATTGTACTACTTCTTACTAGCTATTACATCAACTTAGAAGCTACATCTGTGTTCTACTATGGTGCTTTTAGTGTCTCCACATACCGAAGCCCGCGACATAGCTTTGGAGACGATAAGTACAACCATTTCAGAGGGAGGAGCGGCAATGTGACGATCTGGCTTTAAGTCGATTCGATAACAAATGACGAAAACGGACGGATTTCTCAGGTTTTTACTACATATGAATACGTTTCACATTGTCCCTAGCAACGCGGCAGCTAGTCCTCCATTTATGCAAAATCGTAAGGTCCTAGCTCATGTCCAAGGCACCAAAGCCGGCTATAAAGGCAATAATCGATAACCGAAACTTGATTGGTACTGCTTCTTACTGGCTATTACATCAACTTGGAAGATTCGTCTGTGTTCCACTATGGTGCTATTTGTGTCTCCGCATACCGCAGAACGCGACATAGCTTTGCAGACGTTATACGTCACCGTTTAAGAGTGATGAGCGGCCAATGAGACGATCTGACATTAAGTCGAATAGATAACAAATGACGAAAACGGACTGATTTCTCATGTTTTTGCTACATATGAACACTTTTCACATTCTCCCGTGCAACGCGGCTGATAGTCTTCCTTTCAAGCAAAATCTTAAGGTCCTAGCTCTTGTCCAAGGCACCAAAGAAGGGTAAAAGTTCAATAATCGATAACTAAAACTTGAATTGTACTGTTTCTTAATGGATGTTATATCAACTTAGATGCTTCTTCTGTGTTCCACTATGGTGCTTTTAGTGTCTACGCATACCGCAGAACGCGACATAGATTTGCAGAAGATAAATGTAACCCTTTCAGATAGATGAGCGGCCAATGTAACCACTTTGCTTTAAGTCGATTCGATAACAAACAAAGAAAACGGACGGATTTCTCAGGTTTTTGCTATATATGAACACTTTTCACATTCTCCCGCGCAACGCGGCTGCTAGTCTTCCTTTCATGCAAATCGTAAGGTCCTAGCTCATGTCCAAGGCATCAAAGAAGGGTAAAAGGTCAAAAATCGATAACTAAAACTTGAATTGTACTGTTTCTTACTGGCTATTACATCAACTTAGAAGTTTCTTCTGTGTCCTACTATGTTGCTTTTAGTGTCTCCGCATACCGCAGCACGCGACATAGCTTTGCAGGCGATAAGTGTAACCGTTTCAGAGAGAAGCGCGACCAAAGTGATGATCTGGCTTAAAGTCGATTTGATAACAAATGACGAAAACTAGCGAATTTCTCATGTTTTATTTACATATGAACACTTTTCACATTTTCTCGTGCAACGCAGCTGCTAGTTCACCTTTCATGCAAAATCTTAAGGTTCTAGCTCATGTCCCAGGTACCAAAGCCGGCTAAAAAGTCAATAATCGATCACTAAAACTTGATTTGTACTGCTTCTTACTGGCTATTACATCAACTTGGAAGCTTCGTCTGTGTTCTACTATTGTGCTTTTAGTGTCTCCTCATACCGCAGAACGCGACATAGCTTTGCAGACGATATATGTCACCGTTTAAGAATGATGCGCGGCCAGTGAGACGATCTGACATTAAGTCGATTCAATAACAAATGACGAAAGCGGACTGATTTCTAATGTTTTTGCTACATATGAACACTTTTCATATTCCCCCGTGCAATGCGGCTGCTAGTCTTCCTTTCACGCAAAATCTTAACGTCCTAGCTCATGTCCAAGGCACCAAAGTAGGGTAAACGTTGAATAATCGATTACAAAACTTGAATTGTACTGTTTCTTACTGGCTATTACGTCAACTTAGAAGCTTCTTCTATGTTCTACTATGGTGCTTTTAGTGTCTCCGCATACCGCAGCACGCGACATAGCTTTGCAGACGATATATGTCACCGTATAAGAGTGATGAGCGGCCAATGAGACGATCTGACATTAAGTCGATAGGATAACAAATGAAGAAAATGGATTGATTACTCATGTTCTTGCTACATATGAACCCTATCCACAGTCTCCCGTGCAACGCGGCTGCTAGTCTTCCTTTCAAGCCAAATCTTAAGGTCCTAGCCCATGTCCAAGGCACCAAAGTTGGGTAAAAGGTCAATAATCGATAACAAAACTTGAATTGTACTGTTTCTTACTTTCTATTATATTAACTTAGAAGTTTCTTCTGTGTTCTACTATGGTGCTTTTAGTGTCTCCGCATACCGCAGCACGCGACATAGCTTTGCAGAAGATAAATGTAACCGTTTCAGAGAGAAGAGGGGCCAATGTAACAACCTTGCTTTAAGTCGATTCGATAACAAATTACGAAAACGGACGGATTTCTCAGGTTTTTACTACATATGAACACTTTTCACATTCTCCCGTGCAACGTGGCTGCTAGTCCTCTTTTCATGCAGAATCTTAAAGTTCTAGCTCATGTCCAAGGCACCAAAGCCAGCTAAAAGGTCAATAATCAATACCTAAAACTTGACTTGTACTACTTCTTACTGGCTATTACATCAACTTAGAAGCTCCATCTGTCTTCAACTATGGTGATTTCAGTGTCTCCGCATACCGCAGCACGCGACATAGCTTTGCAGACGATAAGTACAACCGTTTCGGAGAGAAGAGCAAAAAATCTTACGATCTGGCTTTAAGTCGATTCGATAACAGATGACGAAAACGGACGGATTTCTCAGGTTTTTACTACATATGAACACTTTCCACATACTAACGTGCAACTAGGCTGCTAGTCCTCCCTTCAAACAGAATCTTAAGGTCCTAGATCATGTCCAAGGCACCAAAGCCAGCTAAAATATCAATAATCGATACCTAAAACTCGAATTTTACTACTTCTTCCTTGCTATTACATTAACTTAGAAGCTTCATCTGTGTTCCACTATGGTGCTTTTAGTGTCTCTGTGTACCGCAGCACGCGACATAGTTTTGCAGACGATAAGTACAACCGTTTCAGAGAGAAGAGCGGCCAATGTGACGATCTGGCTTTAAGTCGATTCGATAACAAATGACGAATACGGACGGATTTCTCAGCTTTATCCCACATATGAACACTTTTCACATTCTCCCGTGCAACGCGGCTGCTAGTCATCCTTTCATGCAAAATCTTAAGTTCCTAGTTCATATCCAAGGTACCAAAGAATGGTAAAAAGTCAATAATTGATACAGTAACAAAAACTTGAATTGTACTGCTTCATACTAGCTATTACATCAACTTAGAAGCTTCATCTGTGTTCTACTATGGTGCTTTTAGTGTCTCTGCATACCGCAGCACGAAACATAGCTTTGCAGACGATAAATGTAACCGTTTCAGACAGAACTGCGGCTAATGTGACGATCTGGCTTTAAGTCGATTCGATAACAGATGACGAAAACGGACGGATTTCTCAGGTTTTTAATACATATGAACACTTTTCACATTCTCCCGTGCAACTCGGCTGCTAGTCCTCCTTTCATGCAAAATGTTAAGTTCCTAGCTCATGTCCAAGGCACCAATGCCAGTTAAAAAGTCAATAATCGATAACTAAAACTTGAATTATACTACTTCTTACGGGCTATTACATCAACTTAGAAGCTTCGTCTGTGTTCTACTGTGGTGCTTTTTGTGTCTCCGCATACCGCAGCACGCGACATAGCTTTGCAGACGATAAGTACAACCGTTTCAGAGAGAAGAGCTGCCAATGTGACGATCTGGCTTTAAGTCGATTCGATAACAAATGATGAAAACGGACGGATTTCACAACTTTATACCACATATGAACACTTTTCACATTCTCCGTGCAACGCGGCTGCTAGTCATCCTTTCATGCAAAATCTTAAGTTCCTAGCTCATGTCCAAGGTACCAAAGAAGGGTAAAAAGTCAATAATCGATAAGAAAAACTTGAATTGTACTACTTCATACTAGCTATTACATCAACTTAGAAGCTTCATCTGTGTTCTACTATGGTGCTTTTAGTGTCTCTGCATACCGCAGCACGCGACATAGCTTTTCAGACGATAAATGTAACTGTTTCAGACAGAACTGCGGCCAATGTGACGATCTGGCTTTAAATCGATTCGATAACAAATGACGAAAACGGACGGATTTCTCAGGTTTTTACTATATATGATCACTTTTCAGATTATCCCACGCAACGCGGCTGCTAGTCCTCCTTTCATGCCAAATCTTAAGTTCCTAGCTCATGTCCAAGGCACCAAAGCCAGCAAAAAAGTCAATAATCGATACCTAAAACTTGAATTGTACTACTTCTTACTAGCTATTACATCAACTTAGAAGCTTCATCTGTGTTCTACTATGGTGCTTTTATTGTCTCCACATACCGAAGCCCGCGACATAGCTTTGGAACGATAAGTACAACCATTTCAGAGGGAAGAGCGGCAATGTGACGATCTGGCTTTAAGTCGATTCGATAACAAATGACGAAAACGGACGGATTTTTCAGGTTTTTACTACATATGAATACGTTTCACATTGTCCCTAGCAACGCGGCAGCTAGTCCTCCATTTATGCAAAATCGTAAGGTCCTAGCTCAAGTCCAAGGAACCAAAGCCGGCTATAAAGGCAATAATCGATAACCGAAACTTGATTGGTACTGCTTCTTACTGGCTATTACATCAACTTGGAAAATTCGTCTGTGTTCTACTATGGTGCTTTTAGTGTCTCCGCATACCGCAGAACGCGACATAGCTTTGCAGAAGATAAACGTAACCCTTTCAGATAGATGAGCGGCCAATGTAACCACCTTGCTTTAAGTCGATTCGATAACAAATAAAGAAAACGGACGGATTTCTCAGGTTTTTGCTATATATGAACACTTTTCACATTCTCCCGCGCAACGCGGCTGCTAGTCTTCCTTTCATGCAAATCGTAAGGTCCTAGCTCATGTCCAAGGCATCAAAG
Organism: Schistocerca gregaria; assembly: GCF_023897955.1. Taxonomy (NCBI): domain Eukaryota; kingdom Metazoa; phylum Arthropoda; class Insecta; order Orthoptera; family Acrididae; genus Schistocerca; species Schistocerca gregaria. Next base: position 389,479 of record NW_026061741.1, read on the forward strand.
AAGGGTAAAAGGTCAAAAATCGATAACTAAAACTTGAATTGTACTGTTTCTTACTGGCTATTACATCAACTTAGAAGTTTCTTCTGTGTCCTACTATGTTTTGGTTTTAGTGTCTCCGCATACCGCAGCACGCGACATAGCTTTGCAGGCGATAAATGTAACCGTTTCAGAGAGAAGCGCGACCAAAGTGATGATCTGACATTAAGTCGATTCAATAACAAATGACGAAAGCGGACTGATTTCTAATGTTTTTGCTACATATGAACACTTTACATATTCTCCCGTGCAATGCGGCTGCTAGTCTTCCTTTCAAGCAAAATCTTAACGTCCTAGCTCATGTCCAAGGCACCAAAGTAGGGTAAAAGTTCAATAATCGATAACAAAACTTGAATTTTACTGTTTCTTACTGGCTATTACGTCAACTTAGAAGCTTCTTCTATGTTCTACTATGGTGCTTTTAGTGTCTCCGCATACCGCAGCACGCGACATAGCTTTGCAGACGATAAGTACGACCGTTTCAGAGAGAAAAGCAAAAAATCTTACGATCTGGCTTTAAGTCGATTCGATAACAGATGACGAAAACGGACGGATTTCTCAGGTTTTTACTACACATGAACACTTTCCACATACTATAGTGCAACTCGGCTGCTAGTCCTCCCTTCAAACAGAAACTTAAGGTCCTAGATCATGTCCAAGGCACCAAAGCCAGCTAAAATATCAATAATCGATACCTAAAACTCGAATTGTACTACTACTTCCTTGCTATTACATTAACTTAGAAGCCTTATCTGTGTTCCACTATGGTGCTTTTAGTGTCTCTGTGTACCGCAGCACGCGACATAGCTTTGCAGACGATAAGTACAACCGTTTCAGAGAGAAGAGCGGCCAATGTGACGATCTGGCTTTAAGTCGATTCGATAACAAATGACGAAAACGGACGGATTTCTCAGATTTTTACTACATATGAACGCTTTTCAGATTATCCCACGCAACGCAGCTTAGTCCTCCTTTCATGCCAAATCTTAAGTTCCTAGCTCATTTCCAAGGCACCAAAGCCAGCTAAAAGGTCAATAATCGATACCTAAAACTTGAATTGTACTACTTCTTACTGGCTATTACATCAACTTAGAAGCTTAATATGTGTTCTACTATGGTGCTTTTAGTGTCTCCACATACCGAAGCCCGCGACATAGCTTTGGAGACGATAAGTACAACCATTTCAGAGGGAAGAGCGGCAATGTGACGATCTGGCTTTAAGTCGATTCGATAACAAATGACGAAAACGGACTGATTTCTCATGTTATAACTACATATGGACACTATTCACATTTTACCGTGCAACGCAGCTGCTAGTCCGCCTTTCACGCAAAATTTTAAGGTCCTAGCTCATGTCCAAGGCAACAAAGAAGGGTAAAAGGTCAATAATCGATAACTAAAACTTGAATTCTACTGTTTCTTGCTGGCTATTACATCAACTTAGAAGTTTCCTGTGTGTCCTACTATGGTGCTTTTAGTGTCTCCGCATACCGCAGCACGCGACATAGCTTTGCAGACGATAAATGTAACCGTTTCAGAGCGAATAGCGGCCAACGTAACCTCCTTGCTTTAATTCGATTCGATAACACATGACGAAAACGGACGGATTTCTTAGGTTTTTACTACATATGAATACGTTTCACATTCTGCCGTGCAACGCGGCTACTAGTTCTCCATTTATTCAAAATTTTAAGGTCCTAGCTCATGTCCAAGGCACCAAAGCCAGCTAAAAAGTCAATAATCGATACCTAAAACTTGAATTGTACTACTTCTTACTAGCTATTACATCAACTTAGAAGCTACATCTGTGTTCTACTATGGTGCTTTTAGTGTCTCCACATACCGAAGCCCGCGACATAGCTTTGGAGACGATAAGTACAACCATTTCAGAGGGAAGAGCGGCAATGTGACGATCTGGCTTTAAGTCCATTCGATAACAAATGACGAAAACGGGTGGATTTCTCAGGTTTTTACTACATATGAACACTTCTCAAATTCTTCCGTGCAACGCGGCTGCTACACCTTCCATAATGCAAAATCGTAAAGTCCTAGCAAATGTCCAAGGCACCAAAGCCGGCTAAAAAGTCAATAATCGATAACTAAAACTTGAATTGTACTACTTCTTACTGGCTATTAAATCAACTTAGAAGCTTCTTTTGTGTTCTACAATGGTGCTTTTAGTGTCTCCGCATACCGCACCCAGCGACAGTGCTTTGCAGACGCTGAATGTAACGGTTTCAGAGAGAAGAGCGGCCTATATGACGATCTGGCTTAAAGTGGATTTGATAACAAATGACGAAAACGGGCGAATGTCTCACTTTATAACTACATATGGACACTTTTCACATTTTCCCGTTCAACGCTGCTGCTAGTCCTCATTTCATGCAAAATCTTAAGGTCCTAGCTCATGTCCAAGGCACCAAAGCCAGCTACAAAGTCAATAATCGATAACTAAAACGTGAATTGTACTACTTCTTACTGGCTATTACATCAACTTAGATGTTTCTTCTGTGTTCTACTATGGTGCTTTTCGTGTCTCCGCATACCGCAGCACGCGACATACCTTTGCAGAAGATGAATGTAACCGTTTCAGAGAGAAGAGCGGCCAATGTAACAACCTTGCTTTAAGTCGATTCGAATACAAATGACGAAAACGGACGGATTTCTCAGGTTTTTTCTACATATGAACACTTTTCACATTTTCCCGTGCAACGCGGCTGCTAGTCCTCCATTCATGCTAAATCATAAGGTCCTAGCTCATGTCCAAGGCACCAAAGAAGGTAAAAATTCAATAATCGATAACTGAAACTTGATTTGTACTGCTTCTTACTGGCTATTACATCAACTTGGAAGCTTCGTCTGTTCTACTATGGTGCTTTTAGTGTCTCAGCATACCGCAGCACTCCACATAGCTTTGCAGAAGATAAATGTAACCGTTTCAGAGAGAGGAGCGGCCAAAGTAACAACCTTGCTTTAAGTCGTTTCGATAACAAATGACGAAAACGGACGGATTTCTCAGGTTTTTACTACATATGAACACTTTTCACATTCTCCCGTGCAACGCGGCTGCTAGTCTTGCTTTCATGCAAAATCTTAAGTTCCTAGCTCATGTCCAAGGCACCAAAGCCGGCTCAAAAGGCAATAATCGATAGTTAAAACGTGTATTGTACTACTTCTTACTGTCTATTACATCAACCTAGAAGCTTCTTCTGTGTTCTACTACGGTGCTTTTAGTGTCTCCGCTTACTGCAGCACGCGTCCTAGTTTTGCAGACGACAAATGTATCGTTTCAGAGAGAAGAGCGGCCGATGTGACGATGTGGCTTTAAGTCGATTCGATAACAAATAACGAAAACGGACGGATTTCTCAGGTTGTTACTACATATGATCATTTTTCCCATTCTGCCGAGCAACGCGGCTGCTAGTCCTCCTTTAATGAAAATCTTAAGGTCCTAGATCATGTATAAGGCAGGAAAGCCGGCTAAAATGTGAATAATCAATACCTAAAACTTGAATTGTACTTTATCTTACTGGCTATTACATCAACTTAGAAGCTTCTTCTGTGTTCTACTATGGTGCTTTCAGTGTCTCCGCATACTGCAGCATGCGACATCTCTTTGCAGACTATAAATGTAACCGTTTCAGAGAGAAGAGCGGCCAATGTGACGATCTGGCTTTAAGTCGATTCCATAAAAAATAACGAAAACGGACGGGCTTCTCAGGTTTTACTACATATGAGCACTTTTCAAATTCTTCCGTGCAACGCGGCTGCTACACCTTCCATAATGCAAAATCGTAAGGTCCTAGCAAATGTCCAAGGCACCAAAGCCGGCTAAAAAGTCAATAATCGATAACTTAAACTTGAGTTGTACTACTTCTTACTGGCTATTAAATCAACTTAGAAGCTTCTTTTGTGTTCTACAATGGTTCTTTTAGTGTCTCCGCATACCGCACCCAGCGACAGTGCTTTGCAGAAACTGAATGTAACCGTTTCAGAGAGAAGAGCGGCCAATATGACGATCTGGCTTAAAGTGGATTTGATGACAAATGACGAAAACGGGCGAATTTCTCACTTTATAATTACATATGGACACTTTTCACATTTTCCCGTTCAACGCAGCTGCTAGTCCTCCTTTCATGCAAAATCGTAAGGTCCCAGCTCACGTCCAAGGCACCAAAGCCAGCTAAAAAGTCAATAATCGATAACTGAAACGTGAATTGTACTACTTCTTACTGGCTATTACATCAATTTAGTAGTTTCTTCTCTGTTCTACTACGGTGCTTTTAGTGTCTCCGAATACCGCAGCACGCGACATACCTTTGCAGAAGATGAATGTAACCGTTTCAGAGAGAAGAGCGGCCAATGTAACAACCTTGCTTTAAGTCGATTCGATTACAAATGACGAAAACGGACGGATTTCTCAGGTTCTTGATACATATGAACACTTTTCACTTTCTCCCGTGCAACGTGGCTGCTAGTCTTCCTTTCATGCAAAAGCTTAAGGTCCTAGCTCATGTCCGAAGCACCAAAGAAGTGTAAAAGGTCAATAATCGATAACTAAAACTTGATTTTTGTGTTTCTTACTGGCTATTACATCAACTTAGATGTTTCTTTTGTGTCCTACAATGGTGCTTTTAGTGTCTTAGCATACCGCACCCAGCGACATAGCTTTGCAGACGATAAATGTAACCGTTTCAGAGGGTAGAGCGGCCAATGTGACGATCTGGCTTTAAGTCGATTCGATAACAAATGACGAAAACAAAGGGATTTCTCAGGTTTTTACTATATATGAACATTTTTCACATTCTCCCGTGCAATGAGGCTCTTACACTTCCCTACATGCAAAATCGTAAAGTCCTAGCTCATTTCCAAGGCACCAAAGAAAAGTAAATGGTCAATAATCGATAACTAAAACTTGAATTTTACTGTTTCTCACTGGCTCTTACATCAACTTAGAAGCTTCTTCTGTATTCTACTACGGCCCTTTTAGTGTTTTCGCATACCACAGCACGCGACATAGCTTTGCAGACGGTAAATATAACCGTTTCAGAGAGAAGAGCGGCCAATGTACAAATTAACAAATTACGAAAACGGACGGATTTCTCAGGTTTTTACTACATATGAACACTTTTCACATTCTCCCGTGCAACGCGGCTAATAGTCCTCCTTTCATGCAAAATCTTAATGTCCCAGCTGCTGTAAAGGCACCAAAGCCGGGTGAAAATTGAATAATCGATAAAGAATACTTGAATTGCACTTCTCCTACTGGCTATAACATCAACTTAGAAGCTTCGTCTGTGTTCTAGTATAGTGCTTTTAGTGTCTCCGCATTACGTAGCTCGCGACATATCTTTGGAGGCTATAAATGTAACGGTTTCAGAGGGAAGAGCGGCCAATGTAACGATCTAGCTTTAAGTAGATTCGATAACAATTGACGAAAACATACGGATTTCTCAGGTTTTCACTACATATGAACCCTTTTCACATTTTCCCGTGGAACGCAGCTGCTAGTCCTCCTTTCATGCAAATTCTTATGGTTCCACCTCATATCCAAGGAACTAAAGCCGGCTAAAAATCATTAATCGATAACCAATACTTGAATTGAACTGCTTCTTACTGGCTATTACATCAACTTAGAAGCTTCTTCTGTGTTCTATTATGTTTGCTTTTAGCGTCACTGCATACCGCAATACGTGACATAGCTTTGCAGACGATAAAAGTAACCGTTTCAGAGAGAAGAACGGCCAATGTGACGATCTGGCTTTAAGTCGATTCGATAACAAATGACGAAAACGGAGGGATTTCATAGGTTTTACTATATATGAACATTTTTCACATTCTCCCGTGCAAAGCGGCTGCTACACTTCCCTTCATGCAAAATCGTAAAGTCCTAGCTCATTTCCAAGGCACCAAAGAAAAGTAAAAGTCAACAATCAATAACTAAAATTTGAATTTTAGTGTTTCTTACTGGCTGTTACATCAAATTAGAAGATTCATCTGTGTTCTACTATGGTGCTTTTAGTGTCTCCGTATACCGCAGCACGCGACATAGCTTAGCAGACGATAAATGTAATCGTTTCAGAGAGAAGAGCGGCCAATGTGACGATCTGGCTTTAAGTCGATTCCATAACAAATGACGAAATCGGACGAATTTCTCAGATTTTTACTACATATGAACACTTTTCACATTCTCCCCTGCAACGCGGCCACTAGACTTCCCTTCATGCAAAATCTTAATTTCCTAGCTCATGTCGAAGCACCAGAGAATGGTAAAAAGTCAATAATCGATAACAAAAACTTGAATATTACTACTTCTTACTGGCTATTACATCAACTTACGAGGTTCATCTGTGTTTTACTCTGATGCTTTTAGTGTCTCCGGATAACGTAGCACGCGACATAGCTTTGCAGACGATAAATGTAATCCTTTCAGAGAGAAGGGCGGCCAGTGTGTCGATCTGGATTTAAGTCGAATCAATAACAAATGACGAAAACGGACGGATTTCTCAGATTCTTACTACATATGAACGCTTATCGTATTCTCACGTGCAACGCAGTTGCTAGTCATCCTTTCATGCAAAATCCTAAGCTCCTAGCAAAAGGCCAAGTCTCCAAAGCGTGCTAAAAAGTCAACAACCAATAACTAAAACCTGAATTGTACTACTGCTTACTGGCTATTACATTACTTAGAAGCTTCATCTGTGTACTACTATAATGGTTTTAGTGTCTCCGCATACCGCAGCACGCGACATAGCTTTGCAGACAATAAATGTAATCGTTCCAGAGAGCAGAGCGGCAAATGTGTCGATCTGGATTTAGGTCGTATCGATAACAAATGACGAAAACGGACGAATTTCTCAGATTTTTACTACATATGAACACTTTTCACATTCTCCCGTGCATCGTGGCCACTAGCCTTCCCTTTATGAAATATCTTAAGGCCCTAACACATGTCCAAGCGCCAATGAAGGGTAAAAAGTCAATAATCGATAGCTAAAACTTGAATTCTACTACTTCTTACTGGCTATTACGTAAACTTAGAAGTTTCATCTGTATTCTTCTATGGTGATTTTAGTGTCGCCGCATTTCACAGCACGCGACATAGCTTTGCAGACGATAAATGTAGCCGTTTCAGAGAGAAGAGCGGCCAATAAGACGATCTGGTGTTAAGTCGATTCGATAACAAATGACGAAATCGGACGGATTCTCAGTTTCTTACTACATATGAACACTTTTCACATTCGCCCGAGGACCGCGGCTATGTATGAACACTTTTCACTTTCTCCCGTGCTACGGGGCTGCTAGACTTCCCTTCATGCAAAATCTTAAGGTCCTACCTCAAGTCCAAGGCTCCAAAGAAGCGTAAAAAGTCAGTAATCGATAACTAATACTTGAATTGTACTACTTCCTTACATCAACTTAGAGGCTTCATCTGTGCTCTACTATGCTGCTTTTAGTGTCTCCGGATACTGCAGCACGCGACATAGCTTTGCAGACGATAAATGAAACAGATTCAGAGAGAAGAGCGGCCAATGTAACGATCTGGTTTTAAGTCGATTTGATAACAAATGACGGAAACGGGCTGATTTCTCAGGTTTTTACTACATATGAACACTTTTCACTTTCTCCCGTGCAACGCAGCTGCTAGTCTTCCATTCATGCAAAATCGTAAGGTCCTAGCTCGTGTCCATGGTACCAAAGCCGGCTATGAAGTCAGTAATCGATAACTGATACTTCCATTGTACTAGTTCTTACTGGCTATAACTTCAACTTAGAAGTTGTTTCTGTGTTCTACTATGGTGCTTTTAAAGTCCCTGCATGGCGCGGCAAGTGACATAGCTTTTCAGACGATAAATGTAACCGTTTCAGAGAGAAGATCCGCCAACGCGACGATCTCGCTTTAAGTCGATTCGATAACAAATGACGAGAAACGGGTGGATATCTCAGGTTTTTACTACATATGAACACTTTTCTCATTCTACCGTGCAACGCGGCTGCTAGACTTACCTTCATGGATAATCTTAAGGTCCTAGCTTATGTCCAAGGCACAAAAGCCGGCTAAAAAGTCAATAATCGATAACCAAAACTTGCAATGTACTACTTCTTACTGTCTATTACTTCAACTTAGAAGCTTCTTCTGTGTTCTGCTATGTTGCTTTTAGTGTCTCCGCATACCGCAGCACGCGACATAGCTTTCCTGACAATAAATGTAACTGTTTCAGAGAGAAGAGCGACCAATGTGACGATCTGGCTTTAAGTCGACTCCATAACAAATGACGAAAACGATCGTATTTGTAAGGTTTTTACTGTATATGAACATTTTTCATAAACTCCAGTGGAAAGCGGCTGCTACACGTCCCTTCATGCAAAATCGTAAAGTCCTAGCTCATTTCCAAGGCACCAAAGAAAAGTAAAAGGTCAATAATCGATAGCTAAAACTTGAATTTTGCTGCTTCTTACTGGTTATTACATCGACTTAGAAACTTCTTCTGTGTTCTACTATGGTGTTTTTAGTGTCTCCGAATTCCGCAGCACGCGACATAGCTTTGCAGATGATAAATGTAACCGTTTCAGAGAGAAGAGCGGCCAATGTTACGATCTGGCTTTAAGTCGATTTGATAACAAATGACGAAAACGAACGGATTTGTAAGGTTTGTACTACAAATGAACACTTTTTCACATTCTCCCGTGCAACACAGCTGCTAGTCCCCCATTAATGCAAAATCGTAAGGTCCTAGCTCGTGTCCAAAGTACCAAAGCCGGCTAAAAAGTCAGTAATCGATAACTAAAACTTGCAACGTACTACTTCTTACTGGCTATTGCTTCAACTTAGAACCTTCTTCTGTGTTTTACTATGGTGCTTTTAAAGTCTCCGCATACCGCATCACGCGACATAGCTTTGCAGACGATAAATGTAACCATGTCAGAGAGAAGAGCGGCCAATGTTAGGATCTGGCTTTAAGTCGATTTGATAACAAATGACGAAAACGAACGGATTTTTAAGGTTTTTACTACAAATGAACACTTTTCACATTCTCCCGTGCAACGCGGCTGTTAGACTTGCCTTCATGCAAAATCTTAAGGTCCTAGCTCATGTCCAAGGCACCAAAGAAGGGTAAAAGTTCAATAATCGATAAAAAGAACTTGAATTGTAATGTTTCTTACTGGCTATTACATGAACTTAGAAACTTCTTCTGTGTTCTACTATTATGCTTTTAGTGTCTCGCGCATACCGCACCACGCGACATAGCTTTGCAGACGATAAATGTAACCGTTTCAGAGAGAAGAGCGGCCAGCGTAACGTCCTTCCTTTAAGTCGATTCGTTAACAAATGACGAAAACGAACGGATTTCTCAGGTTTTTACTACATATGAACACTTTCAAATTTTCTCGTGCTACTTGGTTGCTAGTCCTCCTTTCTTGCAAAATCTTAAGGTCCTAGCACTTGTCCAAGGCGCCAAAGCCTTCTAAAAAGTCAATAATCGATAATTAAAACTTGAATTGTACTACATCTTACTGGCTATTACATAGCCGAGTAAAAAGCCTAAAACCGATAACGAAAACTTGAATTGTACTACTTCTTACTGGCTATTACATCAACTTAGAAGCTTCTTCTGTGTTCTACTATGGTGCTTTTAGTGTCTCCGCATACCGCAGTACGCGACATAGCTTTGGAGACGATAAATGTAACCGTTTCAGAGAGAAGAGCTTCCAATCTAACGATATGGCTTTAAGTCGATTCAATAACAAATGGGGAAAACTGACGGATTTCTCAGGTTTTTACAATATACGAAAACTTTTCACATTCTCCCGTGCAAAGCGGCTGCTAGACTTAGCTTCATGTAAAATTTTAAGGTCCTAGCTCATGTCCAAGGCACCAAAGACGGCTATAAAGTCAATAATTGATAACCAAAACTTGAATTGTACTGCTTCTTATTGGCTATTACATTAACATGGAAGCTTCTTCTGTGTTCTACTATGGTGCTTTTAGTGTCACCGTATACCGCAGCACGCGACATAGCTTTGCAGACGACAAATGTAACCGTTTCAGAGAGAAGATCCGCCAATGTGACGATCTGGCTTTAAGTCGATTCGATAACAAGTGACGAAAACGGTCGGATTTCTCAGGTTTTTACTACATATGAACACTTTTCACATACTCCAGTGCACACGGATGCTAGTCGTCCTTTCATGCAAAATCCTAAGGTCCAAGCTCATGTCCTTGGCACCAAAGCTGGCTAAAATTTCAAAAATTGATAACTAAAACTTGAAATGTACTGCATCTTACTGGCTATTACATCAACTTAGAAACTTCTTCTGTGTTCTACAATGGTGCTTTTAGTATCTCCGCATACCGCAGCAGGCGACATAAGTTTGCACACGATAAATATAATCATTTCAGAGAGAAAACGGCCTATGTGACGATCTGGCATTACGTCGATTCGAAAGCAGATGACGAAAACGGTCGGATTTCTTATCTTTTTACTGCATATCAACACTTTCCACGTTCTCCCGTGCAACTTGGCTGCTAGACCTCCCTTCATGCAAATTCGTAACGTCCTACCGCATGTCCAAGGCACCAAAGCCGGCCAAAAAGTCAATAATCGAAAGCTAATACTTGAATTGTACTGCTTCTTACTGGGTATTACATGAACTTAGAAGCTTCTTCTGTGTTCTACTATGGTGCTTTTAGTGTCTCCGCATGCCGCAGCCCGCGATATAGCTTTGCACACGATAAATGTAATCGTTTCAGAGAAAAGAGCGGCCAATGTTACCTTCTGGAATTAAAGGACCCCCTTAAATGTTTTAGTCATTTTTTATATAGTTTTGTTTAGGAAAGTTGGCTATCCGAACGTTAAATTTCTGTATTCTTACGCTTAATCTGTTTCTCCCCTGATTGCAAGTAGTGAGAGTTCTGCTATGAATTTTATGGACATTTGTGCTATTTAAGTAAAGTTTTACCTAAGTATTTTTACCTAGTCATATTCAAATTTCAAGTTTTAAGGGTCTCGTTCCACTTAACGAAATTTATTTATTATTTGTCCAACTGATCTGGCCTTGTAAGGCAGTCTCCTCTATTATTGTGATTGTGATTTTGTAATGCTTTTGATTGTAATAAAATATGTAGCAACTACAACGGATTACTATTGTGATTTTGGTGTGTCACTACCATACCCCATTTCATAGAGGATGAAATGTTTCATGAAATATATGAAAACCTGTTTTTGATACATTCAACCATTAAAGGGGGGTGGAATATAGGATGCAATGTTTTATGAAAGTATTTCAGTGCGAAAGAATTTTTAAAGCGAAATCTATGAAAATTGTGTTATTGAAAAATACGTGTTTCACTGTTTTTGGAACTACAACCTCCAAGAAGGTGCAATAGGGGCACAGGTTTCACTGACCCATAGCCTTCCACCCCAACCTGCAAAGTATACGGACTTGAAATTTGTGGAAGGTGTAAATCTTACGCTGAAAGCGTCATTTAAGAAGAGATTGTTCGAAATTTCACTCCTAAGGAGGTGAAATATGGGTTGAAAGTTTTTTTTTTTTTAAATATGTCCCTATGTCGCTATTGAAGCTATAACTACAAAACTACGAAAATTGACATTTGGTGTCTCAGACAAAAAACAAAAAAGAAACAGGATTTTAGCATTTTCCGAAATTCTTCCAATGGGGGATAAAATAATTAGTGAAGGTTTTTTGAAAATAAATCATTATTAAAGAACTACTGAAGCCTTTTTATAGCTACATCTATGAAAATAGGTACTTGACATTTCGGTTGGATGTTAAAAAAATGTGTTTCGTGGCTTTTGGAAATTTATCTGACTAATAGAGTGAAATAGGGGATGAAAAGTTTTATGAAATATTTCACTATGAAAGCATTTTTAGAATTAAATGGATGAAGATTTGAATTTGACTCCTCGGTTCTAAATAGAAGAATACGTGTTTAACTGTTTTTGAAAACCCAACCCCTAAAGGGTGTGAGATGTTTCAGAAAAAGGTTCATTATGAAAGCATTACTAAATATATCAGACAATTCATATTCGACTAATGTGTTACAATTTTTAAAAACAACGTGTTTTTCTGGTTTTGGAACTTCGAGCATAAGGGGATGAAAATTTTAATGAAATATTTATTGCGTTATATTAAAATATTTTAAATCTGCATCTATGAAAACCGGTATTTCACTTCTCAATTAGATATAAAGAAATATGCGTTAGGGAATGAAAGACTCTACGGAGATATCACCACAAGAATACAAAACGGCTTGATTAACAAAAACCTTGGACTCCAGCTGTCAGCATTGCTTTTTGGTCATTCAGTAAAAGACCATGCTTCAACGGCGTTAAGTTTAGAAAGTTTAGAAAGTGTTGCAGTTTATAAAAGACATAAAAAAACGATTAAAGAAAAAATTCTTTGCAGACCATGAACGGTCTACGCAAGTAAAGAAGCGGATGATAAGCTAGCTCTTTATGCAAATGAGTTGGTCAGTTTAAGTTCCGAGACATGTCATGCAGCAGGAACGGAATCCTATAGTTGCTACGATTGGCTAAAGGAAAAGTTTTGCAGAATCACGCAAAATCACTTCTGCAAGTGGCTGAGAATCTCGTAATGAATAAAAATTCTGTAGTGAGAATTCCAAGGTGGGAGATGCAAGAGTCCTCCCCCCCCCTTCCCCCTCCTCACAATGCTATCCTTCTTTACCTACAGAAAAATAAATAAATAAATAAATAAATAAATAAAACTAGAGAAATTTCTACTGTGAAACTATTTGCATACAAGAGAACGGCCCTTGAAATTTAACTCTTCAAAGTTTTAAGCCCTGATCATTTCGGATATTGATCAGAAAGTGTTAATCCACCTGTGAAACCTGAGTATATAATCCCTGTGACATTTGATCAACGGCGTTCCATAAGGACAGGTTCTCATTCAAAACGTTCGAAAATTCAATTTCTTTGTAGTTGCAATTTTTAAAGGTGTACTTGTCTACACCCTTGGAACGGAAAGGTTTTTATTTTTTTAATCCGTGCTTTACAAAAGTTTCTACAGCCCATTGTTTGAAGCAGTGTCGTGGCTGCCATGAGCCGCGCGGGGTACCCGCCATGTCTCCAACGCCTTGTCACGGTTCGCGCGGCTCCCCCCGTTGGAGGTTCGAGTCCTCCTTCGGGCATGGTTGTGTGTGTGTTGTCCTTAGCATAAGTTACTGTAAGTAGTGTGCAAACATACGGACTGATGGTTCAAATGGCTCTGAGCACTTTGGGACTTAAGATCCGAGGTCATCAGTTTCCTAGAACTTAGAACGACTTAAACCTAACTAACCTAAGGACATCACACACATCCATGCTCGAGGTAGGATTTGAACCTGCGACCGTAGCGTTCGCGTGGCTCCCGACTGAAGTGCCTACAACCGCTCAGCCACATCGGCCGGTCTATCATGTGTTCTAGAAGAGCTGTACGGTCGTCAGTGGCGCCTGTTCTTTCGAGAACAGTTACTATCTTCATATCTATGGTTAAACGTTTCCCAGCCATTGACCTTCGTCTGTGCGAATGCGCACAGGCTGCCGGAACTCTTACGGGAATCGTCACCTTAGTGTGAGCCAGTAATGAGTGGATGGACAAATACCTATTAAGTACATTACGTAATCGGATTGTGGACGGTTGGGGATGTGAGTCTCACGGGAAGCGTGCGAGGGATAAATTCCTGCAGTCGTGCTGTTCATTTGTGCCCTCGATAGCTCAGATGGATTGAGCGTCTGCCTTGTAAGCAGGAGATTCTGGGTTCGAGTCCCAGTAGGGGCACACTTTTCAGCTGTCCCCATCGAAGCATATCAACAACACCTGTCGGCAGCTGAGGGTTTCAATTAATTATCAGTTGTGAAGGTGATTCGATGAACCCTTTACCAGGCACTTAAATGTGTTTTGCAGGGTTTCCATACAGATGTAGATGATAACTCGTCCCGTGTCGCACGTGCTCAAAAGGATTCATTCTGCAGAATGCATGCAAACATACTCACCGAAAATACGGGCGAATATCAAGTGCAGGCTGCCGAGTGCTGCATATCCACCTTAGACGGATCGGCTTTTCCTGCCAAGAAGAACAGGAAGTTGCTGTCTAGGAACAATCAGAGCTAGAGGAAGGGTTGATAAATACTCTTTGAATTGCAGACTAAACGTAAATAACGAAAATACATTTTTGGTAAAAATTGGTCAAAACATAATCGTTTGCCCTCCGTATTGGATTAGCTGTTTTGAATATTGAAAATCTGACTCCAGATTCGTTTTCAGCGACATTAAAAATATATATGTAACACTCAGTTCATGCAAATCGAAGTAATAATATAACTAAATGTTTTCCCTAAACTTTGAACACTTTTTTTTTCGAGTAACGATTTTCTCAGAACGGCATGCAGCATTAATTAAAAGTGGTTCGATCTCTTAACTTCTACCTCTGACCCCTAAATGTAAACACTTTTCTTAGGAACTTATAGCTATAATATGACATTTGTTAATATTAACTAATTTTTGTGTAGGCATAAGGAGTGAAACAAACCCCCAAAAATCGAACTCAAAGTTCGAATTAGCACTGTATCGTTAAATTTAAGGTTGTTTCATTGCGGTTAGGTAAGTGCTCCCATAAATTTTATGTATTATCGACTGATGTTATCCATTTTCAAATTCAGAGAAATAATGTAGTATCAACTGATGTTACCCATTTTTGAATTCAGGTAACATCTGAGGTGGCACACTGCACGCACTCTGCGTACTCCAGTCTCGCAGGCCCTTGATCAAATCATAATTACGGGCGCCATTTTTTATTGAAAATCTAAAATTAAGCTCATAGTATTATCACTCGTAATTCCCAAACAGATCCTTCGAATGTATTTTCATTGTCTCAAAAAAAATTTCAAATGTACCCTTTTTTGCTCATTTGTATGAGAACCTGGCCGTAACGCCGTAATATAGTCACGAGATTTTTTTTCAGAGACGCTGTACGTTCGCGAGAAGACTTTCGTTCTGCGCGTGTCGAAGGACATTCCCCAGATATTACTGTGTGTGTGCTACTCAGTCGTGCCATTTAAGTGTACATCTTTGCATAGTTTTCCTTTCACGATGTAAACAGTGTTCCGCTCAGTTGCTAAATGGCCAGTGAGTGGTTCCGAAGGTGTCGGATTTGCGGTGCGTTCGGTCTGCTAGGACAACAGCAGACTAGCGTGGTGCGATGGCAGAAGCAGACACTGAGGGAGCTAGCTGCTGGGACGCCAGCGAACAATTTATGCCAAGTAAGACGAAGAGGACTATTCTAAAATTACGAGCCGTCTCAAAAGTGTTAACCATTGGTAAATCTTGCAGTTGAGTCTGACAAAACTGGCAGTTTTGCCTAGAGATACATTACAGAGAGAGATACAGGAAATCCCCCCACCCCCCTCAATGAATTTTTGGTTGTGATGACAGGCCGATTGGTAGTGTAGCCCGAGATCTAAGTTAGGTTGGAAGGTGGTAATTTGATTGAGAGTTGTTTACGCCAACGATAATGAATGCCGACTAAACGTTGTGCGAGCAGATTGCCCTGTAGCGTAGCCTAGTGTTTCCGTCCGCGCCACATTTAACACACTTTCTCTAACTGTGTACAAGTGTCTCACAACAGCCACGATAACTACGTTTCTGGTGGGGGGAGGGTAGAGTCCACTATGTAACTTTCACTGCAAATTTTAGTAACAGCATAAACTAACCGAAATAGAAGCGTAATTTTAACTATATTTCCTTTTGTGGGAAAATAATGGTTCTCCTCTTTCGGCAGCAACTGTAATATGTAGGCAACTTATTAGTTTTTTTAAACTCTGAATCATGATCTCAATAGACGCAGTGCTTTTTTACGTTACTTGATTTGTGGTCTATAGTAAACCATGCAACGAATTGGTAAATTCTTTGAAGTTTGACGTGTGTTACATAGACGACGTCTGCAATGTTCGTAAGGCCAAGTTTGCATATATTCGGTGTCTGTTTTTTTTGGCCATGTACTGTATAATTAAGGGGAGGAGGATTATGTTCAAGGAGCAGTGCATTAGCAGTCTATGGATAAATTGAGAATTTGGATCTAACGAACGGCATGCTCGGGCAGTTTGTGCTATTATGTTGACCACTGCGTAATTCGGACACAGTGATCATTGCCTCTCCGTAATAACCAGGGGACTCGGTTGCTAATCCTGGTCTGGCACGAATTTTCAACAGTGCCCATTGACTAAAGTCTGTGCCCATTGTATGCTAATATCATTGTTTCGGTGTTAAATTGTATTTTGTTCACGATACGTCGTTTAGCTTTTTCATGGATAACAGCTTTGAAAAGCGTACAGGTTGTAATGATATTCGCTCGTCGTTAGTCCAAGGCAACTATAGCGATTTATAAACACACTTGTAGTTCGTATTAAACCTACATACTTAATAGTGTCCTGTGTTTCTTTACCAAGAACTACTTCGTAAGTAATTCCCCTGTAGTCGTATTTTGTTTTAGTATTTTGTTTAAATATTTATAGACTGCAGGCTTGGATGAAATATGAAATACATGTCCGAAGTTCCTGTTCATACTGCAGATACTGTTTCATCCGTACTAGGGCCCAAAACATTTCATCTAATACAGAAGGACACAATTTGTCTCGAGATTTAGCTATTTCTCGTAATAGAGGCCTTGCTTCGATATATTTTTTTCTAATTCTTGTTTGGATTTAATCTTAAAAGACACTAACTCTTCCACCAGTTATTCGATATGTGGTTTCATCCCTTTCGTAGCCTAGAGTTCCTAAACGGTCGATAATATTAATGATTTCCTTTCTCAATTTTATTTTCTGTAAAATCTCCTGTTTATGGTTATTGCTAACATGTTTCACGTTCTCACTTTTATTATTTTTATTTTTCTAGTTTTGTGCCTTGTAGCCAAATTTTCTTTTAATCTGGTTTTCAATTCTGAAATAGTAACAGTTGAAGGTCAAGAGAAGATTGCGATCTATTTGAGGAGAGTGGCTTGGAGATTTTTTATAATAGACGTACACAGGTCATGGGGATCCTTACCTATATAAATTTACTTCGAGTGTGATGGAGCCCATTCTCTTGTCATGATCTCGGCTGTATCGTAGCACATTGTCTCGGTTAGGTTGGAGATTTTAGTTGAGAGTTGCCGAAGTCAACGAAAGTGATTACAAAGTAAAGACTGTGCTAACAGAACGATCTGTAGCGTAGGCCAACACGTTCTTTCTGTCCTTTTAAAGCCTCTTTTAATTAAAAATAACTAAAGCTGCAAGATACAATCACAAAAACTGTATTACGTAATAGAGTAATCCCAGACTATTGTTGTGTAAGTTGTGTGCGTACACTATTTTTTTTGTCAGTGAATATACATTTTTTTACTCATTTGCTGGGTTTCAGTTTTCCCGTTTTCCGGCGAAAAACGTTTTCCTGTGAAGGGCCCATTAGCTTGTCGGTTATATTTGTGACTTTCTCGACGGTCAGTAATTTCGTGATAGTCCATCCACCGGCGTCATTGTTAACATCGAATATAGATTTAAGTATTAGGAAGGCTAATATGAAGCTAATGCATGAGTAGGTCTAATAATTAATAAAAATAGGAATGCGGGTAAGCTACTACAAACAGCATAGTGAATGCATTGTTGTGGCCAAGATAGCCACGAATCCCACGCCTACCAAAGTCGTAAAAGTAGTCCTTAGATGATGAAGAAATTGATGGAATGTGTGATGAGATAAAAGAAATCATTCAGATAGTGATGGGAGATGAAAATTTAATATTAATGGGTGACTGGAATTCGACAGTAGGAAATGGAAGAAAAGGAAACGTAGTAGGTGAATATGGAATGGGGGTAAAAAATGAAAGAGGAAGCCGCCTGGTAGGCTTTTGCCCAGAGCATAACTTAATCATAGCTAACACTTGGTTCAAAAATCATGAAAGAAGGTTGTTTACGTGAAAGAGACCTGGAGATACTGCAATATTTCATATAGATTATATAATGGTAAGACAGAGATTTAGGAACCAAATTTTAAATTGTATGACATGTCCAGGGGCAAATGTGGACTCTGATCACAATATATTGATTATGAACTGTAGATTAAAACTGAAGAAACTGGAAAAATTTGGGAATTTAAGGAGATGGGACCTGAAAGAACTGACAGAATCAGAAGTTTTAGAGAGTTTCAGGAAGAGCATTAGGGAACAATCTACAGGAATGGGGGAAAGTAATACTGTGTGATGGCGGATCTGAGTGGTGTACTGTCAAGGGGAGGGGGTTCCTCAGGGATCAGTGTTGGGGCCGCTCCAGTTCCTTATTTATATAAATGATATGCCCTCAAGTATTATGGGTAACTCTAAAATATTTCTGTTTGCTGATGACACTAGCTTGGTAGTAAAGGATGTTCTGTGCAACATTGACTCCGTTTCAAGTAGTGCAGTACATGACCTCAGTCCATGGCTTGTAGAAAATAAACTAACGTTAAATCACAGTAAGATTCAGTTTTTACAGTTTCTAACACACAATTCAACAAAACCTGACGTTTTAATCTCACAGCATGGGCATATGATTAGTGAAACTGAACGGTTCAAATTCCTAGGTGTTCAAATAAATAGTAAGGTGTTGTGGAAAGCCCACGTTCAGGATCTTGTTCAAAGACTTAATACTGCCATTTTCACTATTCAAACGGTACTGACAGTGAGTGATACTTCGACAAGTAAATTAGTCTACTTTGCTTATTTCCATTCACTTATGTCGCATGGTATTATGTTTTTGGGTAACTCTTCCCATTCTAGAAGGATATTTTTGGCTCAGAAACTGGAGGTTCGGGCAAAAAGTGGTGTGAGTTCATGAAACTCTTGTCGACCTCTGTTCAGGGAGTCTGGGTATTTTGACGTTGGCCTCTCAATATGTATATTCCTTACTGTCGTTTCTTGTTACCAATATTAGTTTATTTCCAACAATAAGTAGCTTTCACTCGGTTAATACTCGGGAGAAATCAAACCTCCATTTGGATCGGACTTCCTTAACTCTTGTGAAAAAATGTGTGCAGTATACTGCTGCATCCATTTTCAATAAGCTGCCACTCGATTTCAAAAATCTTAGCAGTAATCCACGCGCTTTCAAATCGAAACTGGAGTGTTTCCTCATGGGTCACTCCTTCTATTCTGTCGAGGAGTTAATTGGAAAATTAAGCTGATTCTCATTGTACTGCTGATAGCGTTTGCTTAAACTTATCCACTGATTTTCTCTCAGGTTCATGAATATGTATTTTTATCTCTTATTACTTTTATGTTGTAAGTTCATGTGTCGCCCTAACCGCCGTCTGCTTCACGTCTGCTGTTCAGCGAGCTACCTTAATTTAAGTATTAACTGTATTTTTCTTACATGTCACTTCTTCTTCCGTGTGTTTTTGCTTTTAGGAAGCTTTGATTGTCGAGTGCTAGTAATAGAGTTACATAGCTTTCGTGTTTGTTTTGAATACAGTCAGAGAGAGTCCTTGTAGTCAGCCATAGTGCCAGTAGTGCTAGTGTTTGTTTCGAATGCAATCCAGAGACAGGTAGTGCTATTTTCATTGTTTTCTACAAGAAGAGGTTAGCAATCACAGTTTAGTCAGTAATCAGCCGCCCTTAATGAATTAGCAGTCTACTTAAAAGTTGATTAAGTCTCTTCAGTAAATAGATTCCTTAGGATGGATAGGATGTGTGACTTACGTGTACGGACGCTGGCTACTCTTCGCGAACAGCTGAGCGTGTTGATGGCCGCGGTCAGCCGTCTTCAGGCTGCTGCCCCGGAGTGTAGCGGCAGTGGGGAGTCTGGTGCGTCACATGGTGCACCCCAGGTGTTAGACGCTTCACCCACTGTCCCTGCTGTCGAGACACCTTCGCGGGTACCGGGCGCGGTTGGGCCACCCTCTCCCCAAGAGGAGTGGCGGGTTCAGCGGCGTTCGCGGCGCACGAGGCGGAGGGTCAATGTTGAGGCTGGCCGTGTGGCATCGCCCGCTCTGCCTGTGAATGGACATGTGGCTGCTCCTTCAGCAAGGTCCAAGCAGGCACACGGGGGGAGGGGTTTATTAGTTATTGGGAGCTCCAACGTTAGGCTGGTGATGGAGCCCCTTAGGGAAATAGCGGAAAGGTCGGGGAAGAAGGCCAGTGTTCACTCTGTCTGCTTGCCGGGGGGTCTCATCCGAGATGTGGAGGGGGCCCTACCGGCGGCGATAGAGAGCACTGGGTGCACCCGACTGCAAATTGTTGCTGATGTCGGCACCAATGACTCCTGCTGTCTGGGTTCAGAGGTCATCCTCAGTTCCTACAGGCGGTTGGCGGAGTTGGTGAAGGCAGAAAGCCTCGCTCGCGGGGTGGAATCAGAGCTGACTATTTGTAGTATCGTTCCTAGAACCGATCGCGGTCCTCTGGTTTGGAGCCGAGTGGAAGGCTTAAACGAGGCTCAGACGATTCTGCGGAGAGCTGGGGTGCAAATTTCTCGACCTCCGCAATGGGGTGGAGAAATGTAGGGTCCCCCTGAATAGGTCAGCCGTGCACTACACGCCGGAAGCGGCTACAAGGGTAGCGGAGTACGTGTGGAGTGCACATGTGGTTTTTTTTTAGGTTAGAGAATTCCCTCCCTAGGCCCGACAAGACGCCTCCTGAGACGCGGCAAGGCAGGAGTAGGCAAAATGCAACAGGGAATAACAATATTAATGTGCTAATAGTAAACTGCAGGAGCGTCTATAGAAAGGTCCCAGAATTGCTCTCATTAATAAACAGTCACAACGCCCATATAGCACTAGGGACAGAAAGTTGGCTGAAACCACATGTAAACAGTAATGAAATCCTAAACTCAGATTAGAATGTATATCGCACAGAAAGGCTGGACAGTAAAGGGGGAGGTGTGTTTATAGCGATAAGAAGTGCAATAGTATCGAAGGAAATTGACGGAGATTCTAATTGTGAAATGATTTGGGTGAAGGTCACGGTTAAAGCAGGCTCAGACATGGTAATTGGATGTCTCTATAGGCCCCAGGCTCAGCAGCTGTTGTGGCTCAGCACCAGAAGAATAATTTGGAAAATATTTCGAGTAGATTTCCCCACCATGTTATAGTTCTGGGTGGAGATTTTAATTAGCTGGATATAGACTGGGAGACTCAAACGTTCATAACGGGTGGCAGGGACAAAGAATCCAGTGAAATATTTTTAAGTGCTTTATCTGAAAACTACCTTGAGCAGTTAAACAGAGAACCGACTCGTGGCGATAATATATTAGACCTTCTGGTGACAAACAGACCCGAAATATTTGAATCAGTTAATGCAGAACAGGGAATCAGCGATCATAAAGCGGTTACTGCATCGACGATTTCAGCCGTAAATAGAAATATTAAAAAAGGTAATAAGATTTTTCTGTTTAGCAAAAGTGACAAAAAGCAGATTACAGAGTACCTGACGGCTCAACACAAAAGTTTTGTCTCAAGTACAGATAGTGTTGAGGATCAGTGGACAAAGTTCAAAACCATCGTACAATATGCGTTAGATGAGTATGTACCAAGCAAGAACGTAAGAAATGGAAAAGAGCCACCTTGGTACAACAACCAAATTAGAAAACTGCTGCGGAAGCAAAGGGAACTTACCAGCAAACATAAACATAGCCAAAGCCTTGCAGACAAACAAAAATTACGCGAAGCGAAATGTAGTGTGAGGAGGGCTATGAGAGAGGCTTTCAATGAATTCGAAGATAAAGTTGTATGTACTGACTCTGCAGAAAATCCTAAGAAATTTTGGTCCTATGTCAAAGCGGTAGGTGGATCAAAACAAAATGTCCAGACACTCTGTGACTAAAATGGTACTGAAACAGAGGATGACAGACTAATGGCCGTAATACTAAATGTCTTCTTCCAAAGCTGTTTCACAGAGGAAGACTGCACTGTACTTCCTTCTCTTGAAGTCGCACAGTTGACAAAATGGTAAATATCGAAATAGACGACAGAGGGATAGAGAAACAATTAAAATCGCTCAAAAGAGGAAAGCCCTCTGGTCCTAATGGGATACCAGTTCGATTTTACACAGAGTACGCGA
Source organism: Schistocerca gregaria (assembly GCF_023897955.1). Classification (NCBI taxonomy): domain Eukaryota; kingdom Metazoa; phylum Arthropoda; class Insecta; order Orthoptera; family Acrididae; genus Schistocerca; species Schistocerca gregaria. The sequence goes on from NW_026061741.1 coordinate 411,602, forward strand.
AGGAACTTGCCCCCCTTCTTGCAGCGGTGTACCGTAGGTCTCTAGAATAGCGAAGCGTTCCAAAGGATTGGAAAAGGGCACAGGTCATCCCCGTTTTCAAGAAGGGACGTCGAACAGATGTGCAGAACTATAGACCTATATCTCTAACGTCGATCAGTTGTAGAATTTTGGAACACGTATTATGTTCGAGTGTAGTGTCTTTTCTGGAGACTAGAAATCTACTCTGTAGGAATCAGCATGGGTTTCGAAAAAGACGGCCGTGTGAAACCCAGCTCGCGCTATTCGTCCACGAGACTCAGAGGGTCTTAGACACGGGTTCACAGGTAGATGCCGTGTTTCTTGACTTCCGCAAGGCGTTTGACACAGTTCCCCACAGTCGTTTAATGAACAAAGTAAGAGCATACGGACTATCAGATCAGTTGTGTGCTTGGATCGAGGAGTTCCTAGATAACAGAACGCAGCATGTCATTCTCAATGGAGAGAAGTCTTCCGAAGTAAGAGTAATTTCAGGTGTGCCGCAGGGGAGTGTCATAGGACCGTTGCTATTCACAATATTCATAAATGACCTGGTGGATGACATCGGAAAGTCTTTGAGGCTTTTTGCAGATGATGCTGTGGTGTATCGAGCGGTTGCAACAATGGAAAATTGTACTGATATGCAGGAGGATCAGCAGCGAATTGACCCATTGTGCACGGAATGGTAATAGAATTTCAATGTAGACAAGTGTAATGTGATGCGAATATATAGAAAGATAGGTCCCTTATCATTTAGCTACAAAATAGCAGGTCAGCAACTGGAAGCAGTTAATTCCATAAATTATCTGGGAGTACGCATTAGGAGTGATTTAAAATGGAATGATCATATAAAGTTGATCGTCGGTAAAGCAGATGCCAGACTGAGATTCATTGGAAGAATCCAAAGGAAATGCAATCCGACAACAAAGGAAGTAGGTTACAGTACGCTTGTTCGCCCACTGCTTGAATACTGCTCTGCAGTGTGGGATCCGCACCAGATAGGGTTGATAGAAGAGATAGAGAAGATCCAACGGAGAGCAGCGCGCTTCGTTGCAGGATCATTTAGTAATCGCGAAAGCGTTACGGAGATGATAGATAACCTCCAGTGGAAGACTCTGCAGGAGAGACGCTCCGTAGCTCTGTATGGGCTTTTGTTGAAGTTTCGAGAACATACCTTCACCGAAGAGTCAAACAGTGTATTGCTCCTTCCTACTTATATCTCGCGAAGAGACCACGAGGATAAAATCAGAGAGATTAGAGCCCACACAGAAGCATACCGAGAATCCTTCTTTCCACGTACAATACGAGACTGGAATAGAAGGGAGAACCGATAGAGGTACTCAGGGTACCCTCCGCCACACACCGTCAGGTGGCTTGCGGAGTACGGATGTAGATGTACATACTGACACGTTCCTTGACCTTGAAGATTTGCTCCTCAATTTGGGCCTACTGAACTTGACATGCGCTAAGAAAGAGGGTAACAGAAGATATATTGAATTTAATTTATGAAAGGAGAAAATACAAAAATGCTGTAAATTAAGCCGACAAAAAGAAATTCAAACGTCTCAAAAATGAGATTGACAGGAAGTGCAAAATGGCTAAGCAGGGATATCTAGAGGACAAACGTAAGGATGTAGAGGCGCATATCACTAGGGTTATGATAGATACTGCCTAAAGGAAAATTAAAGAGACCTTTAGAGAAAAGAGATTCACTTGTATGCATATCAAGAGCTCAGATGGAAACCCTGTTATCAGCAAAGAAGGGATTGCAGAAAGGTGGAAGGTGTATATAGAGGATCTATACAAGGGCAATGTACTTGAGGACAATATAATGGAAATGGAAGAGAATGTAGATGAAATGGGAGATGACATACTGCGTGAAGAGTTTGACAGAGCACTGAAAGACCTTAGTGGAAATAAGGTTCCGGGAGTAGGCAACATTCCATTAGAACTACTGACAGGCTTGGGAGACCCAGCTCTGACAGAACGTTACCTTCTGAAGAGCAATATGCATGAGACAGCCGAAATACCGTCAGACTTCAAGAAGAATGAAATAATTCCAATTTCAAAGAAAGCTGGTGTTGACAGATGTGAAAATTACCGAACTATCAATTTAATAAGTCACAACTGCAAAATACTAACGCAAATTCTTTACAGACGAATGGAAAAAATGGTAGAAGCCGACCCCAGGGAAGACCAGTTTGGATTCCGTAGAAATACTGGATCATGTGAGGCAATACTGACCCTACGACTTATCTTATAAAGTAGATTAAGGAAAGGCAAACCTACGTTTCTAACATTTGTAGACTTAGAGAAATCGTTTGACAATGTTGACTGGAATACTCTTTCAAATTCTGAAGGTGGCAGGGGTAAAATACAGGGAGCGAAAGGCAATTTACAATTTGTACAGAAAGCAGGTGGCAGTTATAAGAGTCGAGGGATATGAAAGGGAAGCAGTGGTTGGGAAGGGAATGAGACATGGTTGTAGACTATCCCCAATGTTATTCAATCTGTTTATTGAGCAAGCAGTAAAGGATACAGGAGAAAAATTCTGAGTAGAAATTAAAATACATGGATAAGAAACTAAAACCTTGAGGTTTGCCGATGACGTTCTAATTCAGAGACAGCAAAGAACCTAGAAGAGTAGCTGAACAGAATGAAGTGTCCTGAAAGGATGATATAAGATCAGCATCAATAAAAGCAAAACGAGGATAATGGAATGTAGTCGAATTAAGGTGGGTGATGCTGAGGGAATTAGATTAGGAAATGAGACATTTAAAGTAGTAAAGGAGTTTCGCTATTTAGGGAGCAAAATAACTGATGACGGTCGAAGTAGAGAGGATATAAAATGTCGACTGTCAATGGTAAGAAAAGTGTTTCTAAAGAAGAAAAATTTGTTAACATCGAGTATAGCTTTAGGTATCAGGAAGTCTTTTCTCCGAGTATTTGTATGGAGTGTAGCCACGTATGGAAGTGAATAATGGACAATAAATAGTTTGAACAAGAAGAGAATAGAAGCTTTCGAAATGTGGTGATACAGAAGAATGTTGAAGATTAGATGGATAGATCACATAACTAATGTGGAGGTATTGAAAAGGATTCTGGAGAGGAGAACTTTGTGGCACAACTTGACTAGAAGATGGGGTCGGATGGTAGGACACGTTCTGAGGCATTAAGGGATCACCAATTTAATATTGGAGGGCAGCGTGGAGGGTAAAAATCGAGGAGGGAGACCAGGAGATGAATACACTAAGCAGATTCACAAGGATGTAGGTTGCAGTGGGTACTGGGAGATGAAGCTTCCGCAAGATACAGTAGCATGGAGAGCTGCATCAAACCAGTCTGTGGACTGAAAACAACAACAACAACAACAACAACAACAACAAAAACAACAACAACAACAACAAGGTATTTGTCTGATGTGTAACCTTCAACAGAATTGGGGCAGACAAGAGGGTTAGATTATATGTACTTTCCATTGAAATTGATCCATAATGGGGAGATACTCAATGGGAAAATAATATGCTACTTTATTATCCACATACCGCAAATGGACTGATCATGAACGAGGAATGAAAATTTAGTCACACTTCTGATTGTACACGTATTATTTGACCCCCCCCCCCCCTCTCTCTCTCTCTCTCTCTCTCTCTCTCTCTCTCTCTCTCTCTCTCTCTCTCTCTCTCTCTCTCTCTCTCTCTATCGCGCGCGCGCGCGCGCTAGTTCTACTAAATAATTCAATTCATTAATGGTGTAGGAAGAGATGGTTAGCAAGAAATTCTTTAGGCTCCTCGTAAAGTGAAATCTGTCAGTAGTAAAGCTTTTTATGGCTGCCGGCAAGTTATTGAAAACATCGTTCTCCTTAATGATGGAGACTTTCTTGCACCAAAGTAATTAACTTACCAATTTTTCATGAATAATATATTCATAGTGAAATTTTTAGAAAAATTTTGAAAGACAGGTTTTGCGGGCAAATTTCAAACATAAAAAGACCATAGTGTTCATTATAATACAACTTCTCCATGGTTTTTAATTCCTACTCCGAAGTTTTCTTTTGTTTCCTTTACTTCTTGCTCAGCAGACAGATTGAATAACATCAGGTATAGGCTACAACCCTGTCTCACTCCCTTCCCAACCACTGCTTCCCTTTCATATCCCTCGACTCTTCATGCCCTCGAGTAAGAAAACTGACCGTTAGAATTCCATGGTTCTGGGATAAATGGTTTGAGAGGAAAGGTACATTTAGTTAGAAAAGTTACGGAAAATTTAAAGTTGTATTGCACTTAACAACGTACATGCACTCATTTAAATTCATAGTTTCTTTCACTTCGCAATAGTACGCATGCTGTACAAAAACATAACATTTGTTTCATGATATTTACTTTTTTTATTTCTTGCAAGTCTTCTAGAACTTCTCTCGAAAACTTTGTGGGTAGATCTTGGCATTTGTTTTGTTCAGAAACGTTATTACTGTAGCAAACAACTGACTACGAGACAAGAAAAAATGTATTCAATAGGTGAAAGCTCAAAGCTACGGGTAAAATGTCCCTAGGCTTATCATCTCAAAGAAGAGCTGGCACAGAGAAACAAGTGGGCATGTCTTACATAGCAAGCTGCCATTTAAACCGACATTTAGGACCTTCAAATAAGGATTTGGACTAAAATACTTCCATATTCGCACTAAGTGTAAATAAAACTGGTACAATCACCAATAAACAAAATTATTTGCATTGTTTTCGGGGTTCCTTTTGCCTTTCGGAATAAATATATTGCGAATCAGTAGTTAACGTACCTGGTTCCCCAAACAGGAGACGACTAGAAACTTCCGTAATGTGGTGGTGTAGAAGAATGCTAAAAAAGTTTTGATCGAATAGCTGATGGGGAGATACGAAATCAGATTAGGGAGCAGAGAAATTAATGGCACAAATTGACAAAAAGAAGCGATCGTGGGTAAATGTCATATTTCGATTCCACCCATCCGCTGTGACCCATGACGTTCTGCATGACGTTGATTAGTTGCATTTCGAAGGATACCAGTGGCCTTATTAAATGTTAACTGTTATTGCCTTCGTTTCTAGAGCAATTTATAATGTTAGTTAACTATGATTTTTTTCGGAATATATCGTGATGAACTCTGGGAGGAACCACAGAACACAGCTTAAATTGTCCTTGAAGAAACGAGTAGTGATTGTATTTTTATCTTTCTTATCCGACACGTTGGGGAATCCAAGGTATAATGGGGTACACAGTTGATAACTTTGATTAAATGTACAAAATTGATAAATAAGAGAGTTACAAATTTTTATATGAACACATTATGATGTATTAATCACAAAAATACAAGAACATTGCCATAAAATAAAACAACAATATTTTCTCACTCAAAAACAGAAATTTATATCATTTGCAAGAGGCAGAATGGGGTAGTAAATACAAGTGATTACAAAAACGTATAAAATTATCGGAAATGCAGAAAATATTGGCTTGCTCGGTATATTTTTTTTAGTTTAAAGTGAGTATTAATATCAAACTACAGTTTTCATGTATCGTATCCTTTTCTTGAGGCTGTTTACAAAATTCACACACGGGGAGACACTCATCATCTTCGCTATCTATTCCTGCACAAGAATCGTGTGTCCATTTTTTGCACGTGGAACAAGCGACCCAACCTCCAACTGATTTTGAATATAACCCACCCCAGTATACACATTGACAGTCAGAACTTTCCTCGTAATCACTCTCGTTAGTATTGTATTCTCTCTCCTTTTTTCCATTTACCTTCAGACTCTTTCTCTCTTTTTTGAGTTCTTAATTTTATTCTCTTTCGCAAAAAGTTTTCTGTTTGCTCTTTCTTCTTTGTCAAAGTTCTTTTTTCTATTTCTCCCATTAATGACTTTTAACTCTTTTTTTGTACGGTGAATCAGTTAAAACAACGTTGTTCCCCCTTTTCAGTCTCGCTCTTTTCTTGCTTTCGTTAACTTTTGACAAGAAAATCAGAATCTCAGGTGAAATATGAAATGAGGAGGTTGTGTTGTCAGTTGTCATCAAAGAACACCCAAGATTAGAACAATTAGCCTCAATAACTTTGTTATTCTTAGGCGGCAGTTCGTTGTAACAATTTGCTGAAACCTCGTCCGCTTGATTATCCAGCCCGTTTGAGTCGTCTTTTTCAGCTGGTGTGCTAGGTGGAGGCAATTCCAATTGTTCAGATATAATAACCTCTTTATCTGACGGCCTATCACGTCCGCTGTCAGTTGTGTCTGCCGGGAGGAAGTGTGCGTCGTGAATATGGATGGGTCCGTGGGCCATATTGCAGTAGCTTCGAATCCTTTAATAGCGGTTTTCATTGTTGCGCTTTAGACGAAAGCTGAACCAAAAAGCGTTGAAATTTGAAAGATAGTTACGACTTTCCCTGCGTGGCTTCGCAGCCATATTCGAAGCTGATCACTATAACGAGGATTTATAAAACAAACATCAAGCGGCTGAAGTCTGTGAGAGCAATGTGGTGGTAAAGAAACGCCACTCTCCCTCGCGTAGTCTATAACGTCATTGTTCGTGGTATGAGCTGAGTGGCCATCTGATATAAGGAGAACTGGGACGTGCTTTGAAGCCTTAGAAAATACCACAAATTGTGGAAACCATACAAAGAATGACTCTGTGGCCATCCATGCGGTGCTGTGGACCTCAGCGCAACCTCCTGCTGCCAGTCATAACTCAAATTCTTCCTGCTTCTTCTTTCGTGGAAAAATAATCGTAGGAGGAATGTCAGCTCCGCTTGCTGACGTACTAATGAGGATGGTTGCAGTTTCGCCACTTTCAGCAGAGGTTAACGATCGCACTGGACGGTTCCCTTTGCAAGCTGCGATGTTCGATTAGTTTTTAGCATTAACCGAGAAGCCTGTTCCATCACAGTTAGTTTTTTGAGAAGTAATTAGTTTGTGATTGTCAGTTACATCTGTAAGCAACGAAAAAAACCTATCGACAGCTACTTTATTAAAATCCATGATTCTTGTACCAGATGTTGCTTCGGGCTTGCGAACAAACCCGCATTTGCTTCTTCATTGTTTCATGATGTAATAAAGATTTCGATTTGTTTTGCTCGAAATTTTCGAAAAGGTATCTGTGAAACGTGCAAAAATTGAAATGGCAAAACTGTGCACCTGCCGAAATACGAGTGCGTATACTCATTTGAAAAAATGTTCCTAAACTGCTCCTGATACGCTAGAGGTTACCGCACAGTAAACAGCAATTGCAGTTGACCGTTTGCCTGCACCGTATAAAGTACGGCCAATAAAATATTTTTGTAGGGAGGACACATCATCTCATCCTGAATGGAGAGTTCATCTATACGTGTAAAAGTAACCACTTGTGCCAGAGGGAAGTGTGTTGGGAGCCTTACTGTTCATGTTGTATATTAACATTACAGATAATATAAGAAAGCTCACATATTTCGAAAATGATGCAGAAATCGACATTGAGGTAACAAAGTTCGTGTGAAGCGATATGCACATACAGGGGATAGCAAAAATGTGACCACCTATACTTGCATCTACATGGATACTCTCCAAATCACATTTAAGTGCCTGGCAGATAGTTCATCGAACCATCTTCACAAGTCTCTATTATTCCAATCTCGCATAGCACCCGGAAAGAATGATCACCTGTGTCTTTCCATACGAGCTCTGACTTCCCTTATTTTATCGTTGTGGTCGTTTCTCCCAACGTAGGTCGGTGTCAACAAAATATTTTCGCATTCGGAGGAAAAAGTTGGTGATTGGAATTTCGTGAGAAGATTCCGTCGCAACGAAAAACGCTTTTCTTTTAAAGATGTCCAGCCAAAATCCTGTATCATTTGTGTGACACACTCTCTCATATTTCGCGATAATAGAAGGACGTGCTGCCTTTCTTTGGACTTTTTCGATCTACTCCGTCAGTCCTATCTTTTAAGGATCCCACATTTCCCAGCAGTATTCTAAAAGAGGACGGACAAGCGTAGTGTAGGCAGTGTCCTTCGTAGGTCTGTTACGTTTTCTAAGTGTTGTGCCAATAAAACGCAGTCTTTGGTTAGCCTTAACCGCAACATTTTCTATGTGTTCTTTCCAATTTAAGTTGTTCGTTATTGTATAATAATAATGGCGTGTGACGAGGGCCTCCCATCGGGTAGATCGTTCGCCTGGTGCAAGTCTTTCGATTTGACGCCACTTCGGCGACTTGCGCGTCGATGGGGATGAAATGATGATTAGTACAACACAACACCCAGTCCCTGAGCGGAGAAAATCTCCGACCCAGCCGGGAATCTAACCCGGTCTTTTAGGATTGACAGTCTGTCGTGCTGACCACTCAGCTACCGCGGGCGGACGTTAGTTATTGTAACACCTAGTTAGTTAGTTGACTTTACGGCTTTTAGATTAGACTACAACTTCTCTGATAGTGATTCGTCCATTCTGCTTCACCAGCAATATTGCGGGATCAGTAACGACCTGATTTGCGGATATTGCGGGCGTACCTTAACTGGCTTCTGTCTTCATTGATTAGCGGCTACCTTTGAAATGGTTGTACCACTCCTTTAGCCCTGCAATACCCATTACTTTGTCCACAAACACACGATGGTTTCAACTTGAGAATCGCCAAGCTTGGAGCCAAATGTGATGTAAAGACGTCATTTTGCTCAGAATACTAAATCCAACGTGTACGACTTGCAAGTGTTCCGAAGTAGTGGAGAAAATCAGGTATGTGTGCTAAATATGCCTGAAAACATGAGCCCATGCGCGCCCTGATACCATTGTTGATTTCAACAATTAAAAAAGGTCGGATATTTTTTGAACAGCTCATGTATATAAGCCATCGCCAGTGATGTCGAAAGAGCAAGATACCCCTAACTACGCCAGTTGTATAGGTAGTTCGAATGGAGCGGTCTATTGTCTGACGTATCTCCATAACAGCTCCGAACCGAATACCCCAAAGTCCGACAAATGGTGCAAATGGCTCTGAGCACTATGGGTCTTAACATCTATGGTCATCAGTCCCCTAGAACGTAGAACTACTTAAACCTAACTAACCTAAGGACATCACACAACACCCAGCCATCACGAGGCAGACAAAATCCCTGACCCCGCCGTGAATCGAACCCGGGAACCCAGACGCGGAAAGCGAGAACGCTACATTCACGTCAGGAATCAAGTTGTGCTCAGAAGGACGCAAGTCCGGGGCTGTCTCAGGCCGATACTGATCTTCGGCCTGACGTGGCTGCTTGTCCTGTTCCAGGGGTTGCCCCTCAGTCTGCAAAGATCCGAGCAGTCGCAGAGGGTGGTCTTACTGGTAGTTGGGAGCTCCAACGTCAGGCGCGTAATGGGGCCCCTTAGGGATATGACAGCAAGAGAGGGGAAGAAAACCAATGTGCAATCCGTTTGCATACCGGGGTGAGTCATTCCAGATGTGGAAAGGGTCCTTCCGGATGCCATGAAGGGTACAGGTTGCACCCATTTGCAGGTGGTCGCTCATGTCGGCACCAATGATGTGTGTCGCTATGGATCGGAGGAAACCCTCCCTGGCTATCTGATTTGGTGAAGACTGCCAGTCTCGCTAGCCGGATGAAAGCAGAGCTCACCGCTCACCATCTGCAGCATCGTCGACAGGACTGACTGCGGACCTTTGGTAAAGAGCTGAGTAAAGGGTCTGAATCAGAGGCTGAGATTGTTCTGCGACCGTGTGGGCTGCAGATTCCTCGACTTGAGCCATAGGGTGGTGGGGTTTCGGGTTCCGCTGGACAGGTCAGGAGTCCACTACACGCAACAAGCGGCTACACGGGTAGCAGGGGTTGTGTGGCGTGGGCTGGGCGGTTTTTTTAGGTTAGATGGCCTTGGGCAAGTACAGAAAGGGCGGCAGCCTTAACGAGTTCGGGGCAAAGCAGGACATGCGGGGACCAAGCAGCAATCGGTATTGTAATGGTAAACTGTCGAAGCTGCGTTGGTAAAGTTCCGGAACTTCAAGCGCTGATAGAAAGCACCGAAGCTGAAATCGTTATAGGTACAGAAAGCTGGCTGAAGCCAGAGTTAAATTCTGCCGAAATTTTTACAAAGTTACAGTCAGGTAGAAAGGATAGATGGCATGCAACCGGTGGTGGAGAGTTAGTCGCTGTTAGTAGAAGTTTATCCTGTAGTGAAGTAGAAGTGGATAGTTCCTGTGAATTATTATGGGTGGAGGTTACACGCAACAGCCGAGATAGGTTAATAATTGGCACCTTTTACCGACCTCCCGACCCAGCAGCATTAGTGGCAGAACAACTGAGAGAGAATTTGGAATACATTTCACATCAATTTTCTCAGCATGTTATAGTCTTAGGTAGAGATTTCAATTTACCAGATATAGACTGGGACACGCAGATGTTTAGGATGGGTCGTAGGGACAGAGCGTCGAGTGACATTATACTGAGTGCGCTATCCGAAAATTACCTCGAGCTATTAAACAGAGAACCGACTCGTGGAGATAACATCTTGGACCTACTGATAACAAACAGACCCAAACTTTTCGACTCTGTATGTGCAGAACAGGGATTAGTGATCATAAGGCTGTTGCAACATCCCTGAATATGGAAGTTAATAGGAATATAAAAAGAAGGAGGAAGGCTTACGTGTTTAGCAAGGGTAATAGAAGGCAGATTTCAGTCTACCTAACAGATCAAAACGAAAATTTCTGTTCTGACACTGATAATGTTGAGTATTTTTGGAAAAAGTTCAAGGCAATCGTAAAATGCGTTTTAGACAGGTACGTGTAGAGTAAAACTGTGAGGGACGGGATAAACCCACCGTGGTTCAACAACAAAGTTAGGAAACTACTGCGAAAGCAAAGACAGCTTCACTCCAAATATAAACGCAGCCAAAACCTCTCAGACAAACAGGAGCTAAACGATGTCAAAGTTATCGTAAGGAGGGCTATGCGTGAAGCGTTCAGTGAATTCGAAAATAAAATTCTATGTACCGACTTGACAGAATATCCTAGAAAGTTCTGGTCTCACGTTAAATCAGTAAGTGGTTGGAAACAGCATGTCCAGACACTCCGGCGTGATGATGGCATTGAAACAGAGGATGATAGGCGTAAAGCTGAAATACTAAACATCTTTTTCCAAAGATGTTTCATACAGGAAGACCGTAGTGCAGTTCCTTCTCTAAATCCTAGCACAAACGAGAAAATGGCTGACATCGAAATAAGTGTCCAAGGAGTAGAAAAGCAACTGGAATCACTCAACAGAGGAAAGTCCACTGGACCTGACGGGGTACCAATTCGATTCTACACAGTACGCGAAAGAACTTGCCCTCCCTTTTAACAGCCGTGTACCGCAAGTCTCTAGGGGAACGGAAGGCTCCAAATGATTGGAAAAGAGCACAGGTAGTCCGAGTCTTCAAGAAGGGTCGTAGAGCAGATGCGCAAAACTATAGACCTATATCTCTGACGTCGATCTGTTGTAGAATTTTAGAACATGTTTTTTGCTCGAGTATCATGTCGTTTTTGGAAACCCAGAATCTACTCTGTAGGAATCAACATGGATTCCGGAAACATCCATCGTGTGAGACCCAACTCACTTTATTTGTTCATGAGACCCAGAAAATATTAGATACAGGCTCCCAGGTAGATGCTATTTTTCTCGACTTCCGGAAGGCGTTCGATACAGTTCCGCACTGTCGCCTGATAAATAAAGTAAGAGCCCACGGAATATCAGACCAGCTGTGTGGCTGGATTGAAGAGTTTTAACAAACAGAACACAGCATGTTGTTGTCACTGGAGAGACGTCTACAGACGTGAAAATAACCTCTGGCGTGCCACAGGGGAGTGTTATGGGACCATTACTGTTCACAATATATATAAATGACCTAGTAGATAGTGTCGGAAGTTCCATGCGGTTTTTCGCGGATGATTCTGTAGCATACACAGAAGTTGCAGCATTAGAAAATTGTAGCGAAATGCCGGAAGATCTGCAGCGGATAGGCCCTTGGTGCAGGGAGTGGCAATTGACCGTTAACATAGACGTAATGTATTGCGAATACATAGAAAGAAGGATCCTTTACTGTATGATTATATGATAGCGGAACAAACACTGGTAGCAGTTACTTCTGTAAAATATCTCGGAGTATGCGTGCGGAACGATTTGAAGTGGAATGATCATATAAAATTAACTGTTGGTAAGGCGCGTACCAGGTTGAGATCCATTGGGAGAGTCCTTAGAAACTGTAGTTCATCAACAAAGGAGGTGGCTTACAAAACACTCGTTCGACCTATACTTGAGTATTGCTCATCAGTGTGGGATCCGTAGCAGATCGGGTTTGCGGAGGAGATCCAATGAAGAGCGGCGCGTTTCGTCATAGGGTTATTTGGTAACCGTGATAGCGTTACGGAGATGGTTGACAAACTCAAGTGCCAGACTCTGCAAGAGAGCCGCTCTTCATCGCGGTGTAGCTTGCTCGCCAGATTTCGAGAGGGTGCGTTTCTGGATGAGGTATCGAATATATTGCTTCCCCCTACTTATACCTCCCGAGGAGATCACGAATGTAAAATTAGAGAGATTAGAGAGCGCACGGAGGCTTTCAGACAGTCTTTCTTCCCGCGAACCATACGCGACTGGAACAGGAATGGGAGGTAATGACAGTGGCACGTAAAGTGCCCTCCGCCACACACCGTTGGGTGGCTTGCGGAGTATAAATGTAGATGTAGATGAGTGTGGTGCGTGATGCGGCGCTCCCCATCCCCATATACCGATGAAATCAGTCACGACTTGAACCGAGCGTGCCCGAACATTGTCCTGCCAAATGATGGCCGCCTCCTGCAGAAAGTGACGCCGCTGCTTTCTCTCAGTTGCTTTTCTACTTTGTAACACAGTCTGTTTCGTTTCGAGTCCAAACCGCTTAACAGATATTGTTCAAATTTGGCATGGAGACAGTTTGAACCCTGAGAAAGAACATAGCCCACTTTAAAAAGCAAGAAATTTTTTTTTTGCATCAGTGAACGTAAACTACATTAAAACTTACTTATTTTGCTTGTATAACTTAAGAATTCTATAATGTATAAGTACTTCAGTAGTCGCCGCGCGGGATAGTCTCTCAAACGAAATTGCTCCCACGTCCGAGGCCTTTCAATATCACGTCTTCCATTCCGTTTGTAGTTCATAATCTTTTGTGGAAGTCTGGGACGTAGCATTCTCACCAGTCTTCACGATATTTTTGAATTTTTTAGTTTCTGTTGAAAATACTTACTTTTTTTCTAGTACCTTCATTCCTAATCATTTCTTGTTGTGCAGCTCTTCGAATTTCTTAGGAATCTCATCTCTGCCGTGTGATTTATTTTGCTTTTTTTTAAACCATGTTTTCGCTTTCATAGCATAATACAGGAACCGCGACCACGTTATAGAATTTCGGGACAATCTTTTTGTACTTTATTTCCCAATGTTCAGATAATAGTGTCACAGACAGCTTAGAATTTGTGTAATCTATTTTAAGTATCAGAGTAAAAATCAGATCTTACAGCGTAGCCTAAATGAAATATTAAGAGACCAGTTCTAAAGCAGGATTATCGAAAACTAGTTTTAAACTGACTGAGTATTTTTCTCGGAGTGCACTTATTTTCGTTTTATTACTAGAAATTTAAAAGTTGTATTCATTGCATATTTCGTTCAGGTGGTATATAGATCTTTGGAGGTCATTTCGTGAACGTGAATCATGTCATCTACAAACAGAAGCACAATCATGTATTTCTCATTCGTTATCCCAATTCCTTTGTCTTGTAGTAGTTCCTGCTTTCATTTATGAAGAACGAAGTCAATATAAATACTAAAAATGCTGACTTAATCTGCTCATTTAAATGTATACCGAACGAGCTGCGGCAGTGGTTAGTACATGGTATGATGATGATGATGATGATGATGTTTGGTTTGTGGGGCGCTCAACTGCACGGTTATCAGTGCCTGTACAAAGCCCCAACCTTTACACAGTCCAGTTTCGCCACCTTCACGAATGATGATGAAATGATGACACCACAGACACCTACTTCCCGGGCGGAGAAAGCAACCCAGCCGTGAATCGAACCCAGAATCCCATCACCAGCAACGCTAGCTTCTACACGACGAGCTGTCAACTAGTACACTAGACTCGCATTCGGGAGGATGACGTTTGAATCCGCATCCGGCCATCCTTATACGTTTTCCGTATCTTTCCTGAATCGCTCCAAGCAAATGCTGGGATGGTTCCTTTGAAAGGGAACGGCGGACTTCTTTTACCCTTCCCTGACGCAGTGCCAACTCCTGCTCCGTCTCTAATGACCTCGACATCGATAGCACATTAAATGCAATCCTCCTTCCGTCCTTCATTTAAAGCCATAGGTTTACGCAATAAGTCGGGCGTTAAAAGTTAAAAACTGCGTACTCGTCTAAGGCAGCATAATTTCATGGCGTGCAAATTATCGAGACTATATTCACCGAGCATTTGTGAAAGGCAGCACGTGGCGACTTCCAACAAACTTCACACATAATTACGAAACTTGGCGAAACCTTTTTTCCCCTCTGACATCCCTGACATAATGATGAAAGGAAAAAGACTTTTATCACTTCTACATTTTCGCTGTTCGTGCAGTAAGGTGTCAGCATCAGGCTTGATGTTTCACTTTATTACTTCTTTACTACTCACTTTATTCGCAACACATTTGTCAGACAGTATCCACATACGTCGCCGAATGTACGTGAAACTTATAGAATTGTACAACACCTAGTTCAGTACATAAATATTGAGACGTTTTCGAAAAACTAGCTTCTCTTACAACAGAGCGTCTTCAACTGCAAAGGGTTATGTTTCTTCAGGTCAAGTTTTTAACACATTAACTGATACGCAAAGTGAACGAACTTCTAAAGGTGGTTTACATATGGGACTTTCCGTTTTCAGACAGCAATTTGGGGGGGAGAAGGGGGAGGTGGTTACGCGATCTATTTGGAACTTCAGTGTTTCCGCAAATGATGCAGTTGCCTGTAATAAAGTTCTGTTTGAAAGAAGCCACGCCCTCATAAGATGTCAGTGTAGTGCAAAGCATGACAACTTAGTTTAAATGTTCCCGAAATGTAAAATTGTTCGGTTCACAAAACGATATAACCTTATCCTACGAGTATAGTGCAGCGAGTCAAATTCGCAATCGCTCAACCCACATGAATACCTGGGTGGAAAAATTTCTAGAGATTTTAAATGGAACCGTCACATAGTCGCAGTCTTAGGGAAATACGGTGGCTGGCTGCAATTCGTTGGTAGAATTCTAGGAAAATACAATAAGTGTACAAAAGAAATTGCTTACAAATCACGATTGCGAGCCATCCCCCAATATTGCTCGAGATTCTTGGATCCTAATCAGATACAACTGCCAGGCGATACTGAATGTATACAGAGAAGGGCGGCACGAATGGTCACAGGTTTTTAGACCCGTTGGAAAATGTCACACAGTTTCTGATCAAATTGAACAGGCAGGCGCTTGGAAACAAACGTAAAATATCCAGAGAAAGTCTATTTGGAATATTTCCGGAGGAATCCTTAACTGATGAATATAGGCGAATGGTAGTCAATGGAGGGAATGACTGCGGATGCTCGTTCGATTTGCGTTCTCTTCCGTAGGCTGCGATGCAAACCAATCCTGGTCATATTCCCGGTGTGAGATGTAGTTGGCAGCTCTGTAAATGCTGACCGGTGAGTCGCTTAAAGCCCACGTGAAATTAATCTCGGAGGGACACATGACGCTCTCAACCGACTAAGCATATCCCCTAAGGATCGCCTAGAGCCTGTGACTAGTGCATTGAATGTAAATACGGAAAACTGCAAAAACTCACTTTTTGAACTATTTGTAATTCCATTAACTAGTTTTGTAACCTTTACAGACTCATCTTCAAATGTGGCACACAGAATTTCCGTCTCTCTGACGTGGAGACAGAGCGACAGTTACATGGCGACATGTGTCGGAAAACCAGTTATTCCACTTACTGACTAACGGACAGTTCATGGTAGACACAGACTATCCCGTGAAGAGCAAAGTATCGCGAGGAGACCTAATTAGAAAGTTTCTAGAACTGACGTTACACGATGAATTTAGGAATGGAATATACTGAAACTGCCTACGTATTGTAACTGTAGGAAGCGTGAAGACCAGAAGAGACTAAGCACAGCACGCACAGAGGCTTTTAAGCAGCCACAGTTCGCACGCTCCATACGTCAGTGGAGTGGGAATAAGTCCTAATAACTGGTATACTGGCAAGTTCCATCTGTCACGCAATTCACGGTCGTTTATAGACTACAAATTATAAGCTGCCTATGTTTTGTTTAAATTTGGATTACAAGAAAATGGGCGTTTTGCAAAATATCCTACATAAGTCTCCTCTTCACCACCACCACCACCACCACCATGAGTGTTCTGCCCTAGGGCAGGTCTTCACATGTAGCTCTCCATGCAGTCCCATCATTTGTTACCCTCTTGTTTTCTCACAACTATTTTCTGTTCTTACGCTGTCCACCACCTGGTATGTTCTGCGTCTTCTTCTTCTTCTTCTTCTTCTTCTTCTTGCATTCACCATTTCCTCCATACCATCAATAAACAATCTCTTCTCATTCAGTGTCCATGCCAATTGTGTTTGCTCATCCTGCTACCTTTAAAATTTCTCTCTGTTCTCCCACTCAACACCACCTCATTTCTCACTGTACCTGCCTATTTTATCCCCTATCAACGCACCCACATAAAAGCCTCGTGTTATGAAACGTCTCGTTGGCAATTGCTATACGTATTTTCACCTCCTTATTACTTCCAATGTCGTCCATAACAGCACGTCGCAGTTATCTAAAAACACTAAATTATTGTGTATCTTTCTGCCTAACATTATAGTTGTTCTTGCTTTTCTTGCACCTATCACCGGACATTTTGCGTTTTTCTTATTATTTCTCATTCCAATTTACTCACGTCTCTTGTTCAATTCTTTTAACATCTCAGTCATACTTATTTTGCTCTCTGCCAATAACACCACATGATCCGCGAGTCTAATACATTCTGCTCTCCTAACAACAACCCGCTCCCGTCTATGTCGTTTCAAACGTTTTTGAATGACATGCTCCAAATATATTTACACACTAGGGAGAATAAACGTATCCCGGAGGACTTACCCCAGCGCGATGGAAATCGATACACGTGATGTTCATTCATGCCCAATAGTATCCGAACGACCCGAATTGAATTTCGCCTGATTCACATGCAACCCACATAGCGCAACTGTCTAGCAGGTCTCCTTATCGCTCCTTGGTACAGTCGTTTGACTATAGAAAGTGGTTCCAACAAGTCACCACGAGAAAAAACTGTTCTGTATCGCAATAACTGAAGATGTAAAGTAATACCACGATACTACAAATATCACGGAACACCTTATCACACATAAGACTGCCCTTAAGGCTTGTATCTCACATTTATTACAATAAATGACATACCTGACATTTTACCACTCTCATTATTACGTCAGATAGGTAATGCACGTAGTAAATTCGTCGTATTCATGATTTACTCTTCAAAGTAACATACCGTAATTATTATTTAACACAAAATAAGATTAAAAATTAAAGGTATTCACGAGCAGCTAATTGAGAATATTTATGTACTTCAAGTGAAACGTCGAACCGTCTCGTTCTGCATATGGATGCAAACTCAGGTCATGCAGACTAAGCAATGATTTCGTGCCTGACGGATACTAACTGTCACTCCTGATTAGGCATACAGAGAGTAATATACCTCGATTTTTGACAGAGCCAGTTTGCAAATTCCAACTTTACATTTCATAGCGCAAGCATTTTTGCCGGACGCGAATTTCCTACCCAGCACCTATTGTCCCTGTTAACGAACGACGAGAGATGTTGAATCTTGGTTCTTAACAAGTAACTTACTTGAATTGCCGTGAGGTAAGGCTTTGTATTGGGCTGGGATTCGAAGTCAGAACTTAATCGGATAGATATCGACGCACAATCAACTGTGACATTTCGGATTTTCTCGGCAGTAGCTAGATGTTTTAACTGAAATGACGAGAGGAAACATTTTTTTTTCCTTCCCAAGACTCCAACCCGGCATCTATCGCTGTTATATTCTAGAGAAAACGAACGTTAAATATAGGTTTGTTGCACCAGAAGCGACATGTGAGCGTGTTTGAACTAGAAATAATATGACGAAGAGTTCAGTGCTCACTGGGAATACAGCTCCACACATCATATCGCTTTTGACTACACACAAAGATACGTCAGCTTCCGAATTTTTGTCCAGATCGGACTAACATCTTGAACTTACAGTGATCTCGCAAATAGTTCTGTGTCTCACTGGGTGTCAAAACGTCACATATCGTTAGTGTTGACAACGAATGAAAATACATTAAACATTAAAATAATTATCCACCAGCAGATAGGTGTTCTCATGCTAGAGCTTGATAATACATAATGAAATCTATAGTGCCGGGCCAGGATTTTAACCCATTCACGCACAGAATGTGGAGATGTTGAGGAATCTGCAGTTCTCAACAAACAACAAATTGTAGCCGTGCTGTATTCTCACGAAGTGATCAAATTCAGCGTTAAGTACGGTCTAAGTTGCATTCCCAGTTCAGAACCGATTTTATCGACATACAGAAGCTCAGATAAAATATTGACTAAGTATCCTGTGAGCCTACATAGCGTTTGTTTCGTCACAAGAAATAAATAACAAGTATAAGAAAGGTTTCTACGTGTCGCCGCTCCAGTCTTTATTGTGATTCATCCTAACGTCTACTTTGTAGAAAAGGAATATCATTTTTCATGTTAATTTCAGACCAAAATGTCATTATATCTTCTTCACTTGGTGTAGCCAGAAGAGAATGGAATCTGTCTCTCCTTATCTAAAATCATTGACAGAAGTTGGAATCGAACCCAGTCCATAGATATACAAGCATATTATAAGTATGTGGCTCATTTTTCTATCGTAACGCCGTTGCACCCCACTGGGTGAGAATTCTGACACACAGGCTTCCTGTAGTAATTTGCAGCAGGTTCAGTAAATTCATTTACTTGGTTGACCGAATGACAATGAACTAGCTGCCTCGACTACCCAGTGCATACATTCGACTTTATTTTGTAATCACCGAAATAAAATCACGTACCTGCCACCTACACAGAACAGCCAACAGTCTAGGATGCGCAAATTTAAATAGGAAGTGTTTCTTTCCACTTGGTCTGCTGTATTGCGCCATCTCTTTGTTGAAAACGTTGTGCAGTGCAAATGTCGCATTTCATAAGTAAAGTTTTGTATTCCTAGAAACCCAAAATTTGCTTGTCAGCGGCGGGAAGAGGAGTTACCTGTTGTGCAGCATTGTAAGTTTTCACTATTGCACTATGAGCCGAAAGTAATTTTTTGCGATTTCCTTATCGATGTTTTATCTGACTGCTTGTAGCTCTTTCACAGAAGGGATAAAAACGTTACAGTCAGTGAGACTGGAAGTGCGAACCATAACAGATGCTATTTCTCAGGTCAGCGCATTACCATAGTGCTGGCGTAGAAGTACGTGTCTTAGCTTACTCTTACGAGTTCGATAATGTCTAGCACTCGTAAACCGCTTTTTGAAGGACGAGATTAGTTGCGATTTCCACGTGCAACGACTTTCCTGGGCTGAAAACCGTAAATTTACAATCTTTTGTTACACGTAAAGCGATAATAAATCAGATTATTCAATGGAAATGACAGGTAAAATCAAGTGAACTTTGAGGATAAATGCCGTGCACACCAGCAAGCAACTGGTCGATCACAGAGTTGCCAAACATACGTTGAATTGTTGTCAAATCTCAGTTACAGTACCAGCAGAAAGAAGACGAACCGATGTGATCGTACAGCGGGCTGGGAAGTGACCATAGCTGGTGTCTCCAAGTCACGGCTGCTACGGCCTGGAATATGTAATGCGTCTGATTCGCATTTCTGTAACTAGGTTTAGGGACTGGAGCGTGGTTACTAATAATACTCCGAACTGACTGAAAACTAAGCATTATATATCAGTAACTCTCACAGTTGTTTTTATATTTATTTCGTAAGTTTACTAAAAACTAGGAAGCTCATTCACAGACGTTTTCATGCCTCGCTGATAGTCGAGCAAAACAAACAAATGAAGAAAAAAAGAATGTGTGTGTGTATGAGAGAGAGAGAGAGGGAGAGAGAGAGAGAGAGAGAGAGAGAGAGATCAAAAAGAATGAGAGAGAGTAAGAAATTGTTGTAAAGAAATTGAATCATGGTATGTAAAGAAATCTTTCATTAAAATGACACGTTACACATCATTACGAAATATCGTATTCATGATCTATGAAACAAGAATTGATCTAATGTAATCTAATCATATCATATTGATGGCTATCCATGAAGAGTCATGAATTACCGAAATTTTTGCCAATACCAGTAATGAAATCTAAACTTGAAAATAAAAGACGACAATTTTTGTAATAAACCTGGACTCCTAACAAGACAATTTCGTCCCTGTTAACTAACCACGAAAGATGTCTGATATACCTCCATGCTCAAGTAACAAAGTGCGCATGCATTTAAAGATTAAGTGCATGATGTGAAGTTATATGACGGAGATACGAACCCAACACGTAATCGTATTGTTAACTAAATAAAATCAAATGTTATGTATCGGTTTCTCTTACCAGCTGCTAGGTGTTTGAATCTAAACTAAGGATAGAAACTTTTGTACCTAAGCGACAATCTAACTGCACGCCTAACGCGCATCCACAAATATAGCTTAAATATCAGTTGCTTACTCACCAACGGTAAGTGTGTGCATGTTTGACCAGAAATAAGGACACCTATTGCGATTGTTGGCAACACATGAATAGACATTAAAAGCGCACGTTGGTTTTCACTAGCGGGACGGTGTGCACGTTATAGGGCTTGAACTGAAACTATGAATATTTTTGTATTGGATCAGTATTCGGACCCACATACGTACCTTTGGAGGAGACCTAGAGAAGGTTGCAGTCTTGCGAAAAGGAACGAAATGGTTGAACTATAATGTTCCGAGAGATTCACATCCTCGAAAGAGGAGAAACTAATTCGAATCACAGTCCAGCACCAAATTTTTCAACGTCTCTAGTTCAATCAATTACAAGTAAAATAAGAGCCCCATCCTTTAAATGGCTATCGGTTCATAAAATAAAATAAAATTTTCTAATGTAAGTACGTTTACTGGCGACTGTATTTCTATTTATGATGACTTCCGCTATGTCATTTCCCAACGTAACCTGGCTCTGCCCAGTAGGTAATGATGGAACGTGATTTATATTGCGAATTCTGGATTATAACGTCTTTCTCTTGAGGTTACCAGAGGCAAAGTAAATCTGTTTGTGCTTCTTAAAAGTAAATGTCTGAACCCACGCATTGCTCCTGTGATAGTTCCACCAGGCCATTGTGCCCATATTTCCCAGCCCCAGGAATGAGCTGCAACGGATGATGTGCTGAGCTTACAAAAGTAGTCACGGTGGAAAAAACGCGAGTCTATTAAATGTTTAAGTAGAAAAAAGCTTCTGACGCGGAGATTATGCTATTCTCATGTCAGCAGGATGTAAAGACCCTTGTAGGCATCATAGGCTCGATGTGAAGCCATTTTGAAATGTTCACAAATTCAGCAATTTTCTTAATTCGTGAAGATCCACTGGGAAGTGTGAAGTTAGCCGATAATTGGATTATTACCGTCATTATTACTATCATTTTCTTCATGCCGCTGCTGGAACACTGTACTTGAATATCAGTTCGTGCCTTTTGGTCACTATACAAGTAGTTTCCCAAGAAGAGGTTCTTTCTCTGTCTACAGAATTCTTTTCATGTTAATATCAAACACCAGCAATTACTCATAGATTACATTAAAACTAAAGTAATCGATGAAGACGTTACTTGATAACAAAAACGCGCTGCCATTCTTCTATTACTTGCGCCTAGAAATGGCTGTCGAGTACTGCCAAACCAAAAGCTAAGAGATCATACTGCCTGCCGATATACGTCGCTGTCAACTTTTCCATATGATTTGGTCGACGTGACCTGTTTCAAGTTGTGTATGACAGAGAATGTTTTAGAAAATCAATTGTTTTCCTTTGCAATAAAGAAAAAGATTTTCATTCTAAGCTATCCAAGTTCAAAATTTTTCGAATATTAGTTCCAGTTTAATATTCGCTTCTATAATGTAGGAAATTATCTCGCACTTGCAAAACTCGGATCCGGCCCACTGACCTTACACTCAGCCGCCGGCCATAAATTCTGGCTCAGAGTGACACCACATTAAGTAACCTAATATGCGAAGACTATTTGCCAGTGCTCTCTCTCACCGGAAAATACGCAGTTCACTCATTAATTGTGCTCCATTAGTACACTGTAACAGTAATTTCTGTGTGTCTGCAGTGCATTCGGATTGTAGAATGTGGCGGTGCTCTCTCTCCCACTTCTGTATACAATATGACTGACCTAAACGGGCCCTTTATCGTTACAGGCCCTGAGCAGTGCTACATCATACTGACAACAGTAATGTTCTTATACTGACAATCTGACTGGTCGTTTTACCTGATTTTGTAATCATTTAAATAAGACAACATGACCTTCCAGTGGGAGACATTTCGTTCTCCCTTTTGCTTCTGTGACATTTTTCCGTAAGCTATTTGCCTTCCAATCAGCGAAAATCGGCAGAGTACGGCCGGTAAACGATTTACAAACCACGATTTAGTCCAGTTAAGACGATTTCTTCAAACATTGTCGTTGCTGAAGGAATTTACTTTCGTCTATATCGTCTCAAGCAGCAACGTTCACAGACATCCCAAATACGTAAAAGCTCATTATCCTGGTACGATGTTTGTAAAACAAACTTCCCACAGTTTGTGTCAGTTTGATCTTTTCGTCTGATAGCACTGCCTAAGTATCACAAGTAGTGTCCCTGTAGCTGTGGGAATCATTGGTTAATAACGAGTTTAACACCAATGGGTATAGTATTGCTAAATATTCAAATTAATTATCAACCTAAGTCTGAGTTCATCCGCAGACTGTAGCGAATTTATAATACTGAAGCTAGACTTTGTATCCTTGTCCTCCTTGAGTGGGCATTGGAAGGCGTTTGCACACACGAACACAACACTATAAATACTTCGAACGCCATAGTTAACGTTGCTCTCATAAACTACTTTTGTTTTTTTAATTCTTCTAGGTGTTCAGGATGCAATATGTGTTGTAGATACAGCCTTAGAGCAAAACATTGACCGCCGAGCCTTCCACATAAGGTGGACAACACAGTCGTGCTCCTCTCAGGATCCTGTGTCCGGCAGTAAGCTCGATCTGCAACATTGTAGACTGCGGCACTTCCCAGAGGAAGTCTTGAGTTCAGTCGTAGTACAGTATTCTTGACTAAGGCCGTAGTCTTGAGGTAAAACGCGAGACGCTAATATGACGTCTGGCGACCGGAAGCATACATCGACAAAATTTTTATCGCCCCTTTCCTCTCGGTGCTGAAGCTATGCGTGCAATTCAAGCGAATCTACAATATATTTCGCTTTGTGTCACACTGGTAATAATAGTTTGGTTCAACAATGTTTTAGCGAAAGATTTCTTTACCGAGCATCTGCCTCTGAACACCGCATGCGTCTGAGTTCTCTGGGACCCGTTTGCTGCCTACCGGCGGGGGCTGAGGCACTGCGCTGCCTTCTGCCGACAACATCTGCTCCACTCCACACTCTCAACCATGTACAATGCTTTAATGTTGTTGAGTAGTGACCCATAAAATCTGTCTACGATTTGTGTTTCACTCTTGATAGCAAAGGAGGCACAAAACCGTTTTCATTTGATGATTATTTTATTACATTAGAATGCAGTACATCAATGTGACACAGAATTAATTTCATTGTTTCTGATCCAGTGCGCTATAATTAAAGCGTCCCATTCTGTTCTTTTCCTTGCACAGGAGATTCTTCAAATAATTTATTATTGTCATGGATTCATATGTGTTACTCAAGGCACAGGGAGTAAATGCAATGTAATGTTTGGTTTCTTTCTTTGATTTTCTATGGTAAATGGATGAAAAAGATTGCGTCAATTCCTATCAGAACCTGCTCTATAGCTACTAAGGCAAATTGCTTCTTTTGAGGTCCATAAATTAATTAAGGGAGAAGTGAACGCTGTTCACAAATGATATTTAGAATATTCAATTGGATTTAAGGCGACAAAACTGCCACATTTGAAGCTACCCAGAGAAAAAGCAAGTTGCTAGAGACACTGTCAGCACATGTCTGCAGGGAAGTTTAGCATAGAGTAATCAAGAGGCTCATTTCCTTCATACTTATCACCCTGGCATGTGAGTCTTAAGTGAAGAACAATATTGAAATTCGTATCGTTGATGGACGATTCGAAT
Source organism: Schistocerca gregaria (assembly GCF_023897955.1). Classification (NCBI taxonomy): domain Eukaryota; kingdom Metazoa; phylum Arthropoda; class Insecta; order Orthoptera; family Acrididae; genus Schistocerca; species Schistocerca gregaria. The sequence goes on from NW_026061741.1 coordinate 436,050, forward strand.
TTCTTCAGAGACGCTGGTATTGCGAAGCAGCTTGGCAGTCTGAACGCCATGATCTATGACGATTAACACAACTTACTGAGTCGAGCTACCAAGAGGATTTGATGTGTAAAGGTTTTCTTCCGATTTCGATACAGAATTTTTTCCGGAAATTCGAAGATCCTTAAAAAAAAAGCTCAGTATCTTAGGTTACGTAAGGATTATACAGCATGAGCCATTCAAATGGAAAGGTAATACCAAGAAAATTTAGTGAGCCAATTCAGTACCATAGGCGGAAGTGATTGCACTTTCACAGTGTTGCCTAATGTTTGTGACGATGTTGCCAAATCTCAGGTGTGCTAGGAACAGCTATGTAGCGGTATGCGTGGAGAATCCCCTGCTCGTGTCTTACGGGGATATGGAGAGGAACCGCGGGGTTTGGTTAGGATGCAGCGTTTTCTCCTAGCAGTTGTGTCAAACATTAAGGTGTATAATCTTCCATCACGATTACAGTTTCCTACAAAATATATACGAATAAAACACTTACCTTGTTTCTCTCCGACAAAAGATTATTTCAGTACGATAAAAAGTTTTTGGATATCTCTTATGCCCACCTGTCACCAAAGTAAGATAAACACTTTGCACCTCGAAATCGATTGCATGTATGTGCAGTCTTGTGATGCTTAAATAACGCTCAAAGGACATTTAGTCCATATTTTATCTGAGCTTCTGTATGTCGATAAAATCGGTTCTGAACTGGGAATGCAACTTAGACCGTACTTAACGCTGAATTTGATCACTTCGTGAGAATACAGCACGGCTACAATTTGTTGTTTGTTCAGAACTGCAGATTCCTCAACATCTCCACATACTGCGCGTGAATGGGTTCGAATCCTGGCCCGGCACTATAGGTTTCATTATGTATTATCAAGCTCTAGCATGAGAACACCTATCTGCTGGTGGATAATTATTTTAATGTTTAATGTATTTTCATTCGTTGTCAACACTAACGATATGTGACGTTTTGACACCCAGTGAGACACAGAACTATTTGCGAGATCACTGTAAGTTCAAGATGTTAGTCCGAGCTGGACAAAAATTCGGAAGCTGACGTATCTTTGTGTGTAGTCAAAAGCGATATGATGTGTGGAGCTGTATTCCCAGTGAGCACTGAACTCTTCGTCATATTATTTCTAGTTCAAACACGCTCACATGTCGCTGCTGGTGCAACAAACCCATATTTAACGTTCGTTTTCTCTAGAATATAACAGCGATAGATGCCGGGTTGGAGTCTTGGGAAGGAAAAAAAAAATGTTTCCTCTCGTCATTTCAGTTAAAACATCTAGCTACTGCCGAGAAAATCCGAAATGTCACAGTTGATTGTGCGTCGATATCTATCCGATTAAGTTCTGAGTTCGAACCCCTGTCCAACACAAAGCCTTACCTCACGGCAATTCAAGTAAGTTACTTGTTAAGAACCAAGATTCAACATCTCTCGTCGTTCGTTAACAGGGACAATAGGTGCTGGGTAGGAATTCGCGTCCGGCAAAAATACTTGCGCTATGCAATTTAAAGTTGGTATTTGCAAACTGGCTCTGTCTAAAATCGAGGTATATCACTCTCTGTATGCCTAATCACGAGTGGCTGTTAGTTTCCTTCAGGCACGAAATCTTTGCTTAGTCTGCATGACCTGAGTTTGCATCAGTATGCAGAACGAGACGGTTCATCGTGTCATTTGAAGTTCATAAATATTCTCAATTAGCTGCTCGTGAATACCTTTATTTTTAGTCTTATTTTGTGTTAAATAATAAGTACGGTATGTTACTTTGAAGAGTAAATCATGAATTCGACGAATTTACTATGTGCATGACGTAATAATGAGAGTGGTAAAATGTCAGGTATGTCATTTATTGTAATAAATGTGAGCTACAAGCCTTAAGATCAGTCTTACCTGTGATAAGGTGTTCCGTGATATTTGTAGTATCGTGGTATTACTTTACATCTTGAGTTATTGCGATACAGAGCAGTGTTTTCTCGTGGTGACTTGTTGGAACCACTTTCAATAGTCAAACGACTGTACCAAGGAGCGATAAGGGGACCTGCTAGACAGTTGCGCTATGTGGGTTGCATGTGAATCAGGCGAAATTCAATTCGGCCGTTAGGATAGTTTTGAGCATGACTGTACGTGTAGGGGCAAATGAATGATTAGAGTTGAAGAAAAACTGGATGATTAATTCAAGACAAAGAGCTTCACAAGTTGATAAGTCGATAACGTGTTGGGCCACCTCTGGCAGTTACTAGGCTTGACATTGACTGATAAAGTTAGTGGATACCCTCCTGATGGATATGGTACCAAATTGAGTTCAGTTGGTTCATTACATCGCCAAAATCGCGACCTGCTTTAAAGAACCTGCCCATTGTGCTCCAAATGTTCAAAATTGGTGAGAGATATGGCTATCTTGCTGAGCAATGTATTGCCTTGCATGTACAAACACGTAGATACGATCTCCGTGTGTGGTGCGTAAATTGTCGGCAGGCACCTCACTTAGTGTCCCGAGCAGAGTTCAAGCCGCCATAGAGACAAAGGTTGGACACACTGCATATTAATGTCCACTAATAGGTGTCTGTACACTCACTGATAGGATAGTGTATTTCGAAATGTTAGCAGAGGCCAGAAGTTGTAGCATTTGGTCTTCCTGTTAAAGCTTACGTGGGGCGAGTCGTAGAATCTCTAAAAAGAGACACCTCTGGCAACACTAGTTGAAAGTGGACTTCAAACTAGCCGTGCTGCGCTCTCTACCTCCGGCTATTATCGTGGCCGTCAGAGCTGCCGTAGCCGAGACGCCCCCTGGGTAAACGCTACGGACTTCTGCAGTCGCGCCTCACGATCTGTCACGAATTATGGAATGTATTCGCAGATACCAACTGTAATACGACAACGGCTATACAGTTTGCTGGAAACGTACAGGATGTTCTGAAATTCCCATCACTACCTGCTAGAACTTGTAGAGGGGACTGAGTACATAATACTCATATTTTAAATTGTAACCCGTCTCCCGAAACGTACTGTATACTAGAACCATTTGAAAACATGTTGGTAACGCTGTCACATTGACAAGTAATTTGTTACACTGTGGAGCCAAAGAAATATCGTTTATGGCCCCCATGAGCACGCAGAAGTGCCTCAACACGCCGTGGCATGGACTCTACTGATGGCTGAAGTCGCGCAGCAGGGAACTGACACCATGAAACCTGCAGAGCTGCCCATAAATCCGTAACAGTAAGAGGGATCAGAGATCTCCTCTGATCAACACGTTGCAAGGCATTCCAGAAATGCTAGTTAATGCTATAAAATTTACTAGAAACGTACAGTATGTTTGGGGAGTTTGGTGGCCAGCGAAAGTGTTTAGGCTCGGAAGAGTGTTCCTACAGCCACTCTGTAGCAACTGTGGTTGTGTGGGCCGCTCCAATGTCCTGCTGGAATTACCCACTTCCGTCGGAATCCACAATGGACACGAATGGATGCAGGTGATTAGACAGGATGTATCTAGACTTATCAGGGATCCCACATCACTCCGAATGCGCACGCTCTACAACGTCACAGAGCTTCCACCAGCTTGAACAGTTTCCAGCTGACATGCAGGGTCCATGGAATCATGATGTCGTATTCATACCCATACACTTCCATACTGTATATACATTTTGAAATGAGACACGTCCAACCAGGCAATATGTTTCGAGTCATCAACAGTCCAATGTTCGTACAGATAGGCCCAAATGAGGCGTAAAGCTTTGTGCTGTGCAGCCAGCAAGGGTACACGAGTGGGCCTTCGGCTCTGAAAGCCCATGTAGATATATTGAATGTTTCGCATGCTGATACTTGTTGATGGTCAAGCATTGAAATTTTCAGTAATTTGTGGAAGGGTTGCACTTTCGCCACGTTGAACGGTTCTCTTCAGATTCCATTCTTGCAGGATTTTTTTATGGCCGCAGAGATGTCGGAGATTTGTTGTTTTACTGGATTGCTGATATTCACGGTGCCCTCGTGAAATGGTCGTACAGGAAAATCCCCACTTCATCGCTACCTCGTAGATGCTGTGTCCCATCGGCCTTGAACCGAGTATAAAACCACGTTCAAAGTCATTTAAATCTTGATAACCTGCCATTGTATCAGCAGTAACCGATCTAACAACTACGGTAGACACATGTCTTACATAGGCGTTGCCGGCGGCAGCACCATATTAAGCCTGTTTACATACCTCTCTGTTTGAATATGCATTATTATACTAGTTTCTTTGGCATTTCAGTGTAAATGTGATCTAGTACATCTATTGTTCTACAGTTTCACTCGTTAATAATCAAAGAAACAAAGAAATCGGTCTTCAGAGACACTGTTTTTACAGGAGGGCCTTGTCCAATTTGAAATTAGTGTGATATTATTTCCTTCAGCTGCTGACGGGCGTTGATATATATCAACGAAGACAGGTGAAAATGTGTACCCCGACCGGAACTTGAACCATGGATCTCCTTCTTACATGGCAGTCGATCTATCCATCTGAGCCACCGACGGCACAGAGGATAGTGAGACTACAGGGACTGTCTCGCGCACGCCTCCCGCGAGACCCACATTCTCACCTTTGTATGTCCACACACTACATTCGTAGCGTCCTTTCGCACATGTCCGGAAGAACAGACACAATATCCATATAAATATATTTTCCAATTCGCGTGCGCTGCGTCTCCACGGGGCACCACAGAGGGCACCACAGACGCACCTGCTGACGGTGAAGGCAGCCTTTCTCGAAGACGTTGCGCAATGGTAACGAAAAGCGTGTGGGGAGGAGTCAGACGTTGTGGACAACTATCTTGATAAAGGCGACCAGCAGCTCTTCCAGTACTGTGAGCTTCCCCACACAGAATACTCGTGTCGGTGTATTCGGCAAAAGTGTACTCAGCAATGTTCCTCTAACACTCACAGAAACATGAACGAGACTCGAACCAGGTCAGAGAGGAGACAGCCGTCAAATGACAGCATACGATCCGACGTAAGTAACCCCCCCTCCCCTCCGGTGATTATAACCCTGTTGCATACCACATTAGCGAAAGTGTATTCATACGGCTGTAGCACGGTTATACCTTTCCATACATGGGCTCCTCTTCAGAATATCATTACTCAGTTCCCTAGAAGTTTTTAACGTGATTTTGGAACATCCTGTATCTCTTCAGTTACTATACAGCTGTTTCCAGAATTAGTTCCCTCTGGAGCGGAGTGTGTGCCGATATGAAACTTCGTGGCAGATTAAAACTCTGTGCGGGACTGAGATTCGAACTCGGCACCTTTGCCTTTCAAGGGCAAGTGCTCTACCATCTGAGCTACCCAAACACGACTCACGCCCCATCTAAACAGCTTTACTTCTGCAGTACCTCGTCTCCTACCTACAGCTGTTGTACCACATTCGAAATATACGGATGTATTTCAGAATTTCGGCGTAATGCAACTTCGCAGAAACATGGCTGAATTTTCCTTTATGTTGTTATCATTAAAACCAAGCACCGTCTCTGTCTCCATATCAAAAAGTATTAGGTACTATTTTCATCATATCTAGCACTATTAAAGTTGGTAGGTGTAGGAAAAAATACTACTATCATTCTGAAAATATCGTTGAGAAGCGATAGAATTCCAACAAACAAATTGAAGAAAATCATTTTGAAACTTCCTGGCAGATTAAAACTGTGTGCCCGACCGAGACTCGAACTCGGGACCTTTGCCTTTCGCGGGCAAGTGCTCTACCAACTGAGCTACCGAAGCACGACTCACGTCCGGTGCTCACAGCTTTACTTCTGCCAGTATCCGTCTCCTACCTTCCAAACTTTCTGGAAAATCATTTTGGGTACTAGGCCATGTCATTATAAAACAGTGAAACATCTAAAATAACGACATTTCGACCATCGTTTGAACGATCCTCTTCAGAGCGAATAAAAGCCACGAAATTTCAAATCAGCAGCAGCGAAATGAAAGGTCGATTTGGAAACAATTTCTATTTCTTCTTTCTTATCTTCGATTAATTTCCCAAATATCTCGTTGGTTTCGTATGTTCCTTTCTTTATAAAAGGTGTTTCACATTTCTAGAGCTTGCAATTTTACCTAGTAACTCATGCATGCAAACGTCATCTAACGAGGCTACAGAGCATCAAAATACAGGCACCAGCTCCGGCAAATGTATGTAAGTAGAGTGTGATGCCGTGATTATGTATCAATTTGATCATGTATCGTGATCCGGAAACGAATGAGTCGAAAGCTACATACCTCTGACGGCGGAATACAAGTACTGGTACTGTTGTTGCTAACTTTCAAAGGTGGTAGTATGGATGAAAGTAAGAAAAAAATGTCCGGTAAACATGGGCTACAAAATGCATACCTGAGGCGCTATGAGCACTTGTTCAACAGTGGAGATATGTTTTATGCTAGCGAAGATGAACAAGTCCTCACAGCTCTTAAGGTATGCATTTTACAGCCCATGTGTACTGGACATTCGGTCCATACTACCACCTCTGAAAGTTTCCTGCCCTACATCTTAGCTGCAACACTACCGGTACATACTGTCACACGTAACAGGAATGTCTTCTCTTCCAATTTTCCGTTATAGGGACATAACCTCAAATTTATACATTTATCCATCTCCATCATCATAGAAAATTGCTAATATCTTCATTGGATCTCTCTGTGTACACATATTTTACAGACTCCAGCGCCTGTAACTTTGATACTCTGTAGCGTCGCTGGATGACGTTTCCAGACTTCGATTCCCAGGTAGGTCCCCTCTACAAACGTGATAAGTGTGTCGCACGACGTGTGAAACTTTCTGTATGCAAACTCACTCTCTCTCTCCCTCCTCCACTATCAACTACCAGCTTCCTCATAAGTCTTACATCTGCTGGCTTATTTTTGGCAGAGCTCTAGATAACATGCCGCCCACTGTATTTTATCGCTGGTTGCATCTTAAATTCAAACTGTATATTTTGGTCAAAACTGTGAAAAGTTATTTTCTACATCTATAAATGTTATAAATATGGGTTGGATTTCTTCAACCGATCTCTAGCGGCTAGTGTGTTCGATTTTCCTCTAGCTCGTCTCCTCTAATGTGTTCCATTCCTCTGTAAATATTTTGGATCAGTATTTTCAGCCAGGACGTATGAAAGAGATGGTTCAGTAGTATTCACAATTATCACTATTTGCCATATTTGGTGTTGGTGTTATTTTTTTCGTTTATTCAGAAGATTTAGCAGCATATCAGCGAGCATAGAGGTTGAGCAGTCAAGCAGCAAACGCCGACAGAGTGAGTCCTCGCCGATGCTGATAGAGCCCTCTGGTAGCGAAGCTCTGCACTACAGGCAACTGAGTGTGTGAGGTACTATTAGCGACACGTAAAAGCGAAGTGATGAACCGCAAAATGGCCGCGAAAATTGAGTGACTTAAATGTCTAGTTGCTGTTTATTTCTTCCTTTACACTATTATTACAAAACAGACTACGGCATCACTGCTCGGTTTGTCTGTTACCGTATTTTTGTGTATTTCACACATTACAAAATAATTCTGTTCTCGTAACATATAATGCAAACTACATCTCGAGCGACATTAATGTACGCAGCATGTTACATTCATCATTCCCTCTTCGTAATTTAGTATTACTAATAGTTTTGTCCACACTTTTAAGCATTAAAAATGGATATGTGGCTCGGAATGGGGCTACTGTTACATTAAATGTTACCAAAATAATCGCATGGTATTGTGAGTTAAAGAATATTGAACAGCAACGAGAACTGTAAGTAAGTTTCTTGCAATGCAACGTTAGTGATATAATAGTACAACAGTAATAGGCGTTTGTCAGCCCTTTTTCCTATTTTACAGTTTCACTCATTACTGATGGCAAATGCTTTGCAGAGAAGGTAACATTCTGCATCTTCGGCTAAGGCCTTTACAATCTCTTTCATTCAACCAGACTTAACTCGTAGAGGTAGTAATATAATTTCTTTTCTGATCCAAAAGATACTTCATGTAAAAGTAGAGGCAGAGAGGTTGTCATATAACTATTAATCGAAATATTATATCAAATATATGGGCGTGTTAGTGAAATCGCCAAGAAATTCCTCTTGTTAACGTTAAGTGTTATCTGTTTGATTCAGCATTCAGCTCACATAAAACCACGAGAAATAAGGTTTTTCATACAAAAAAACAGTTTATCTCTTTAGTGACCTGTGTCACATCAAACATATCATTTTGATACTGGAATAATTTGAGAAAAAAGAAGGCCTTTGTTCGTTTTTGAAAATGCAATTAGTGAAAAGTATTTTTGAAAGATATTGTCAACTGTTACGAAACGATTTCTTATACAGGATTTATTTATCACATAGTCTATCATGATACTAAAAATAACACAGCGTTGGCTTGTGATTTGCTATTGATGTCATATTTTGTATTTTCTTATGACTTTGAAATAATTACTGCTTTTTCAGCACTGAGAATGTGTGAAATACAGTATGATAACCTTTTTTTTTTTCGAATATTGACTGTTAACTACAGGAAAATGGCACATGTTTGGGTATTTACCTCAGCAGTATTCAGTACACGAAGGAAAACAAAATCTTTTTTTTTTGTAAGGGTTTTATTTCATAGATGTAATCCTACAAATATAGCAAGCAGTTTCTTTTGATAGTGAGATATATTAAATACCTTAAAATATATGTAGATGAAGTCTGGTGAAGAAAGTGTGTGAATTAAAATTTTAAATGTTTGTAGCAGCATAATCAGGTTTAGTTTGTAGTGTGGGAGTGAGCTCCACGTGGGATCCAAAGCACAGACCCCACGGGGGTGTCTGACATGCGCCACATGCCAAGGCAGAGGTGGAGGCTAGTGTTCGGAAGTCTGAAGATTCCAGCGCCGGCCGGGGATTGAACCCCGGCCCGGCTAGGGCGAATAGCCCCAGCCGAGGCGCTGGAGCGTTCCAGACCCCCTTACCACTAGACCACCGGGACCCCGGCCGTTTCCTGCTCTGGAGTCCAGTTAGTGGTCGTAGTGCACTTCCTGCTGTCCTCCGTGTTTACACCGAGGCAGCAGTGGCGTTGTGTAACATGAAGTGTTTACCTGCGTCCGCTGGATGTCCACTTACCTACATCCGCTGGATGTCCACTTAGTGTGGGACTTATTTACCCGGCTGACGTTCGTGTCGCTATAAAGTCCTTAGTTGCGTTACAATTATTTCCAGGGACCGAAATCTGCCTATGCAGTTCCACACAGTCGCGTCTCACTATTTGAACCTCTGTAATTCGATCGTGTTGTCAAGACCCATGTAAGAACTTCTATTTACCGAAGAAACCTCCTGTGTTCGGTACATTCCATAAACGGAAGCGACTGTCATAACAGACAGCCCCGTAAACATTTCGTAATGAAGTGCCAGCCGGTACGTGATACTCGATATCTGGAATTGTTTTATCGGTTATTAAGATAATCGTTTCATCCCTTAACACTTTGAAAAATTCCCATATTTTCTCAATAAAGCATAAGCACAGTACATAAATCCGCCGTGAAAATGACATCGAAGAAGTACAAGTGTTCGAGTGCCACAGAAAAGAAGTTCGTCCTTGAAGGTGTGGAACGAAGAGCAGTACAAAAGTAAGATGTCACGTTTCGGGATTCCCTCATACTCGCTGTAGACACTCCAGAAGCAGGAAAATAAGTTTGATGATGTCTCATGAGGGGCGAGGAATAAATTCAATCTCATATAACTACTGTACGAGATGCCTCACCGCCTCTTGAAGGGTGTCATGGGCTTCTGCGGCCGTGAGTCAACGTGGTGTTTCTGGCCACATACATTTTAGCTGCGGTTTCTCCGACCTGCAAAGGAAGCCGCGACAATGGGGAGGCTCTGCCTGTTGTTTTGTAATAAGAACGCCCCTCCACATCTTATCTAGGCTTAAGGCTGGCTATGCACATAGTGCATAGCCGTGTTTCAAAAAATATTTTTTTTTTACATATTCCGTTCTACAACATTATTTCCTGTCTTATTTTACGAACATTTTGTACGAATGACGTAAATTTTAAACTCCTTAAATCCACCAAGTCATCATGTATTCTTAAAATATCTTTTAACTCCTTTTCAACACAGATTTATTTTTAACCTCTTTCACTGAAGAGGCTAACCGACGGATTACATTTTTTTAAATTTCAGGTATTGATTTTATTACATTCTCCTTTAGCATATTGATCAGAAATTGTAGGTTCAGATACCTTTGCCTGATTGAGTATCGTTTGCTATGCCAAACTTCGACAGTATTCATGGTCCTGTGCATCGAATTGATGACGGTAGATAGCTGACCGAAATCACTTCGAAATAAATTCTCTGAACGCAGATGTGTTAGCTACCGAGGTGTTACCTAACGCAACTGAAGACAAGTTAAGAATGAATTTATTTCGATATAATTTTGGTCGACTGTCTGTCTTCACCAATTCCACATTTCAGATGGTGTACTAGGATTTTCCATCTATTGACTGACTATATAGTCTACGAATTCATGACCTTTTCGCCACCGGGCATTTGCTACGCTGTTACCATCCATGCATCATCAAGGCAGTCCGGTGGAAGATGTGCTCTACAGCATACATCCGGCAAGACAATCGAACTACTTCTTCATCCCTGTATTTCTCCACTAATCCATTGCAGTTAATATCCATCTGACAACTTGGTTTTTGTTGTATATTGCCCACTGGTCAATCTCTCTTCATTGTAAATATAAATACGAATTGTCACCATATATCACCAGCATAACGTTTAATACAGATGTACATTACAAAGATCTTCACTTAAAAATACAGCATACTTTGCTCTGAAACAATTTTTTTTTATGTTCGTGCGTATAACACGACGGCGTGCTGAAAAGATAATAGCTCGGTCTGTTTTATTTGATGAAATCAGTAACATTCTACATCTTTACTTTGGATATCTGCAGCCCTCTGCTCCTAGAGGCCTCCGATTTTGCGTAAGGAGCGTTTTGTAACAAGTGTTTATCCTTATTTTGGATAGTTACCTCTCTTATCTGAGTGACTATGTTGGTGGGTGAGAAAGAGCTCACAAAACTAAAATAACGAATTCGAAGACTTCGTCCGCATGTGGAGCACACTCTCCTTGAGCACGGCAGTGCCAAACTACACACGATCGCTGCGGCATCTGCAGCAAGCCGACGTCCTTGGTTCACTGCCGTCGATCATCCTACACACAGTCTCGATTTTCGTCTATGTGCAAAACTAAGAAAACCTTCGAGCACTTCAATTGTTTCAAGCGGTGCAAGCAGAGGTAAGGTTGTGGCTTTGTTAACATAGTCAAACAATACACTGTGACGGTGTCAACAAAATAGTATCTAGTTGGGGAAATTTTGCTGGTTCCGAGGGTGAGTGTCTTGAGAAATAAATTTATAGACGTGAAGAATACAATGTAGAATGTTAATGAAGTTTGTTTTATTTAAAAAGCTTTGCGAGTTTTCAAGAAAAACATCTGTCGACATTACTTGTCAGTGCGTCCTCGTACGGTGGATGTCTAAGAAAATACGTACATTGATCAAAATAAGTGGTGACATGAGTGCTGTTAAGAGCACTAGGTTAAAAAAAATTTTAACTGTATGCCAAGTGCAGATTAATTTTAATGGCAGCTAGCGCGATTATATGAGTGGAGTATTAGATTTAATGGTGAGCATTTATGTAATTTTTAAGCATTCTCATTCTTCCTCTCTTAAGTACCTCGTCCTCCAGTAACACTGCCGATCGATAGCATGATCTGTTGTCCGTCCATGGTTTTTCAGGACATTGATTCAGTGCCGAACCCAAACTGCTGGTTTGAGTTATTTAGCCAGGTTGATCCTGTGCGTCGTGGATCACATATTCCATTAATCTTTCAGAAAATGGTTCATATGGCTCTGAGCACTATGGGACTTAACATCGGAGCTCATCAGTCCCCTAGAACCTAGAACTACTTAAACCTAAGTAACCTAAGGACATCACACACACCCATTTCCGGGGCAGGATTCGAACCTGCGACCGTAGCGGTCGCAAGGTTCCAGAGTGAAGCGCCTAGAAACTCTCGTCCAGACTGCCGTCCATTAATGTTTCCTTGAATTATTAATTTCAACAGGTTTTATTTGTTGTTGCGGAATTGCGCTACCAAAACAATCGAGTTTTGCTCTCTGGATGCTGTTGAGAATTTCTACATTTTCGTTCCGCCGTACTTTTGACTAAATCTGTCGATAGTATCCTTAATATTTTTCCATACGAACGCATTTCAAATGCCTAATACAGTCCATGACTCAGCTCCATAGAGTAGGACACCGAACATGTAACATCGAAGTAGTCGAGTGCGAATCCTAATGACTGCTCTGAAGGTTCTCAGCAGTCGCCGCGGACTAAATGACTGCAGGGGACTCGGTGCATTGGCTACAAGTCTTCTAGTAATTCTGGAGATTTTCCTTTGGACTAAGTGCGAGGTCGTCCCTCGTTGCTTAGATCGTGCAGTTTTCAGACCGTTTGTGTTACTATGGCTACACTACTAACTGTGTGTCCACCACCGTATCAGTAGATATAATGAAACGGCGGCACTCTTTCGTTATGTCTTACAAGGAGATTTCTCCAGGGGTAGGATCGACTTTTTGAAACCATCTATACGGTTATGTAGGTTAAGCACCCAAGTATCACACAGTGCAGCCATTCGTCCTGGTGGGTAGACGTTTTCGAGGAACTGACGAGAAAAGAAATTCGGAATTTTGTGTGAGACTCAATAACGTGAAGAAAGCCGAATGACCAAAGTTGGTTGTGAGGGCATTGGAAAGGATACTAGCTTCACATGCATGAGGTTGTGGGTTCGAATCTCACCAGAGACAGAAATCTATGCTAGGTGTTTATCGAAGTGATATTGATAATCATTTTCATTCAACTGATGTAAATATATTTTTTTTTATTTCCGCTCCTCGGTCACGTGATTCAATAGTGATATGAACTTCTTCATTTGGTCTCATTTTTCTTCTTATCATCCCTTTTCCACTGGAAATATTTGTTCGTGAACTTTTAATTATCTTCATGTACTAATTCCGATTTAATTTCTCCTGTTTTTATGGGCCTGTGTTTTCGTTATTGTGTTCATTATATCGATTTCTCACATTGCTTGAATTTTGTTTTACTTAGAAAACCTTCTCTCATTTATATCCTCATCTACCATACATTTCCATAGTACACAAAGAATGTAGGTTATGTTTTAAATATTTGTATTTCGATTACCATGCAAAAAAAGGTACGTCTTGTAATGAAAATACGTTTTTCACGTTAATGCACAGTCAATATAAATAGATAATTTCGTCTATTGTTTTTTTAATTAATTTATCGGAGTTTTGAAGTAATTGAATAGTCAAACAGATAGGTACAATAAAATACACATTCACAAAAATTCCGATTGGAAGAAGAATGATATAAGAAAAATGAAACAAATGGAAAAGTTCATACGGTGATTAAAACGACGTGACAAAGGAATAGAACGAAAGAAATTACTTTTAAAACAATAAATTGAGTAAAAATAGGCACAAAGTCATTTCGATAAAGATTTAAAAAAATTTTACTGCACCTGACGAGGCATGGTTAAGCTTCTGTCCTAACCATTATGACACGCAACCAGACTATGGAATAAGACTTGCTTAACGCTATATAGCATGACGCAAAATTCCGAACTCTTCTGCGTCAGTTACTTGCAAACGGAGGCCCACCTGGATGCAGGGTCTGATACTAGGGGGTCTTGAGTTACACTACCGCTTATTTGGTTTCAAAAAGTCGACCCCACCGCTGGGGAGCTCTCCATGTTGATTTTAAGAGTAACAAACGGCACATTTCGAAAGAACAGTAACGTCGCAGTCCAATAGAAGCAACTAGCGGTGGCTCCTGCAAACTTGAAAGACGGCTCTAGCAAAGGCAAAAGAAAAATTTACTGTAGCAAGTAACCTGGCAACGCTACACACACGTTTAACCAATAGAACAACAACGAAATAATAATAATACCAAGCAACAAACCTAGCAACCAATACAACTGGATACAGATCACAAGTATACACAACATTTACTACCAGATACCCAGAATTAAAATTTTTAACAGAACAACGACTAGCTGATCAGATCCGTGTAATAATCAGAATTAGAAAACATCAAACAACGAGTACAACAAATACTGGAACAAAATAATGCCCAATCAGAAGAAGAAGAAAATAATACAGTAATGGACTCACACATCCCAGAGCAAACAAACAAAGAACAACACGCATCAATTAAACAATCAAAGGAAAACGAAATCTTAAGACTGCCACCAGAACAAGTACAAATAGAACACGAAGTGACACACATGTTAGATATAGAAGAAAAATTTCAGCTGACATATATAGAATACAAAGACACAAATACAGGCATTAGACCATTCTTGCATACACCGCCAAATAACCCACAAGACGAAACAACAATAAAAACTATCAACACAATCATACACAACAAAATAAATGAAAACACAACTATGGGAGAGTTACAACTCCTGGTTTAAATAGGAGCACTCTCTATACTAAATTTACACACTAGACAGTCATCAGAACCAACCAACACACAGAAGAAACCCACAAAACCTGCATGGCAACACAGGCTACAGATCGGAATAGAAAAACTGAGAGAAGACATCAGACGGCTAACACAATTTCTAAGAAAAGAAATATCATACAAAAAACGAAAAAGGTTAGGTAAAATCTCACAACAAGAAGCGATAGAGCAATTAGATGAAAAGCAGCAGAAATTAGAAGCATTGGCCAAACGACTTAGAACATACAAAAAAAGTGAAAATAGAAGGAAACAAAACCAAACATTCAACACAAACCAAAAGAAATTTTACCAGACAATAGATAACACACGCATTAAAAAAGACAATCCACCAAACATAACAGACATGGAACACTTCTGGAGCAACATATGGTCAAACCTGGTACAACATAAAAGACATGCACGGTGGATACTAGCGGAAACAGAGACATAAAAGATGATACCACAAATGCCTGAAGTGATAATTTTGCAACATGAAGCGAGCAAAGCAATTAATTCTACACACAATTGGAAAACCACTGGAAAAGATAAAATAGCAAATTTCTGGCAAAGAAGTTCACGTCAACACATTCACATCTAACTAAATTATTTAACAGTTACATTGCAGACCCATACACATTCCCTGATACACATACACAAGGAATAACTTGTCTGAAACCTAAAGATCAAGCACACACAGCAAACCCAGCAAATTATTGCCCCATGACATGCCTACCAACAATATACTAAATATTAACTTCAGTCATTACACAGAAAATAACGATACATACAACACAGAACAAAATTATAAATGAAGAACAAAAAGGTTGTTGCAAAGGAGCACGAAGATGTAAAGAGCACCTGATAATAGATGCAGAGGTAACATATCAAGCTAAAACTAAACAAAGGTCGCTACACTACACATACATTGATTACTGAAAAGGTTTTGATAGTGTACCCCACTCATGGTTACTATAAATATTGGAAATATACAAAGTAGATCCTAAATTGATACAGTTCCTAAACATTGTAATGAAAAACCACTCTTATTATCCAAACAAATTCAAATAATATCACATCACAGCCATACAGATTAAGCGTGGAATATACTAAGGAGACTCATTAAGTCCTTTCTGGTTCTGCCTTGCTCTGAACCCACTATCCAAAATGATAAATAATACAAATTATGGATACAATATTACTGGAACATACCCACACATGGATGATCTAAAACTACTGGCAGCAACAAATCAACAACTCAACCAATTACTAAAGATAACAGAAGTATTCAGCAATTATATAAATATGGCTTTTGGAACAGACAAATGTAAGAAAAATAGCATAGGCAAGGGAAAACACTAAACAAGAAGATTACATATTGGATAACCACGGCGACTGCATAGAAGCGCTGGAATAATCAGATGCCTATAAATATCTAGGATGCAGACAAAAAATAGAAATACATAATACAAATATTAAATTTAGGAGAGTCTATTTTATGATGTACAACTTCATGTGGTTGTCCCGTACCTCATATTGTCACATTATGACAGTTCACCTCTCCGTATAAATGGAATGTTGCCTCCTCATTAAACACAAACTGTGGGAGAAAACAGCCATGCTCCACCTTGCCAAGAGTGAAATTACGGAACTTCACACGATGTTAACACCCTCACGAACAGCTCGCAGTAGCTGAATTTAATATTGTTTGATGCAGAAACGTCGACGCATAGACGCCAGACGGACGTCGGGGGCGTGCTGAGCTGTCGAGCTGCACGCGAACGGAATTCTGCGGACCCCTCGTGAAACTATGGCGGATGCGTTCGACGTCTGTATCATTCACTCGGGGACAGCCCGGCGGTTTGCCTTTATGCAAACATTCTGTTTCTCTTAACGCTAGGATGCATGGTGCCGAAAACACACGTGAATGCATATGCAGGGCCTCCAAGGCCCTGACCTAATTTAAAATTTTCCTCTTTCCACATATTCATTCTTTGGAGTTAAATTTCGTTCTGTCAAATTTTTTGTCATATCGCAAGATTCCTAAGATACAGTGACAGGATCTGGTGGGCCTGATTAACATTTTTTATATAAAACTCTAAGAGTGAATTTTTATTAGTTACTTTCCTTTACAAACAACATATATAAATTATTTTATTAATTCACTTATAACTTGCAGTTTACATCTTAAAACACTTATTACAACCAATTTCTTCAATTAAAACATGCTCATTATTCACAGTATTATGTATATAGGCAATATTTTTACAAAAAGTTATTATTCATTGTTCACATAAAATTGCATCTTTCTTAGTTTTCGACATGTGACAAACAAGAAGCACAAAGAACGCCACTATGTTCCTTACAAATGTTGGGTTTGCACTTAATGCATGTCATAGCACTTTTCCTGTGTTTCTTATATGGACAATAATTGCATCTTCTTCTTTTTCCTGAAACATGTAGTTGGTTCGGCAATATGACATCTTCGCATATCATCAACGATTTTCTTTGGAAGATTAGGGATCTGAATATGAAGTTCCATTAGAGGTATTACCATTTCCTCCGCTAAACCTCTTAGGAACAAACGCCTTTTATTACTTCTTCCACTATGGTATGTCAGATGTTGGGCGGAAAATAAAATTTCAGTGGTCATTGCTGCGATGTCCTTCATATTCATCCATAATGCAAATGGACATCTTCTCGTTTGTCTCTTGCAAGTGTAATAACGAATATTCTGGTCCATTTATCTACTCCACCCTTCGTAGAGTTATAGAAGTTTATTGCATGAGTTTCATCAATGTTTCTGTCGTATTGCATTGTGCTAGTGAGAACTATAGACTTCTTCTTTTTGGGAAGATAACTCACCATTGTAATGACACCTATAAATGCAAACAAAGAGGAATGAATTGCTCTTGAGACTGATGGTTTCATCTCATTAGGAAATTCTGGTTTATTTTGTTTGATTGTTCCCACCACTGTAATTTGCTTCTGAAGCATACTAGTAAAGAAGTTGTCAACGGTAATATTTTTTGATGATCATTGAATGCTTTTAGCAAGATCTTTCACTACATTCAATCCAAGATTTTTCTGAATAAATTCATGGGGCTTCCTTCTAAAGCATATGATCACATAACAAAAATATTTTTATGCCACACTTGGCTGGTTCAGAGGGCATATACTGGGTGAAGCTGCATCTTCCACGGATTAGGACTAGCTGTTCGTCAACTGTGAGCGAATGATTGGGATTCATTCTATTTCTACACTTGTCAAGAAATAGTGCCCATACATAGCGAACTGCTGCGTCATCTGCAGATCGAGCATCACGGGTACGCCTGTCATCAAATCTAATCATTCTCCTTATATCCTCGAATCTATTTACTGACAAGGTGGCCTTCTATGTAGGATTTTCCTTTTCATCCTAGAATAATTCTCTAATAAGGACATCCCAAGTCTTCTCATCACCAGAAAGAAGTAAAAGACCAAGAAAACCCACCATTCCAGCAAGCAAAACGTTTTTCCACGTAAAGCAGCCACTCTTCTGCCTTCAATATTTGTGCAGATGATCATTTCCTTGGAGATGAAATAGTCCCAGGCATCCTTATGTTTACAGGTATTCAAACCAAGGGCTGGACTAGGTGCCTTCTTTACGATGTTATGGACAGGCGTACGAAAAGTTGCAGGAGGATCTAATTTCCAAATCGCTCCATTCCGACTAATGTATGTGTGGTCTTTTATACCTTTTTGTGATGGTGCTCCATTTTCAGACTCTGATGAAGTAATATTATCGGAAGGACTGCCATTTGCCTCAATATTCACATCTGCAGGTTCATTGGCTAATTATTCACTACTTGCATCTTCAAATATATTTCCTTCCTCGCAAGAATCATCTTCTTCAGACCACTGAGCCACAACACTTCTAGAGCTTGCAGTTTTACTTAGAAACTCATGCCTGCAAACGTCACCCACCGACGCTGTGGAGCATCAAAGTCACAGGCGCCAGCTCCGGTAAATGTATGTATATGCAAGATGATCCGTGATTGTGTTACAAACTTCCTAGTATGATGGAAACAGACAAATGTATCGATTTGAGGTAAGGGCCCCTGTACCGGAAACAAACGTGTCGAAAGTTGTAAGTCAAAATCGTTATCCTGCCTCTGACAGTGGAATACAAGTACTGGTACTGTTGTTCCTAGGATTGTAGGGTAGGCAACGTTCAGAGGCGGCAGTATAGACCGAAACAAGAAAAAAAGTGCAGTAAACATGGACTCTAAACTGCATAATTCTGGAGCTGTGAGCACTTGTTCAATAGTGGAGATGGCTTTCACGCAAGCGATGATGAACAAGTGCTCATGGTTCATGATGTATGCATCTTACAGCCTATGTGTACTGCACATTGTTTTCTTCTTTCGTTCCATACCACCGCCTCTGCAAGTTTCCTGTCCTACATCCTAGCAACAACGATAACGGTACATACTGTCAGAGGTAACAGAAAGGTTTTCTGTTATAATTTTCCGGTGCAAGGACATAATCACAAATGTACGCATTTATCCATCTGCATCATCTTAGAAAGTTTGTAACATCTTCGTGGGATCCATCTATTTTTGTAGATGCCGGTTCCTATAACTTTGACGTTCTGTAGCATCGCAAGATGACGTTTACAGAAGTAGATTCCTATGTAAAACTTGATCAGTTAAATCCCCTGTACAGTCCCGAGTAGTGTGAAACACCCTGCATATAGAATGAATAACATCAGGCAATGGACTAGAACGCTGTCTCACTCACTTCACACGTATTGCCTTACTTTTATGTCCTTCGACTTGTACAGCCTCTGTCTCATTTCTGGTGGAGTTCTAAGTAATGTTTCTCTCGCTATATTTAATTCATGGTTGCATCTTAAATTCAAACAGCATTTTCTAGCCAACATTGTCAAAAGTTTCTGTATCTAAAGATGTTATAGATATGGGTTCTGTTCCCTCCAAATGGATTTTCCTCTAGATCGGCTTCGATAAGGTGCTCCCTTCCGCTCTAAATAGTTTGTATTAGTATTTTCAGCAAGCAGTTATAATAGTGGTGGTTTCGCTGATCACGATTTGCCTTATGTATAATTGGTGCTATTACGCTTCTCGTTTAGTGTGAGGATTTAGCGGGTATCTCAGCTGGCGTACTCGTTCAGGAGTGGAGCAGCAAATCCTGGCAGAGTGAGTCGTCGCCAGCTCGGCTACAGCCCTCTGGTAGCGAAGCCCTGCGCTACAGACAACTGACTGTGTGAGGGACCAGTAGCGACACTTAGCAGCGATGTGGTGAAAAGGAAATAGTATTGCTAAAAGTTTTATCCACGCCTTTTAGCATTTAGAATGGAGGTATGGCACGGAATTTAATAGCAAAAGAAAACAGCTATAGTAGCAATCCCCCCCCCCCCCCTCTCTCTCTCTCTCTCTCTCTCTCTCTCTCTCTCTCTCTCGCAATGCAACAATAGTACAACAACAACAGACCAATGGAATCTGTAGAGGTAGTAATAAAATTTCTTTTCTGACCTGCAAGATACTTTTATATAAAGCTGAGCCTGAGAGGTTGTCATGAAACTACCAACAGAAATATTATATGAGACATGTAGACCTGTCAGTAAAATTCGTTTTTTTAAATGTTAACTGTTTAATTTAGCATTCAGCTGACATAAGACCAGGAAAATTATCCTGTATCATACAAACGAAGAGTTAATCTCATTTGTGACCTGTGTCCTATCATAATCTCATTTTGACACTTGAATAATTTGAAAAAAAGGCCTGTGTTCGTTTTGAAACTACAATTACTGACAATATACACTTATAAATGGCATTGAGTGTGAACTGTTACGAAACGTTTTCTGATTCAGAATTTATTTATTATCGTATTATCAATCAGGATACTAAAAAGAAAAGGCAGACTGAGATACCTGAAAATATCTTGTGTGATGGTATTGATATAATACTTTGCATTTCTTTGACATTGAGATAATTTATTCTGTTTCAGCACTGGGAATGTGCTAAGTAAATATGTATCAGTATTATAGCCAAACTTACTTTCATAATTACCTACAAGAAAATGAAAGCTGTTTTGGTATTCATCTTAGCAGCATTTAGCACAAAAAGGAAAATAAAACTTATTAGTTTTTTTAGAGAGGATTTTATTTCATTGTTGCAATCCTACAAATGTTCATGATACATGTAGTAGCAGTTTCTTGTGACAGTGAGATGTGTTATGTAGAAAGTACCTGGAAAATATATGTAGATGTGGCCTGGTGAAGAAAGTGTGCATATTAAAATTTAAAATAAGTGATTGCAGCACCATAATGAGGTATATTTTGTAGTGTGGGAGTGAGCTCCACGTGGGATCCGAAGCACGGACCCCACGGGGGTGCCCGGCATGCGCCACATGCCAGGGCAGAGGTGGAGGCTAGTGTTCGGAAATCTGAAAATTCCAGCGCCGGCCGGGGATTGAACCCCGGCCCGGCTGGGGCGAATAGCCCCAGCCGAGGCGCTGGAACGTTCCAGACCCCCTTACCACTAGACCACCGGGGACCCCGGCCGTTTCCTGCTCTGAACTCGGTCTGGTAGTCCTGTCACACTTCCTGTTGTTGGCTGTGTTTACATCGGACGCTGAGTGGCATAGTGAAGCCGGCAACATTAGAACGCTGTGAGGGGGAAGTGTTTACCTCCGACTGGTAGCTGTCCCCCCTACCCAGGTGAAGTAGCTTTACAGTTACCAAAGACATTTGAAATCAGCCTTTGCGACTGTATGCAGTCGACGGTTGTTAATCGTTTGTTTCAACCTGTTCCCAAATGCCTCGAGAAAACCGAAGCAACTTCTTCACTAATCGAGTCGACTGTCATAACAGAGCGACCCGCAGACATTCTGTAATTACAAGTCAACGCCTAGCTTACACCAGATAATTCTGTCTGTTTCATCAGTTGTTTTAACAATGCACGAAATACCACAGCATATTATTAATCCGTTGCAAATAAATTTATGTGTGTGCAGTTCAGGTCTGCGCCGTAGAATTTTCGTGAAAACGTCGGGATAAAATCGTAACATGTGTTTCATATTAATATGAAATTTAGTTATCAATTTCTTTATTACAGTGGTCACACTCACAATTTTGGACTTTTCAGTGGCTGGGGTACGATATAGCCTTTGAGTACGTTATCGCGTTGCGCAATTTCTTCATTTTTTCCCGCTCTGAGGGAGCTGTCGCCTTCTCTCAGCGCTGCCCTTTTTAGGCTTCTGGGAGGGCTTTTCTCGCGTTTTCTGTAATTTAGAGCATATTTACAAGTCCTGAGACGAACTCTTCCTTTGTGTCGTAGGTTTAAACTCAATATAGATTTTCGTTTATATTCCGGCGAATACTTTTATTTTCTATTACTCCTAGCGGCGCTCCCTAAGCTGTTCATCGCAATGACACACAAATGAGAATCCTAGCTTACAGCTACACCAGTTTATAACTTTACACAAAGATGATTCTTAACAATGACCCGCATATGCCAACACAGGCAATAAGTGACAACCTCGTGGACTTAACCTTTGTTTGCGCACTGTCGGTCTCGTAATTAATAGTGATTCAAAACTGACGCCATTTTGTCACACAAGAAACTTCGACCAAGGAGAAAGTAGACGTTTTTCACTTTAGGATATTTTCCAGGAAGTTTCCGACATTCGTAAAACAGAAACGAGATTCGACGCTGTGGAATGCAACGAGAAGTAGCAGGTAACGAATTGTTTCGGGATTCCACCATCCATGCTGCAAACGATCATCGAGCGGAAAGATAATGTTGCTCATAAGTATTAAAAAGCGGGAGCAAGCAGACCGGGCGAGGCGAAACTTATGGTATTGCCTTACTCAATGCAGGGTACAAAAGGTATTTGTCGGAGGTTATATCTTAACGGAACGCTAAGTCATTTAGGGTTAGTCTGGGAACCGAAGTCTCAGATACAAATAAGGAGTGACAAGCTAGCTCCAAAGACATAAGGTCCTTTATGAGAAACTTAATTGATCAAAGGCAACCATTCGTGACAGTTGGTTCAGCATTGAAAAATGAATGAAGCTGAATTTATGTATTTTCGAACATTTGTGTGTACCTTCCGTTTCAAATACTAAAGCAAATAACATGTAAGAAAACTGGAAATACGTTAGTAAAAAGAAAATCAAAATTTTATTTCGATTTTTCCTGATATCATCTAAAGTCGAGTTAAATAGAATTAATTATTCGAACTTCGAATTGTGCAGACTCGATTGTAACGGTCCCTTGCGCTTCGAATTTTCTAGAGTCAGGAGTAATGTCTAAAAAGTAAAAACAAATCTTTTTGTACTACTATCCACGTTGCAGTGGAAGCTGGTTTGGTTGTCCTTTTTAGTATATCAGTATGATCATAGAGTCATAATCTACGTACGCAACGCTGTTACGGCATAAACGTACGTTTATTTTTACCAAAATCGCGTAAGAATGCGCTTTTGCCATGCATCCCAACTCCCTAAACCCGCCATCAGGCAAAAGAAAGTGAATACTCTTTCCTTTGATTTCACCCTTCATCGATGACAATTGATAATGACTTGGCAGCAGAGACCTGTTTAGCTTGAGTGAGTGCTTAAACGGAAGGCATTGACGAATAAAAATACAAAACAGATATATACGTAACGTCAGGTAACCATGAAGAAAAGCAGACTTGGTTTATTTTACCATATAAGTTAATTCTTTTAAAATCTCGTAAGTGGAAATTACAATTTTGGTCGCTTTCAACATCTAGGAATGTTCTTTATAATAGATAAGTTTCTGATATTTACTTACAGCATTCTTGTGTCTTTTCCCCTTGCATTTGGAGTTGTCTTCTCTGACTGCAGATCTTTGAGCAGCAGTGATGTCATTATCCTACATTTATGTTGGTCTGCAGCGCTGAGGTTGATCCCTCACCTGTGGTCGACTGAGAGATCATTCCAAAGCCTGGCAGGCAGCGAAAGACTTTGCGAGGGGCCGATCGTAGGGCCTCCAGAGGAAGCTTCTTGGAACGCAAATTCTGCGTGTTCACAGAAGGTGAGTTTGCTGGTAGTTCGGAACTTCAATAATAGGTGCGTAATTGGCCCACTTAGTAACATGGCTGCCAAGGAGGGGAACGACGGCAGTGTGCACAAGGTGGGGGAGTCAGTCCTGATTTGTAAAGAGTGCTTCCGGATGCCATGAAGAGTACAGGGTGCACCCAACTGCAGGTGGTGGCCCCAGTCGGTGCCAATGGCTTGTGTCGCTTTGGATTGGAGGAGATTCTCTCTCCTTTTGTTTAGCGGAAATGGTAAAGACTGCCAGTCTTGCTTGCGAGATTAAAGCGGAGCTCACCATCTGCACCATCATCGACAGAACCGACTGTGGTCCTTCGGTGCAGAGCCGAGTGGAAGGTATGAATCATAGGCTCAGGCGGTTATGTGACTGTGTAGGCCTCAGATACCTTGACTTGAGCCATAGGGTGGTGGGTTTCCGGATTCCGCTTAATAGGTCAGGAGTCCACTACACGGGTAGTGGGGGCGGCTGGGGTGCATTTTTAGGTTAGAGGGTCTCAGGAAAACATAGAAATGGCGTCTGTCTAAAAGGGGGCAGGTAACACACAGTAAGGTGGTTGTAGAAACGATAGGTGTTGTAAATTATCGTAGCTGTGTTGGGAAAGAACCAGAGCTCCAGGCCCTAATAGAAAGCACTGAAGCTCTCAAACAGTTATAGGTACGGAAAGCTGGCTAAAGCCGGAAATAAGTTAAGCCGAAATTTTTTCAAACGACCTAACCACGTTCAGAAGGGATAGATTAAACATAGTTGGTGCTGGAGTATTTATTGCTGTCAGAAGTAGTTTACCTTGTAGTGAAACTGAAGTAGATAGTTCCTGCGAAATAGTTTGGGTAGAGGCTGTACTTGTCAATCGGACTAAACTGGATCGTTTTACCGACCCCGACTGAGAGGATATAGTTGCTGAACAGTTCAAAGAAAACGTGAGTCTCATTTCAAATCGGTACCCCACTCCCACAATTATAGTCGGTGTTGATTTCGATCTATCCTCGATATGCTGGAAAATTTATACCTTTAAAGGCGGCGGTACGCATAAAACGTCAGCCGAAATTGTACTGAATGCTTTCTAAAAAAATTATTTTGAACAATTAGTTCGTGAGCCCACTCGAAGCATAAATGATTGCGAAGGCGTACTTGACCTCTTAGCAGCAAATATTCCTGGATGAATAGGTAGTATCATGACGAATACAGGGATTGGCGACCACAAGGCAGTTGCTGCTACACTGAATACTGTAACACCTACAACCATCAAAAAGAAACTTAAAGTACATCTGTTTAAAAAAAGCTGACAATGCTCTTAACGATTTTTAAGGAAACAGCCTCCACTCCTTCCGATCTGATCATGTAAACGTAGAAAAGATGTGGAATGATTTCAGAGAAATAGTATCGATTGCAATTGAGAGATATATATACCACATAGATTAATAAGTGATGGTACTGATCCCCCATGGACAAAACGGGTGAAATCGCTGTTGCAGAAGTAACGAAAAAGCATGCCAAATCTAAAAGAATCCAAAATCCGCAAGACTGGCAATGTTTTGCAGAAGTTCTAAATATAGCGGTTACTACAGTGCGAGATGCTCTTGATAATTTCCGCAACAAAACTCTGTTTCGAAAAACCCAAAGAGATTCTGGTCATGCATAGAGTACACCAGTGTCAAGACGCAATCAGTACCTTCACTGGGCGAAAGTAACAGTGGAGTCACTGATGACAGTGCCACTAAAGTAGAGTTAAGAAACGTGGTTTTCCGAAACTCCTTCAGCAAAGAATATGAAGCCCAGTCAACAGAAAGTGCCAAAATGAGAAGCATAGAAGTGTATATCCTCGGTGTAGCAAAGCAGCTTAAATCACTTATTAAAGGCAAGGTTTCCGTTCCAGATTGTATACCAGTCAAGTTCCTCTGAGTGTGCTGATACAATAGCTCCATGTTTAGTAATTATATACAACCGCTCACAGAAAGATCCGTACCTAAAGACTGGAAAATTGCTCAGGTCACACCAATTTCTTAAAGTACTGCCTTTTGTGATGTTTAACAATACTGTTGGCAAGCGTACTTGTTACACAAATAGGCACGGCAAAGGCTTAAGGTCGTAAAAAAAATTTCAGCGTTAAACTGGAAATAGTTGTAGGAGAGTATCAGAAGTAATAACCTAATGACATCTTTAATTTCTTGTACATTAGGTTTTTGTGTTGGAGAAGATTCTCATCAGTAATTTTAATAGTCTCATAAATGTGAATGTTAGCAAGTAAATTAACTACGTTAAAGGATACGGAATTACCATCATCAGAAATGGAAAAGTTTTTAATTTTAGCTGTTAGTTAAAGGGAATTTTTGACAGTGTAGTTTTCTTCAAAAACATAATATTCTTTAAATGGTGTATCTAATTTTTTGCCGATTTCGTAGAAGCGCCGTCTGTATAGTTAACACTGTGGACAGGAAGCGAAGGCGGCGTGCAGTCGGAGTCGATGCTGGGCACCAATTGTCGGCTACGACGGAACTGCCCGGGAGGCACACTTACACTCCAGAGGCCGCACGAGTCACGGTGGATGCAGCGAAAGGTCCGCAGCAGCACTGATACTGTCGCGGTTGTGTGCACCACCTGTTCTAGTGTCTCGTGTGCACGAAGGACCTCTGCAGACCGAGTCGCAACTTTCTTAGCTCGCTGGACTGTGCAGTTGCTGATTTACAGGGGCTGTGCTCGATGCAGCCCGCCTGGCAGTGGTGTGTTGCAGCGTGGCGTCAGCGCCTGACAGCTTCCGCAACTGGACAAATGAACTGGCAGTAAAAAAAAGTCCCAACAACTTTCGTTTTCTGACAAAGGCTGTAGCCAAAACTTTATTTATAGAGTTTGATGGTCTTTTCTATGTGCCTGAGCGATCATCATTACGGTGAGTTGCTGACTACTCTCAGAGTATTTGCTCGAGTTACCCGTTGCGTGTGTTATCGCCGCGGTCTCATTTCATCGACGTGGTGACTGTGACATGTGAATGGCTGGCCACATGAATGGACTTTCGTGGCGGGCAAAAATTGCAGGCCATTTCTGTGGGTCTCTCTAACGGATCGGGCCTGCCGATCCAAAGCCCATAGTTTGCCACTAATGTGCGGGTACTACCATGGACCTAGGACTGTGGTGCCCCTCCTCGGCCCCAGGCGATGTATTTCGGGAATCGTGACTGTCTCACAGCAAGTACATTGTACAGTGCGGCGTTTGATACAAAATTTATTTATTATAGTATATTTTGGCACTTCGAAAGTAGTTTATATATTTGAAAGAATGGACGATAAGAAAAAAAAATTGTGGCAATTGCAGGCAGTTTGTACAGTATGAAGTCATGTATTTATTGAAAGAAAAAAAAATCACACAATACCTGTAGATAATAGACATAACTCAGTGAGTAATAACCGACAATTACGAACATAGAAGCATAATCTTATTAGCAGTCACCTACAGTGTTGGTTGACACACCTCTTCCCCACCTTGTACATTTATTTCGAGAGGCCTACTTTTTTCTGAGATTATTTTAAATACCATCACTGCTTTCAGGAATGTGTCTCGCAACTCCAAGAAAATGCATATTTTCGTCACCAAATGGGTTTTACTTTATGAAAATAAAATCAGTGATCTTAATTAAACATATCTACCATTGGCCTTCCTTTCTCCATCTACAAGCAGTTCATTACACAACATTTTGATGTTAGTACTTAAGATTTTTGTTCACACGTTCAGAAACACAGAGGTCATTACTTTTTTTTTTACAATTTAGGTCTTTCACTTGGGGGAAAGTTGTGGCAACCCTGTAATAGGTTTCAATTTTCAGTCTCATTGCAGCATTGTTATTTAAGACAAGGCATAAGAATGTAATGGGTTTGAATCATTGCATGTCAGTCATCCATGAAATGCCAAATCTTACACGTCATTAAGACACATTTTCAAAAGAGAAAAAAGGTACATTGCAGAATATACGAAAAAATGGACTCGCTCGGTGAGGATGTTATACAAACTTAATTATGTATGAAGACAGTTCATACGTTCCGGGAATAGAGAATCTCGACTATTTTCACCCGTTATCGACATTGATCCTGGCAAGATACCGATCCCACGGATTAAAAGATTTTCGAGAATGTTTTCATTTTAATAGTATAAATGTGACAAAGTCATGCAGGAAGCAGGCGACCAGTATTATTATTTTAATAATGAACAGCCTCTGTTGCACCGCTTACCTAGACTTAACCCAGGTTTCAGTAGGGGTAACTCAACCTTCTTCAGAATAACAGTGTTTACTGTGTGTTCATAGTGGAGATCCAGTACAGCGCTCGTGGCTGCCGTATCGCGGTCGCGAAGTGGGGCCGAGGCAGTGCCAGATAAGTTTTACAGTCTGGCGATAGTTTATGAATTAGTAGTATTAACTTGGCGATGTCCACTATGGACAGACAGTAGATATGTTATTGTGAAGAAGGTTGGGTTATCCCGACTGAAACACAGGTAAATTCTAGATAAACGGTGCAACTGAGACTGTTCATTATTAAAATTAATGTTTATACAGTTGGTGACAGGACCGCGAAATGTTGAAGATATTTAAGTATTACTGTTATTAGAGTAATTAGAAGTTTTGCATTGAGGCTAACTGCGTCTATTCTGCGAAATTTTGCTTCACATGCAACTTTGAACGACATATGCACATGCAGTAATCGCATATGGATATCTGATGACGGCTACATTCCGAAACACAATACTGCCATTCCTTGCGCGATATTTGACGTTTAGTATTGGGACCCAGTCAACATAAACGCAGAACTACTGATGTTGTAATTTGAAGTTCGATGTTGGATAACAATTTCCGTGTGATATAATAACAAATTGCCAGTTTTCGGATTTTTCCTTTACGTGTACTGTAAAACCTTGCTCCTTGCTAATTTTCATTAGTGTAGGTCAACAGAAAGTGCCCTCTAGGTCTGTATATTTTACACCGTGAAGGGAACACGACCTCAGTATGTGAAAAAAATTTCAACTTGATACATCTCCCCGTTCCTGAAGCAAAGGATCTGCAACAGACAGACGAAAACAAGGGTAAAAGATTAAGTGGTATATTTAGCCAAAAACATGGCACACTGCACTTAAAAATACAAAAAAGAAAGGCACCGAGATTCGAACTCGCGACTTCTACTGTTCCTGCACGCTCATTATCGCTAGACTACCAAGCCCGACATTTGCTTTTTTATGCTTATGGGGGGGGGGGGGGGGGGGGGAGGATTTATTTTAATTGGTTGTGATGCCCAGATAACATACACGTAAACGCGATCCTGTTGCCAGTTACAGAGCAGTAAAACGCCCAACTCACATCAGTATATTGCTTTATTTGTATCAGATATTCGAGCACAATTTCCATCTGTACTTGTGTAAACTTTTAAGAAGCGAATCGCCATAACTACGCTTACGTCTTTGGTCACGAGATATTTTTTGTACGCCTACTGTCAAACTCTGTATTACCTTTTGCGTCGGTAATCACGTGCTGATTACCAAGTAGCAGCCGACAGTTAATAAATGTTTTACTTTTTATCAGCGCACCTTGTATTCACGCATACGACTGTGTACAGTTCTCAGAGATTATCAGCATTAACTTCCACGCCATCCACAAGGAATCAAGAGTGGCATTAGAGCCAACCTGAAGTCTAGGCTGGTCTTCACAGTGGCACGAAATCTTGGTCAAGCAGAAAATTTATAATTCTGAACTCAGGCGTAACGAGTTACCTCAGACTGAATGAGCTCCCCCCTGCTAAGCAGCATGGATTCCGAAAACATCGACTACGTGCAACCCGACTCGAACGACAGTCTGAAAACCAGAGATCAAGGCAGACGGGGGGAAAACGGTGCTTACTGATTTCCGAAACGCATTTCACTCACCAGCACAACTGTGCTTTTTAAGTGAATTTGGTTTCGCATGATCTATATTCTCGAAATTCATGCTGGCTCGCGTTGAGGTCGTTCTGTTTGACCTCAGAATATGTTCTAAGGTACTACAGCAAATCGATAGCGAAAAATAAAACTGTGCAGTTAAACAGGCGACAAAATGCCGTACCCTATTACCGTGATGCCAAAGAGTCGCAGTTGTAACAGCTGAAATCATACAAATACATTGTTGCAACACTTAATAGGTATAAGAAATGTCACGACCACAATAGTCTGAGTTGTAGGTAAAGCAGCAAAACAGTGCAGCTGACTATCCCCGCGAATTTCCGCTAGCCCCTTGTAACTCAGGGCAGGCTGCCGCTTCTTGTGGTCGAACAGCCAACCCCTTACTGCATTCCACGGTTACGCCGATGGCGAAAGCTGTGGTACTGAGATGAGAAGAATTTAGTGCACGAAGGCTGAGGGCTTACACATCCACACTATGTTCGTTTAGGACTTAAGCTCACGTTCTCTAAACACTTCCATAGTGGAAAATGATGAATGGTTTCTGTTCCAGTAGTGTGCTGCAGCGTTGGCTCTTGCTATACCGTGCCCAGTTGGCTGTGTTTTGCCTTGCAATGCATAACACACTCATCCACTCGCAACTTTTATTTATCATCATCCCAATGAACCATGAACCATGGACCTTGCCGTTGGTGGGGAGGCTTGCTTGCCTCAGTGATACAGATAGACGTACCATAGGGCAACCAAAACGGAGGAGTATCTGTTGAGAGGCCAGACAAACGTGTGGTTCCTAAAGAGGGGCAGCAGCCTTTTTAGTAGTTGCAGGGCAACATTATGGATGATTGACTGATCTGGCCTTGTAACACGAACTGAAACGGCCCTGCTGTGCTGGTACTGCGAATGGCTGAAAGCGAGGGGAAACTATGGCAGAAATTTTTCCCGAGGGCATGCACATTTACTGTATGGTTAAATGATGATGGCGTCCTCTTCGGTAAAACATTTCGGGGGTAAAATAATCCCCCATTCGGATCTCTACTCAGTAGGATGTCGTTATCAGGAGAAAGAAAACTGACGTTCTACGGAACGGAGCGTGGAATTTCAGATCCCTTAATCGGGCAGGTAGGTTAGAAAATTTAAAAAGGGAAATGGATAAGTTAAAGTAAGATATAGCGGCAATTGGTGAAGTTCGGTGGCAGGAGGAACAAGACTTTTGGTCAGGTGACTACAGGGTTATAAACACAAAATCAATTAGGGGTAACCAGGAGTAGGTTAAATAACGAATAAAGAAAATAGTAGTGTGGGTAAGCTACTACAAACAGCATAGTAAACGCATTATTGTGGCCAAGATAGACACGAA
This sequence comes from Schistocerca gregaria, assembly GCF_023897955.1. Classification (NCBI taxonomy): domain Eukaryota; kingdom Metazoa; phylum Arthropoda; class Insecta; order Orthoptera; family Acrididae; genus Schistocerca; species Schistocerca gregaria. Next base: position 467,011 of record NW_026061741.1, read on the forward strand.
GCCCACGCCTACCACAGTAGTAGAACTTTATATGCCAACTAGCTCTGCAGATGACGAAGAAATGTATGATGAAGTAAAAGAAATTATTCAGATAGTGAAAGGAGACGAAAATTTAATAGTCATTGGTGACTGCAATTCGGTAGTAGGAAAAGGGAAATAAGGAAACGTGGTAGGTGAATATGGATTGGGGGGGAAGAAATGAAAGAGGAAGCCATCTGGTAGAATTTTGCACAGATCATAACTTAGCTATGATTAACACTGGGTTCAAGAATCATGAAAGAAGGTTGTATATGTGGAAGAGACCTGGAGATACTGCAAAATTTCACATTATATAATGGTAAGACAGAGATTTAGGAAACAGGTTTTAAATTGTAAGACATTTCCAGGGGCAAATGTGGACTCTGGCCACAATCTATTGGTTATGACCTGTAGATTAAAACTGAAGAAACTGCAAAAAGGTGGGACCTGGATAAACTGAAAGAACCAGTGGTTGTACAGAGCTTCAACGAGACCATAAGGGAACAAATGACAGGAATGGGGGAAAGTAATACAGTAGAAGAAGAATGGGTAGCTTTGAGGAACGACGTGGTGAAGGCAGCAGAGGATAAAGTAGGAAAAAAGATGAGGGCTGCTAGAAATCCTTGGGTAACAGAAGAGATATTGAACCTAACTGATGAAAGGAGAAAATATAAAAAGGCAGTAAATGAAGCAGGCAAAAGGGTATACAAATGTCTCAAAAATGAGAACGACAGGATGTGCAAAATGGCTAAGCAGGGATGGGTAAAGGACAAATGTAAGGATGTAGAGGCTTGTCTCACCAGGGGTAATATAGATACCGCCTACAGGAAAATTAAAGAGAACCACTTGTATGAATATCAAGAGCTCAGATGGAAACTCAGTTCTAAGCAAAGAAGGGAAAGCTGAAAGTTGGAAGGAGTATATAGAGGGTCTATACAAGGGTGATGTACTTGAGGACAATATTGTGGAAATGGAAGAGGATGTAGATGAAATGGGAGATATGATACTGCATGAAGAGTTTGACAGAGCAGTGAAAGACCTGAGTCGAAAACCTTCCATTAGAACTACTGACAGCCTTGGGAGAGCCAGTCCTGACAATACTCTACCATCTGGTGAGCAAGGTGTATGAGACAGGCGAAATACCCTCAGACCTCAAGAAGAGTATAATAATTCCAATCCCAAATAGAGCAAGCGTTGACAGATGAGAAAATTACCAAACTATAAATTTAATAAGTCACAGCTGCAAAGTACTAACGCAAATTCTTTACAGATGAATGGAAAAACTAGAAGCCAACCTCGGGGAAGATCAGTTTGGATTCCGTAGAAATATTGGAACACATGAGGCAATACTGACCCTACGACTTATCTAAGAAGCTAGATTAAGGAAAGGCAAACATACATTTCCAGCATTTGTAGACTTAGAGAAAGCTTTTGACAATGTTGACTGGAATACTTGCTTTCAAATTCTAAATGTGGCAGGGGTAAAATACAGGGAGCGAAAGGCTATTTACAATTTGTACAGAAACAAGATGGCAGTTATAAGATTCGAGGGACATGAAAGGGAAGCAGTGGTTGGGAAGGGAATGAGACAGGGTTGTAGCCTCTCCTCGATGTTATTCAATCTGTATATTGTGCAAGCAGTAAAGGAAACAAAAGAAAAGTTTGGAGTAGGTATTAAAAGCCATGGAGAAGAAATAAAAACTTTGAGGTTCGCCAGTGACATTGTAATTCTGTCAGAGACAGCAAATGACCTGGAAGAGCAGTTGAACGGAATGTATAGTGTCTTGAAAGGAGGATATAAGGTGAACATCAACAAAAGCAAAACAAGGATAATGGAATGTAGTCGAATTAAGTCAGGTGATACTGAGGGAATTATATTAGGAAATGAGACACTCAAAGTAGTAAATGAGTTTTGCTATTTGGGGAGCAAAATAACTGATGAGAAGTAGAGAGGATATAAAATGTAGACTGGCAAGGAAAGCGTTTCTGAAGGAGAGAAATTTGTTCACATCGAGTATAGATTTATGTGTCAGGAAGTCGTTTCTGAAAGTATTTGTATGGAGTGTAGCCTGGTATGGAAGTGAAACATGGACAATAAGAGAATTGAAGCTTTCGAAATGTGGTGCTACAGAAGAACGCTGAAGATTAGATGGGTAGATCATATAACTAATGAGGAGGTATTGGATACGATTCGGGAGAAGGCGAGTTTGTGGCACAACTTGAGTAGAAGAAGGGATCGGTTGGTAGGACATGTTCTCAGACATTACCAATTTAGTATTGGAGGGCAGCAGGGAAGGTAAAAACGTAGAGGAAGACCAAGAGAGGAATACAGTAAACAGATTCAGAAGGATGTAGGTTGCAGTAGGTACTGGGAGAGGAAGCAGCTTGCACAGGATAGAGTAGCATGGAGAGCTGCATCAAACCAGTATCAGGACTTAAGACCACAACATCCCAATGATCAAATTTGTGCTGTATTCATATTAATTTATCTCATTTTTAATACAATATACAACAAATAACTGTTTTTATGACACAAGAAATTATGTGCTGGACAGACCTATTCCTTGAAGTTGTGATTTCATTTGCCACATCATATATTTTTCTACAGTTGAGCAGAGCTATTCACTTATACTTTAGTGACATTTGTTAAGCATGTGGTTATTGATCTTCTTATGGGCTTGCAAGACACATTCACTGATGAAATTTTGTTCATCACATGAAATTAAATCCTTATACATTTGTGCACAGCTATTCACTTATGCTGTAATAACATTTGTCAAGCATGTGGTTCTTTATAAGAGTTTTAAATTTATCCTAATTTTCCAGCTCTTTGATATGTTTTGGTAGTGCATTAAAAATTTTGATTCCTTGATTACATACATGTTTCTGACTTTGGGTCCTTATTACAGCCTGTAAGTGGAGATTTTTACATTGCCGTGTATGGTAACCTGTATTGGTTTTTCATTTTGTCGCGATTTTGTTTGATCACCGACAGACATTTCAGAATGTATAATGATGGAATTGCAAAAATTTCCAATGCTTTAAAAAGGGGCCTACAACGTGTTTGATGTGGGCTCTGGGTCGTTATCTGAATAGGGTGTTTTTGTAATTTGAAAATCTCATTTAAACAACAATTTGTTTTTCCTCAAGGATACTATCCCATAGGCCTCAATTGACTGGAAATAGCCAAAATATACTAATCTGGTACAGTCATTACTACAAACTCTTGAAATTATTCCAAGTACAAAACATGCTGAATTGGGTTTTAGTGCTAAGCTCACCACATGGTCCTTCCAGTTTATCTTCTCATCAATGTGCATACCCAGGAATTTTGCTCACTGAACTCTTTCAAGTTGTTTCCCTCCATAGTGAGATGTAGGTCGTCATGTTCACTTATTCTTACATATTGCACATAATTAGTTTTTTTTTGCATTCAGTGTTAGCACTGAGCCATTTTTGTGTATCTTGTAGGACATGGTCCACAATAGTGTGCAATGACTGCTTCATAAAACAAACAATTAAACTAGTATCTTCAGCAAAACAACTTGATTCTAGCTTTTCTCTCTGGCACATGAATATAATTAATGTAAACGGGGAACAGCAAGGGGCCTAATACACTTCTTTTGGTGCTGTAATTCCAACCACCTGCATCCTCTTTTCCAGATACCACTCAAGCCACTTTTTGCTCCGGTCCTCTGATACCTATAGCTTCAAGCTTTCCAAACATATGCTGTGGTCAACAGTGTCAAAGGCTTTTGAAAGCTCTAGATTTATCCTGACAACACTTTTTCCCTCTCCCAATTTACTAATTATTTCCTTTGGGTTTTTTCCAGTACAGCTGTTTTGCTACTACTCCCAGCTAGAAATCCATGCTGATTACTGTTTATCAGATTCCATAATTAAGATAATGTGTCACTCTATATTTGATTAGTATCGCCAAAACCTTAGAGAAAGTTGGGAGAAGTGAGACAGGTCTGCAGTTTTCTATTTCAAGATTATCACTCTTTTTCAACAGGGGAACGAATTTAGAAATTGTCCGTTTCTGTGGAAAAAACTTGCACATTTTTTGACAAAATACAGTTGATATGCTACACTGGGTTTTTTTCTTTATTGTGTAGATACATGGTCTGGTCCATAATATTAATGTGACCACTGCCTGCAATCAAAATCGACATGCAGTAACCACTCACAGACAACACCACTAGCAGTGAAGGGTATACAAAGCATGTTGGGAGCCACAGAAAACAGTGCAGTTGTCACTGTAAGGAGGAGACAAAATGTGCACTGTCATTGGCTTTTGGGGAAAGGGTGGAAGCATTTGGGAATGACTAAGTCTGTAAACTGTTTGCATGTCAGTGTGGTTAAAGTATACTGTGCTCAGCAAAATGGTGCTATTCAGAATTGGTGCCGTGGATACTGTTGTGTAGTCATGGGCCACAGATGACAGGGGTGAGTGTCAGCTGCAGAGACGTGCATCTGTTAAACAACTGACCACCCAGATGAACCGAGAGGCTTTTCAAATGACAGATGGCCATTGGCATGCACATTGTTAAATGTCTGAAAGCAAAACACACTGCAACAACTGTCAGAATGGGGCACAACAGGGGAGGGAGTCTGTGGCATTCCCTGGGTGGTGATGATATTCTGGGAGGCACAAAGGATCAACAGATGTATCCGTCTGTCCTCGAGGGCCGTGTCCACCCGTACACACAGTTTGTTTTTATTCAGCATAGTGACATTTACCAGCAGTACAATGCAACACAGCTCGCAGTGTACATGTGTGGTTCAAACAGCAACAGGACGAGTTTATTACATGCCTCTAACCACCAAAGTCCTCGGATTTAAACCAACTGAGAATCTGTGGGAACCCCCCTGCCAGGGTGTATTGTCTGTGGATCCTCACATGAGAAACCTAGAACACCTGGACTTGGCAATGAAATAGTAATGGCTCCACACCCCTGTTAATACAGAACCTCACAGCCACATGGGGGAGCCCAGTTTGATACGGGATTTTTGTGTCCTTGGAAAGTGGGCATTGTGTTGTTCTTGTCATCAACAAGCATGTCTCAAAAGCAGCATAAAATGAAAAGAATTGCAGTAGGCAACTGATCGAGCCTGGATGGGGTCTGCCAGTCATTAATGCCATATGATCATTTCCATGAATCTCTTCCTGCATGTCTCGCAACGGTGTGCACTGCAAAAAGAGGTTATTCGAGGTCTTGACAGGTAGTCACATTAACGTGTCTGGACAGTGTATTTTCAGAAGAAATGAAGGTAACAAACTAAATAAATCATAATTACATTATTACTTTGCAGTGAGCCACAGGAGACCAAGGTCCATTGTACCAAAATACTCATAAAACATCTTTGAACCACCACCTGAATTTTATCAGTGGAGTTCATCTCACCCTTTATGTAGGAGAAAGTAAAAAACCTCCATAGACAATTTCAGAGGAGCCTCATATCTGATAGTACACTGATAAGATATCTTTTCGGTTGCTACTTTGGACTTGTGATCACTGTATGTTTCTGAGGAAAGGCCATAATGTTCAGACTTTGGTGACCAAGGTAGACAAAAGCTTTTAAATTTTGAAATAGTATCTTTGTTTGTTTATAGCCCAACACTTTTAGCATATTTAGTCACTGTTCCTCTTTGGTACGTTTCCCTTTCTAATGCTCTAGGTGGAATGAAGTGGTCATATGGACATTGATACCTGGGAGTCACTTGCTGGGTAAGTTTGGCTGACAAGTAGCAGGTCTTTTCTGTTGACACCACGGTGGGTGACTTTCATGCTGGCGATGATGAATCAATAATAAGGACAACATATCACCCACTCCCTGAGCAGAGAGAAGGTGCGACATGACTGGAAATGAACTGCATGGCAGTCAGATATGCTGACCACTCAGTGAAGTGGGTCGATAGATGCTACTTAACGTTATTTGCCTCCCTTCATCACATATTTTATAATGTGCCTTTTACATGCTCTTTCCTCAACCCTCCTCGTATGGGATTATTCTCTCCCAAATGCTTGTCTACAAGGAATGTTGTACCACACAATGTGGCCACATTAAGATCCTAACTCGTAGTTAGTCATCGAGATGAACATTGTAAGTTGCCATTGACAGTCAGTCTCAAACACAACAGGAATCACTGCAGACCCATGTCTACTAGTTTTCAACCAAATAATGTGATGGCAAGTTGCATGCAGTGGGACCCTTGCAGAAGACTATTGAGGCATAAAAATGTATATGTTGTCAGTGCAGCAAACACCACATAAACTGGACAGCAGGTGACTTGAAATGTGTGGTGGTTTAGCCTCTTTCTGAGAACATATCAAGGGCTCTGACAGCACAATAAGGTTTTTAACCTGCAATGGGCAGAGGATAAACAGAGTGTCTCAAAAGTTACAGAACACTTATGTTGTGTAACAGCATGCAAACAAATTTGACCTAAGGTATTGTCACAAAGTTTTATGCAGTTTAATCAATTTCAACATGTGGGCACAATTTCCAGTCTGTTATCAGGATCGATCCACATTCAGCACATTATATCTGCATCACCTGTGGCAAGGACAGAAATGATTTTGTTCATTAAATTTTTGATGTGGTTGACAGCTGCTTGTTAGAATCTGTCCTTGGTATGTGCTCACAGAAACAAGCCCACGTTTCTAATGCCTGTTGGCCTAGAACACCAGGGAATAGGACCACCCCTGCCATTTCAGCATACCTCGTAACACCTGGTCCGCAACATCTGCCACAGTGCACCATATTGCTGGAAAAAGACTGTGTCTTGGGAGTCAGCCAGTCATAGTAACAGCCTGAGCATATCAAGGTAAGAGGTTTTTTTTCTGAGGATAAAATGGTCCCAGAATACCATCAACCACCAAACAACAGAACACATTCCCTGCCATGTACCTCTTCCATCACAGTATGTGGATTGGTAACATATCATTATCTTCTCACTGGATATGTATATACTCTGAATTGCCAACAAAACTGGCTTAGGCATGCGTATTCAAATACAGGGATTTGTAAACATACAGATTATGGCACTGCAGTCGGCAATGCCTATATAAGACAACATTTTTCTGGCACAGATGCTAGATTGCTTAGTGCTGCTACAATGGCAGCTTATCAAGATTTACGTGAATTTGAATGTGGTGTTATAGTTGGCATATGAGCAATGGGACAAAGCATCTCCAACGTAAGAATGAAGTGGTTATTTTCATGAGCATTCAGTGAATATCCGGAATCTAGTAAAACATAAGATCTCCGACATCATTGCAGCCGAAGAAAGATCCTGCAAAAACAGGACCAACAACTGAAGAGAATCATTCAAAGTGACAGAAGTGCAACCCTTCTGCATATTTCAATGCTGGGCCATGGACAAGTGTCAGAGTGTGAACCATCACCGATATGAACTTTTGTAGCGGAAGGTCCACTTGTGTACCCTTGTTGACTGAATGACACAAAGCTTTACGCCTCACCTGGGTCCATCAACACCGATATTTGACTGTTGATGAGTGGAAACGCATTGCCTGGTCAGACAAGTCTCATTTCAAACTGTGTCGTGCAGTTGGACACGTACAGGCATGGAGACAACCTCTTGAATCTATGGACACTGCATGTCAGTAGGGGACAGTTGTAGCTGGTGGAGGCTCTGTAATGATGTAGGAGGCATGCAGTTGGAGTATATGGCTAGGTATGACCCTGAAAGGTGACACATACATAAGCATCCTGTCCATTGGGAATTCTGATGGACTCGGTCAATTCCAGCAGGACAATGATACAGTTGGCAGGTCCAGAATTGCTACAAAGTGGTTCCTGGAACACTCTTCTAAATTTAAACACTTCCACTGGCCACTAAACTCCCCAGATTTGAACATTGAGCTTATCTGGTATGATTTGCAATGTGCTGCTCAGAAAAGACACTCACATAGCCCTCTATGCAGCATTCAAAGTGTCAATTCCTTCCATCACTACTTCAGACAATAGTCATGCCCATGAGGCACAATTGATTACAAAACTTAGCCAGCACTGTACAACTGATGCGTGTTATGAAGATATAACATACTTTGCTCAGAGACAATAAAAGTGTGTGGGTAAATACTTTTATCAAAACTGAACATGAATGCCCAAAAATAGAGTTAAGTTCCAATATTTGCAGCTCTTGCTATGTACATGAAGTTTACTTTTAAAAACAAGAGTAGAAGGCTTAGATATATCATGCAAGATTATTTATAGTGATATTAATGTAGGTAAGATGTAAAGAGAGATAGGGGGGGGCAGGTTTTTTTTTAATTTAATTATTTTTGAAATATAAAGCCTTCATAGTTGTGAAGGCAAGATTTGTCATTGAGCAAGTAGACTGGTGCTGTATCTCTGTTGAAAGATATTTCAGTTCCTTCAAGAAAGTCAGATTTCTTGCCTGGTTCTTTTCTACACTGATTGCCACAATTCTTGCCCAGTAACTCATTCTGCAAAGTCAGATTTGTTTTGGATGTTAAGACAGAGTGCATCCCTGTGCTTCTACCAGTTTGTTTATTGCAGAAGTTTGGACATACCTGACTTGTGATATTCTTGCTTAGTGCTTTCAGTATTGTGTTGCTTGTGAAGAAGCTTATTTTTATGTCATACAACTTGAAGAGGTTGGCATGAAATCTTCCTTGAGGAAGGTCAGCTTATTACAAAGATGGTCTTCCTGTTTGTGGGTGGTTGGTTTAATTTATGTATTACAGCGGGAATGTATTCATAACTGGAGGCAGCTGATTTTACAATTTGTGTTTCTTTTTATATTTCACTTGTATCCATTGGATCATTACGCATGTGATTAAACATTCTTCTGAAGAACACATTTTTATATTGATATGGATGGTAACCCTGGTAATTGTTGGCTTCCTGGAAATTTCAGAATTTTATATAAAAAGTTTTGTTAATGTTTCATTCCTACAGTGAAATGAATTGAATTTTGTGGTGTAATTTATTAATTTCTTCAGCTAGATTTTCCATTTCCTTTGGTTGTTCTGTTGAAAATAACGAAATGAGAGTGTCGCAATTTTCTGTATTCTCAATGAATAAACTTATTCTAGGTCCCTACAGCTGTTGTGTGATAATCTAGTGTAAATTCCTGCAGATAAGAAAGGGATTTTGAACTCATGTCCATATAGTTTCCATAAGCTGCACTCATATGCGATACTTATAGAAATGATTCTGGTTGTTATTGAGTACAGTGGTTCTACCTGACAGCAGTTTCTAGTGATTTAATGCATTTGCTGTCCCAATAGTAATTTTTGCCAGGACCTGCCAAGAATAACACTGCTGCCTTCCGACAGTTCTCTCAAAACCCGGTGATGTAAGCACGGGCATTAGAATGCTTTTGAGTCTCGCAGCGAGACCACTAACAAGGTTTTGCCCCCTGCTGAACACCAAACCCACAGACAGTCTGGTTTTCTTTTTGTGAAAGTGAAAATTGAACCATTGTGGGTGCTATGATTGTCAGTTTCCATTAACATGACACAAGCAGAGTGGCAGGTATTATAAAAAACGGTGCCATATCTTGGCGAACTTCTTTGATTTGTTAAGCACTGCCCTAAAAACAGCAGAATGCCAAAGTTATGAGGTGATGTGAGATATTATGCTTGATATCATTACAGCCCACTATAAACTAGAGATTGCTTCTGCCAAGTAATCAAAATGTGGTCCATAAAGAAACTTTGTTATTCCAGTAGGCAGCGGGTCATTGATGTTTAGTATGCTTGAGAGCTGTTCTTTGTTCACACAGTGTTACTCATGAAAAATGACATCTTAGGCATGTATTGACCTAACCAATGACAACTGGCTTTGGCAAAACTTATTACTAGTCAATACCTGTTATGTGTTCAGTTAATGAATTTACACATTTGTCTATCTGGCATAGCAGTTCACAATATTTTTCCCTTTCTTCTGTGGTGGTTTGTTCTCTCACACCCCTAGTCAAGAGGACCAACTGTCATGGTCTTAAATAGTCCTTTATTGGCATACATAATCCTTCCTAGTGTCTCTAGATCTTTCAAAGGAACATAAACATCTCACTTCATTTTTCTGTCTCTTCTCAGCCTTGAGAACCCAGTTCCGTGCACCACCAAGATTATATAGCCACTGGCCTAATTGGAGTGATTCTCACACATTCTAATTACTCATTTCATCGCCTTTTAGTTTTTTCTTTGCTTTCTACTAAATCACAAGTTCCAGAAAACTTGCCTATTAAGTAAAACATATGCTCCCAACATAAAGGAACTTGCAGACCACACAGAAGACCTGAAAATTTAGTTTGATTTTGGAGCAGAACAACTGGTGTTGGCAGTAAAAAATTTTATAATTTTGGTGTGGAGCAACCTTACTTACCTTCTTCTATTGTTGTGACAGAAATACTAATAAACATTTAACATGTATTTGGTCCAAAGAAGTTTATTTCTACAGTGTCTGCTAGGATGCCATTGTTTATCAGTGAACAATGTAAACCACAAAAAAGTAAATGAGAATAATAGGGTTTAGGAGCATACTTGTCACAACCATTGTAGTGGAAGTGCTTCTGCTATGACTAACATTGTGTGAATGTTTCTAACTGGATGACAGTAAGACCATGGTCAGTACTGGAACCTGAAAGTACCTTATCTTGCTCCTGCCCTTCTGCAGTAATATAAAAATGAAACAGAGTGTCTTCCAGTGTAGAATTTTAACATTTTAAAGTAGTTCCTAGAACATGTTTCAGTATTCAGGTTGCAAAAGAAATTTTTGGAGCATCTGTCAACGTTTTCAATTGTATAACTGTGTCAAAATGTACATACGTCTTGTTCAGCAGTATTCAGTTTGTAAATATTTCAAGAGAGATGCTCTTTTTAATATATTAAATGCCACATCAGTAAAGTGGCAATCTATGGGATCAAATTGAGGCAGTTTTAATATTGGACCTGGTATGGCCTACAGATGCACCATTGGTTATTTATACTAAACACAAGCCTTAGAACAAAATGAATAGCACTGAATGTAAACAAAATTTGAAAGAGGTAAGTGCTGGCACAGATTGCACTGACTTGTTTATCAAGTTTTGTATTGTCATCAGAGCTAATAAAGTTATTGCCAATAACAATGAACATGAAGGAGTTATAAGTCTGTCTTGTATCTACTGGCCAAAACTGAAAACTAATCGGTTAATGTGAGAACAAGGGGACATAAGTGACAACATAATCTCGATCTTGGTGAAACAAACTCAAATGAATACAGATATTATTTAGTTACATTTACTAACTGTTCTAGTTCCCCTCAACAATGTACAACTGCCTTTGGCTATGAGATTTAGCTTTATTGCAGCAAGAGAGAATGGATGCAAGGTATTTCAGTGTGTACTACAAGTATTTTGATGAATTTTCATTTCCAACAAGTAGTACATTCTGGCTGTAGGCATACAATTTTAAATGTATTGGGCCTAATTATTGTTTCTATTGTAAACATGACTAGCATTAGTGGTCATGTAAAAACAGTAGCACATATTATGTAGGTCTATTTGCTGAAGAGCTACTCAGGTCAGAAAATTACAACCTATTTGTAGCCCACCTTATTGGTGAAATTACTGTAGCTGTGAAGTTGTCATTTGGAACAGAAGCGCACAATAAAGTATTTTGAGACCAGCAGAAGTGCTTTTTACCAATGTATGTAGGTAGTTCTAACAATTTTTCGTCCAGTGAGTCTTCCACCTAGCTTATGGTTTAACACTATGTAGCAGTGAGATAACAGGTGACCATCGGCATGATTAAATGTTTCTTAAACTAACTGTTTCTGTAAGTTGATAAAATTAACCCTTAAGTAATAAAAATGGTCATGTATATAGTTGCACACTGAAGTCCCAAATTATATTTATAATGCAGTGTTTGTTAATGTTGTAATGTGCCTACGAAACATTTATGGTTGAAATTTACTGTAAAAGATAGATGAATTTAAAAAAAATGCTAATGGTCTTCTTAATTTTGTTGGTTTCATTGTTCCCATCACCTATCACGTATGTGAGAAATATTAGCAGTGAGGCTGTTTTGTTTTTTCGTATGGCATCGAGTAATTACTTCATAGCAAATCCCAGAGGTTAAAAATGTTGTACTGCATGAAAGGCATGGTAATTCTACAGAGCTGCAGTTGCACTACCTTTGAGCTGTGTACATTTTTTAAAATACAAGCAGGTATCAGTTTTATGCTGTAAATGTCTTGGTAAGCTTTCCAGTGGAACAACCAGAAATCTGTGTGCAAATTAACACCATGCAAGCAGTGTAGGTAATGGTGACAGCTCTTTTAATACACCCTGTATATGAAAACAAACTACATACACACAATTTTCGAGTGTTTAGGAGAGGAAAAGAAGCTTTTTTTATGTGACTGCCTCTAAATTTCTTTTTTTATAGGGGGAGACGATGTTGGTATATGAAGCACTGGTTACCAGTTCAGCTGAATGCATTGTCACTATTTGAGCAAGCATATTCCAGTTGTGCCATAATGTAGACAGGTGATATTTTCTGAATTGCCCCTATACCAATAGTCACACCATATCTTGAGCATGACTAACATGTCTGGCCCCACAAATTCTTTGTAAATGTAGATTTTTGTACACAATGTATGCAACTTTTTTAGGAGCACCTGCTGACCAGAGAGTAACAACCTCAGGATAAAAGCAAGTAGCTGTACAGGACAGAAGGGTTGGAGCTTGACTAAGGTAACTCAGAAAGTACCTTTGTCCTTGATTCACATTACCTGTCATGACTAGAGAGAGATAAACAAAACAAAGATAGTTCAACTGTTAATTACCCCCTTGCCACACACACACACACACACACTGCTTAAACATAGTTACCATCATAAGCAAAAATTTACATTAAAAGGCGACAGGCACTTCCATTGAAGTCCTAAGTATGAGGTGCATCCTGAAAGTAATTGCCAAATCATTCTACTGCCACTGCAGCACTTGTGTTGTAGGTTCACACATTTCTCTGGTTCATTGTCTTGACACTGCAGCTCAATTTTGTGGTATTTATATTTGTTAGTGATCAGTCAAAATCTTTAGGACAACCTCTGAGCCCAGTGACTGTGAAGTGTGCTCTGTTATGTTTAGTTCCAACACACAGAACATTAAGCCAGCTGAAATTCATCAACTTGTAGACATTTACGGTGAGAAAGTGGATGAGACAGTTGAAGAAACACTCATGACGAAGCATGTGTTGGACAGCCTTCTGTTGTCACTGATGGTATGGGTGAGAAAACACATGGTTCACAATAAGAATGTATTTCAAAAACTGTTTTGCATGACTCAGTCATAAATTGCTTAAATTTTTGTGAATTGCGTTTGAAAAATGCTTTCAAAATTATGTACCTTGGCAGAGTTTTGACATTTCAGCACTGAATACAGTGATAAGGAAGATGAGTTCTTAAATAGAATCGTGACTGGTGATGAAACTTGGTGTCTTCATGACACTCCAAAATAACATCAACAATCTATGGAGTGAAGGAACTGACAGTCCGACAATCCTCCACCACCCCTAAAAAAGAAATCATAATGAAGTTGCAAGTGCAAAAAGTCAGGTGAAATGGATTCTGCGACCAACAAGGCATTCTGCTTGTTGAGTTCCTTCTCAGAGCTGAAACCATGAAAGCGGTATGATACTGCAAAACACCGAGAGAACTCCATCACACTATTCAAAACAAAAGATGCAAAACTCTCAATCGAATCATTATGATGCTTCATTTCTGCTGGTGGCACTGAAATCCTTACTAAACAATTCACTTGGGAACAGTGAGACCACCTGCCAATCAGTGCTGATCTCACATCTTCGGACTACCACTTTTACTTCATCATCAGTCAGGATGAAGGTGCTTGAACACCTATGATGATGTAAGCAAGTGTGATCAGTATTGGAGGTCTTAACTGGTATTATCTTTCTATGAAAAGGGCATAGAAAAGTTGGATTACTGCTATGACAAATGTCTGAACAGTGGTGGCTGTTACGGTCTGAAGAAATGTTTTAATGAGTCCTTTCCCACAATGGTACTTACTTTTCTGGCATGCCTTGTATATTTTAATGCCTTTTGGCATACCAGTGTGGGTATAAAAGCTGACGGAGAACACCCCACATCCTCTTCTTTACAGCAGTAACATAATGGGGATACTCAAGCCAATATGAACCACCTATTTTCTATCAGCAGCCATGTTTGACCATGAGGTTTGATCAGCATGTTGTTGAATCTTGTGGATCATACACAGGGTTATTCAGCTGCCCCTGCCATAAAGTTTTATGGAACCTGCAACATCTTCAAGAACCACACCCATGATTTTAATCTTCTCTCCTCCCTACATGCTCACTGTTAGTCCTGCAAAAACAATGAACAGAACCTTTTTGTATCAAAATTAACTACATTACATTTTGTACTTTGTTGGACACCACACTTTCTGTGGCATTCAAGAAAAAAGGCATTTGAATGCCTGTCTTGTACTTTTTGTTAAATAATTCAAAAACTATGGCTTCTAGTAAAAATGTATCCCCTCCCCTCCCAAAAAGAAATGACTACATTAAATTTCCCACAAAAAGATCCTGTTCATTTTTTTTTATGTAGGACTAGTAATTTGCATGTAGTGGGTGAGAGAAATGAAAATCTTGCCCATGACATTTGTAGGCATTGCAAGTTGCATAAAACCCATGGGTAGATGTAGTTTAATCATCGTGTACAGGTTTATCATGCCAAAAGAACTAATATAAGATTTCTCTGGCTTCATAAACAGCTCAAGAAACATTTTACACCACATTAATGTATAGTGTTTGCACTTTTTCTTAATCAGAAAATCATTTCTCATTGCTTTCCTGACCACAGAAAATTCCTACACACAGCCAACTGTTTTTGTTGTTGTGGTCTTCAGTCCAAAGACTGGTTTGATGCAGCTCTCTATGCAAGCCTACATCTATTTGAACCTGCTTACTGTATTTCCCCTTCAACAGTTTTTCCTCCTCTCACTCAAATCCCACCAACACCAAATTGATGATTCCTCGATGCATCAGCATATGTCTTATCAACCAGTTCCTTCTTTTACTCATGTTGTGCTGAAAATTTCTTTCAGTACTAGGTCCCTGGTAATTTGATCTGCAACTGCATAATTATTCCATTAGCCACCTCTAGGTGCAGTGCAGAGGGTGTCGAGTGCCAGTAGTAGTCATCTATCCACTTATTGACTACCTCTGTAACTTAGTGTTCACTGCTGCTGCCTATCATGGCGAGGACGCAGGTTTAGATTCCCTGTAATGCCAGGGATTTTTCTGGGTGAGAGGATTGGGAAAGTGTACATTCACCCTTGTGATGCCAACTGAGGAACTCGAGGACAAGAAAACTGACACAGGCAGGATAGTGGTGTGCTGGACGTCATTGGTAAACGATGACACGGTGGTCGGCCAGTACCGATGGACAGAGTTTACCTTATGTTTTATCCACGAAATCATCAAAATTTCTTCCTAGAAACACATTTTTAAAGATACCATCCTTTTCTAGCTTCAACTGCTTGTTGTTCACATCTCGTTTCGGAGCAAGGCTACACTTCACGCAGATACCTCCAGAAAAGACTCCGTAACATTTACATCCACTCGTAACATATTCCTCTTTCTCAGATATACAGTGAAGCCTGCATTTTATATCCTCTCCGTGTCAGCCAAAATCAATTATTTTGTTACCCAAATAACAAAACACTTCTATTATCTTCAGTGTCTCATTTCCTAATCTGCGAGGTTTGTCCGAAAAATACATATAAAAGTTGCATAGTAACTTTATTTTACAATTATTCAGGTATTACAATATGGTCTCCTTCAAAGTGCTCACCCTGAGACGTGATACACTTCTGCCAACGCCATTTCCACTGTTGATAACATTGCTGAAAGTCTTCAGTTGTGATGTTGTTTAGTTGCCATGTCGTTTCCACATCTCCCAATGCCACACCATTACGCATTTTTGGGAACATGAAGAACTCACACGGGATTAAATCCAGTGGTGATTGAGCTTCGGGCCAAAAACACAATGAGCGACATGTGTGCGGGCGCATTCTTGTGATGAAGGGTCAAACTCTTGCCACAAGAGCTCCGAGACGTGTCAGAACTTCAACGTAAAAATTTCCGTTCACTCTCTTGCTGGGAGGGACAAATTCCTTGTGAACAATGCTCCAAGAATCAACACTGTCATCACATTGGACCTTGATTTTCGCGACTCTTTTGTTCTCGGTTCTCCTGCTAGTTTCCATTCCTTGCTTTGAGCTCCACATCGAATTTCTAATACCAGGACACGTCTTCAGTGATGACTCGGTTGAGAAAGTCACCTCATTCCTCTGCTTCCAACCAATCCCTACAGCACTCAACCCTCTTTGCTTTCTGTTCTGGTGTCAAGAGCTTCGGTACAATTTCTTCATTTCAAGTTTTTGTGAACAATTGTTTTGAGGGTTGACAGCTTGTCAGCAATCATTCTGTCAATCCACGGTCTTTAAGAACACAATCTGCTGCACACTCCCACCTTCACGCAGAGTGCTCTGACTCGAACTGAGCATTGATTTGATTGATTACAGCAGTAGTCTCACCCTATGGTGACTGCAACCTGTAACATAAAGACATTATTCAACCTTTATACGTATTTTCCGGACAAACCTCGTATAATGGACAATGAAAAACTTCCAATTCTAGTTAGTTATATTAGTTGTTCCATGGATCATGAACACGATTCTTTCGTAATGATGTGGAACGTGTCACCTGCCATATTCTGCAGATCTGACTGGGTCAGACTTTTTCCTTTTCCCAAACCGAAAAAAAATACCTCAAAGGATGATGATGATGCAGTGACTGATGCTTTGTTGCAATTGAAATCAAAGATCTTTTCTTTGAATGGTTTGCAGAAGTTATCTGAGCATGCCTCCAAGTGTATTGGTGTACACAGGTATTATATATACAAATAAATTTATATTATGAAATTTCTTTCACTCTTTATTTGTTAGGGTAGAAGCTTTTTCACCCCTCCTCGTACAGCTTTCAAATGCAAACTCGTTGATGATCCCTCGTTATTCATTCCGCATCTCCTGATTCAACTTGACTACATTCCATTATTCTTGTCTTATGTTCATCTTAGAACTGCTCTTTAACACACTACCCATTCCACTGTCTGCCTCCTTAGCTGTGCCATTCGACTAACTGCCAGCGATTTTTCCTCGGGGGGGGGGGGGGGGGGGGGGGGACTGTGACTGGTACAAAATGCAGTCAGTCTTGTGAGGAGCTGCTTGACCGAGTAGTAGTGGTTTCACAGTAAAAAAAATCCTAGGACAGAGGTGTGCTGACCAGCTGCCCCTCCATGTTGCGTCACATCACACCACACCACTGGCAGGGGGCAATATGTCGGTTGGTGGAATTTTAGCATTTTTAAAACAACCAACGGAAATTCCAGGTAGGAATGTCAAAAATTTCTGATTTTTATCCCTTCCATTCCATTCAATTTATCTTCCAAGACCCTTCCTGCCTCTGATATCAAGAGCTTTATTTCTTCTCTCTTCCTGTGTATTATAAGAGTCCCGTTACTCACTCCAAACAACAAGAAAATATTGAAACGATGTAACACTTGTTTGTCAGAACTGTCTGAAGTGTAATGTTGGGATATGACACTGTAGGATAGAGTTCCAATGACATTTGTTGCATAACCTAGAAAACAGTATCAACAATCATCGACATGATTTGAAGTATTTTGTGGCTCAGCTCACCATCCAAATATATTTAGAAGTACAATTCATGTGGGCTCTAGGTCATATAGTTTCAGTTAATATCTTGACTTGCTGATGAAACAACATTGTAGCTTTTGATAAGCCCAATTCTCCAAATGTAATCAACAGCTAAACCACATTTCTAAAGCTTTGGCAACTGGCTAAAAAAGAGTCACTGATTTCAAAGTTGCAGAAGTATAAAAGCAAATTACAGTTCATGATATACACTGAGTTCACATTACTCAGTCCAACAGATAAAACTGCACTTGGTTCCATGTGACATCAAGTCCAAGACAACTACTCTCATTCAGTAACCTCACTAAAACTATTGAGAAAGTTAACAACGATAGCACAACTCAACTCACGGGTGCAAAGCATCAAAGGTACATTTTTACAATATTAACTTCAGGAACTGTTCTAGTGGTTATGAAAAATTATAACAGTTTCTATTTGACTCAGAAGTGCTATGAGGCATTTTCATAACCAAATAATTTGAAACACATGAAATTTATAATCTCAAACATCAAAGAAACAGAAAGAAATTTCAAACAAAATATCAATCCAAAAGGCTTCCATTTTTGAACAGCAGATTTGCAATTATTGAAAAAACATAGCTGAAAATTTAATGGAATCAGATACTTTGTTGGCCAGAATATTTATCATAATCTACTATTGAACAGAAGTCTCTGTGAGACAGATTCATTAAAATCTTCAACCGTGTTGTCTGTAAACATGCTCTGAAGGATCATTTCAGGCTTATCTACATTGTGAGTGTATAGCAGCATGATAAGTTGCCTGTCAATTTGTCATACACCACAGTGACATCATTCAAACAGAGAACCACTACTGTGAGACAAACCATCTTCCAGTGGTAGCCTGGAGTCGACAACCTGTTTAGAGCATAAGAGTTGTGGCTCATAGGCACCCACAAGAAAATGCAAAAGAGCTGTGCACTGCCCATTTAGAAGGCAGCTGTATTAGTACAGACCAGACACCAAGTTTTTTCTGAACTAAATCGGGATATTTTTTAAAAACCAAGACTAAACACACACAGGCCACAATTCAATGTTTTTTTACCTTATTGAGATTTTTGCTCACTTTTCAATCTCCCTCATAGAATCTTCTCTTCTTCCTCAATAAAACTGGAGACATGTAAATCACTAAACCATCTTCATTATTATTATTATTTCAGCTTCTAATGTTGCTGCTGGGAAAAGGTTCCTCTCAGCTCACCAAGTGTTCACCATCATCTGAAACAAAACGGAAAAGTTTTAAGAAGTTGTCATAGTTTTCATAACAATGAAAAAAAATTCCTTCCACTAATCAGATTTCAGCTTGAAAAGTTCTTCTCTTCATCCTTGAGAAAGTTCTTTAACTGCACACATTCTTCAAACATCAAATCCCCATCTGCAAGAAATAACTTCTAGATATTCTGAAACTGAGCTCTGTTTCACTGTCAGTGAAAATGGTTTGAAAGTCCTGTAGACACTTTCTTCAAAGTCAAATCATTTTTCAACATAGTTTAGACTGTGCTGCAAGTAAACTGCCATTTTGTTGTGGTTTGCTACTTTGTTCCTTTGTTGTCCTCGGTGTCTACATACTGGCTGAAAACATAGGGGTGTGCAGTACTGTCTACTGTAAATGATGTAGCCGACAGATGCACACTTGCGTTTCACAGTCTTCTACTTTCACTTTTCACATCCTCCCAATAATACACAGTTATGTATGGCCAGTGCACAACTTCCCATTTATATTTGTTTATAAGTCAACATCGGAATTAGTTGAAAGTGAAGAAACAAATTTGAAGGAGGCATATTGCAAAACAAGGGGGAAGTAAAAATTAAAAAATTATCCCAGCTTCCTTCGTCACAATTTCTCTTTCGAATGTTTTGATAAGATCATCATGACGACTAAGGCTGCCACAGGGGAAGGAAACTGCACAACCCTATTCAATTTTTTCAGCAGAGAATTACAAAGCACTGTCACGATTGACCTCTGATGCACTACTCGAAAACAATGGCTATTTAGTCAAGTATGGCCACTTAGCGCTGTTAATAAAAGGAGGAGTTTAAGTCAGTAACTCATACAAGACTGCCCCTCATTAGAAATTGGTAATGAGCAATTTGAAGTGAAGACCACATCATTTTATATAACGTTGTCCATTTTTATGTAACCAGGAATTTTATCTATCCCAACAAAGTACAGTTGGGAGTTGGGTTTCCAACCAGATATCTGGGATATCAGGCAACTATGGTCAAGACAGAATCCAAGTCTCCACATTATCAATGTGGCCTCAGATAGCACTAGCATCCCTCCCCCAAAGCATTGGTCTGTGGAGTTGGGTATGGGAAAACACAGAATGGGTACTCAGTCAGCAGAGTAGGATTCCATTCACTGATGCATCCAGGAGTAACCTGACATCTGATGATTGTCAAAGAAAGGTGTGAAAGCAGCAGGAAACTATGAGACTTCAGAAAGAAAGTTACCTGTTACTATGGCAGACTGAGTAACTTTTACTGTATGCTGCAATACAATTCAAAGTGATGCAGATACTACTTTTCACTACAGTCACTAAAACCTGTAAACAACAATTGTAACATCCCACAAACTGTTCAGTTTCTTGAAAATATAAACGTGTGCCTCAGTCATGGAACAATTTGAGGATTGCTGTGTGAATTTCCTCTTTGATGGAAAATCTCTTTCCTGTCAAATATCCACTGTGCTTGCTGGAAAGACTGAATGGTCTTCATCAAATTGTTGGCACTGTTTCACTACGACTGGATGCTACATTGCAAGAATTTCATGGCGAATTTGTGTGCAATTTATATGTTTGGCTAAGAAGAAACTTAATGTTCCTTGTACCTCATCTTTGGAGTGCCATTTCACTCCCACAATGTGATGAACCTGTTGTCCGTACTGCAGCAGAATTGTCTCTCAGGAAATTGGTAACATGGCCACTCTTCTGAAAGGGTGCCGTGCCTGTTGCGTAACTTAATTTCAGAAGTCCCTATACCTCAAGTATGTCTCTTGAATGAATCAATAACCATCCAAGACCATTTCTTCAGCAATTCCTTTGGATCAGTGCTCATTGTGTAGAAGCAGAAGAAGATACATTCATGTGTGTGAGTCATGAGGCAACGGTTCAAATCTGTGTTCTGTAACTAGTGCAACATTATTTAATAATTCTCCTGATACTGTGTTACTATCACATTTTTACTGTTAAACGTTTGTTTGCTGATGGGGTGGTAGGGTCAACCAATAACCCTCTGGAAATTTATACAGTGAGATAATCACAAGCCTACTTGGGGCCCACCCAAACAGAACCCTGCTTGCCCCAGTACAGCATATTCCATAGCACTTACTCAGTAATGATTGTTTCACTCCCCTCAACCCTTATTGACAAATGGTGCATTTTCAAAATTATTTTTCTCCTACAATGTTCACAGTTCAGCCAATAAGATCAAAATCCCATGCACTATGACGTACAATGTTCCATTACTGTGTCATTGGATGGTAGGCAAAAGTATGTCCAGAGCTTAGACTAGCAATCGACTGTTCGTGTTAACAAGTCCCCAGCTCATGAAATCCATGTTTGACAAATGTGCACCCAGTCAATGAGACTGATCTCATCAAGATGGTCAACATTTGTCATGACCCAAAAATCAAAAGTAGCGTGTTTTCTGGAAGATGAGGAAGGCAATTGTAACCTGAGAGCTTTTATCATCTGCTTTTCTGGGGTTCCCATTGCACAGAATTAGTTCATGCTGACTATTTACTGAACTTTGTTGCTGCCTTAATCCTCAACAAAATTTTATATGAGGAGCTTACACACAAAAGCAAACATGTCAGGAATTTAAAATAAATGAGACACAGAATGGAACAAAACAAACAGGATAAGCAGAACCTAGATAATCATACAATTTAAGTGAAATCAAACATTTGCCAAGATACAAGCCTAGGAAAATACATCTGTGTCCACATACACATTTTGTGTGAAGGATAACTAATCCATTACATCCAGTCGAGTGATTTCCATTCCAGTCACACTGTTTCTCTAATGCAGAGCAACTGTTTGTGCTTCCGTGCTCCCTCATAATATGTTGCATAGCACTACTTTTAATAATAATAAAAAGGACACAGTTACTTATGCACTGACTCCACTTTTGATAGAATAGGAAAACTTCTAAGAAAAAGGCCAACAATTGTAACAAAAGAGGAATACAATGAGATCTACAATCAGTGACTCAGCTAAGAAACCTTGCTCGCCGATGTACATCTTGTAGGTCCTTAGATAGGGATTTCACATTAAATATGTGAAATAAAATGCATTTCCATACACAAGTACAAAGCTATGGGAAACACTCATACTGATGTTGAGACAAATGCATTCTAGAAGTCCCAACTAGATGTAAAAGAGCAGATGAACCACTACAAAACCCTTTCCTTGGACAAAAGCCCAAGTACTTTTCAGCCATCCAGTCTAAGATAATAGGAAAAAAGAATTTGATGGTTTACAGTAAACTAATTTTTAAGAAGCCTGCCAAAATCACTAGTACTTAAGTTGGAACACAACCATCACCGATGATATTTCCATGTTGCTTGTGACTGTTAAGAAAATTATTCTTTTTTGCATGTAACACTTACGTCAAAGAATACTTCTAAAGATAGTTAATGCCACAGTTACGTCATTTTATTCTGGCATGGTGATCTGAAACATTTTAAATAATAAACCTGAAATTTGAATAAAATATTGAAAACGAATATTAGTACTATAGTGGCCACTTTACAGTTTTTTCTATGGTATCACATACTACACTATAAAAATGTGTGAAATGATATGGTATAACAAGCATTATACAATAAGAGGTAAGTTATTTTGAAAGAAAGAAGAAGATTTTTAGTTTTGAAAATCGCTCATGGTTCATGTAATGAGAACATGTCCATATTTAAATGTGCTTTTTAAAGGAATATTTTCATTGTAGATTTGATTTACAGATATGAACTGCCTTTTGGCCTAAAATTAAAAGGCATTCACACTGCAGTATGCTATTTTCATTCTTATGTATGCCCAAAATAAGTTTCATGTTGACTGTGATAAATTGCATTTAGTAGATATGTTCATTTTTGGATGTCACCTTCTCACCTTTTGCTTGGGCCTTTGCCCCACTTCAATACGGGACTGACCCTGTTACTATAGAGTTGGCAATGTTAGTGTCACAGAGTGTTGTTGCCCGATGCCCTTCCTGTCACCATCATGTACCCCCCAGGACAGAAGTAATGTATCCTAGCTGTCTGCGTCTAGTGTAAGCCATGAAATAGTGCCAATGTTTTTCAGATGTCTGTAAGTTGTGTAACTGAGGTGGTACATGGGGACCAGAGCAGTATTTACTATGTGGGATGTGGAAAACTGCCTAAAAACCACATTCAGGCATGCCGTCCCTCGTTGTTAACCTGCTGGGCTGATTCAGTCCGGGGCCGGCGCGCCTACCCAAGTCCAGGAAGCAGCACATCAGTGCTCGTGGGTAACCTGTTGTTTCCTTCTCAGAAATTCATCTATGGAATAGCACTTGTCAACTTTCATTATCAGCCAGCACCTTGTTAATTAAAGGGAGGTTGTCAAATATTTTTATGGCTGCATGATATGCTTCTTTCTGTGCTACAACAAGATTAAGTCCCACTGTTTTCCTCCTAGTATTGTATTTATGAATGCTAGTATTATTTTCAAATTGTGCTGATCCTTCAAAACAAACTTTGTAAGAGTGTATGTGTTGTGAGGCTACCTAATTTCTTTATCTATGTGAAGTTTGAGGATAGGCGCTGTGCGTGTGGGGAGGGGGAGGGGTCAGAGGCCCCCATTCTAAATATGACATCAATGAAAGAAGGAAGTTAAATTTTCTAGTGATGTCATTGCCACTTATGGCAATCAAATTTAGAGCAAATGTTGCTGCACTCAGTTTTATAATTCTTGTTCTCATCACTATGTACCCCCAAGTATTTTTAACAATCAGTCTTCACATATTTCTTTTCCGTAATGCTTCATTATTAGTGATGATTTGTCTTTCCTTGTACAAAACTGAATAAGATGCCTTTTCTTTGTAAATGATGTGCTAGACCATTTATTGAGAACCAATGAATGACACTTTCGAATATTTCATTTATTGCTCCATCTGATATCGAGGTCGGTTATCGTGCTTTTGAGGTGAATTAAGAGAACTATTTTGCCTTTATCAGTAAAGTTTCAGGCAATTACCCTTCATCAAATTCATGTTGAGACCTAGAGAAGACAATTCTGGTCTATAAAGTGTGTCACAATTCAGAAATGTTAACTGTGTTCTTTAATGCTTCAACAGATTGTTATCCATAATAAAGGCCTGCAAGTAAGTGCATTTGCCTTGCAACCATTCCAGAAAATGGGAATGGTGTGTCCTTTTTAGTCACAATGCCTTGTTGCTCCAGTGATATACAATTAACTGCCACAAGAGGAGGGGCTCTCAGACTAGATTACATTAATTATTTATTCCACAGACCCACAAAAGAGGGTATCCTCCTGGGTGTGGAACATGTCCAACAGTATTGGAATAGTACCTCAGAATCAAACGAAACAGGAGGTCCTGCCTGAGACCCAGGTATAGCTGCTTTCATTAAATGAAACTATATGGTTCCAGAGAGGAATCCCCATTTCATTCAAAACTGAGGTGCTATTCCATGAGAGTTTGACATCCTCTGTGGTGCTCTTTGTGTTTTGGGGAAATAAGTGGACTGAGTTGTGAACAGGATTTTGGACTGAGGAGGGAGGCATGCTGGGGCAAACAGTGCAGAGCCACTGTGCCAGGGTGGTGTAGTGGTTCGTGCATCTGCCCAGTGAGCAGAGGATCTGGGTTCAAATTTTCATTCATCTCTTCAGTCTACATGTATACTGCATAGTTGGTTGAGACTTGTAAAGGTCCATGGAACCATAAAGTTTCTTTTCTTTTTGATGATCATTCATATCAATGTTATTTTCTGTTTCAAGTGACAACTGAAAGAACAAACTAATAGTCTTATCTCCCTTAATAATACACTTTTTGGCGACAGAGAGAATACAGGCAAATGATTTAATAGTGATGCATCATCATCTAATCCAATTTAGTTAGTAGGATACATGTTCTATGGATCATAATGATGAGGAATGAGTCATTTTACATTCATTTGCTAATTCATTTATGCATATGGTTACATTATGAACATTTCTAATGTTGAGAATATCATGATTTTGCCATGTATAAAAAAATATGAGGCGTACACAAAGACCACAAACACTTTCAATTATTTATTGCACAAGAACCAAACAGTGTGCACTTATCATACACGTGTCATTTCAAAGAGACACTAAAAAAAAACTTTCAATGTATACCACCACAGTGTAGTTTCGTAACTTGAGGATAGTCACCAAAAGTCACAAACGTGGTGTGTGGTAAGGAGCCACCAACAAGGAAGGCCATTTACCACTGGCACAACAAATTTGTTATGATGGGTTGCTTGTGCCCGGGAAAGAGAAGCAGACGTCCCAGTGTGAGTGAAGTGAATGAGGAGTGCATACGAGAGTCATCTATAAGGAGTCCGAGAAAATCTGTGCGTCGTGCATCCCATGATCTCAAAATAGCTCCAATGACATAGTGAAAAGTCCTGCTACAGAAGGTGTCAATGAAATCATTCAAACTGGAGCTAGTGCAGGAACTCAATGATGATGACAAAACGCTTCTCTTTGAGTTTTGTTCAGAGTTGCAAAAACTGAATGGGGTTGGTAATGGCTTTGATTACATAATATTTAGCAGGGAAGCCACTTTTCACACTAATGGGAAAGTGAACAGGCATAATTGTCATATCTGGGGGTACAAAGCATCCACACGAATGCATTGAATTTGAGCATGAGTCCCCAAAAGTAAATGTTTTTTGTGCCTTGTCGTACCAAAAACAGTACAGGCAATTCTTCTTCACTGAGAGCACTGTTACTGGATATTCCTACTTGGATGTGTTGCAGCAATGGCTGATACCTCAAATGCAACTGGACCCTTCATTCATTTTTCAGCAGGATGGAGCTCCAACCCATTTTCATCGTGAAGTTTGTGGGTGTCTGAACACAGAGCTGCTGCATCGATGGATCGGCCTTGCTACAGAAGAGGACAGGTGTTTCACTAAATGGTTCCCCAATCACCACATCTCACTCCATGTGACTTTTTTCTGTGGGGACGCATTAAAGATCTGGTGTATGTACTGCCTCTACCACATGATGAAGCAGTGCCCCGTTTGTTTGGAAGTTTTTTTACAGTTTCGCTTCAAATTGCAATATGTATGATATCTGTACAATGTTTAGTTCTTGTGCAGTAATTACTTGAAAGTGTTCCTGGACTTTATATAGGGTGTACATAAAGTATGATAGGAGTGGCAGGCTTGTTAACATGGTGCTGGAACATACAATGGTAGCTAACGAAAAGCTCTGTTTGATGTGTTGCAGACACTACTGGCTATAACAACTCCCAAATTTAGGTATTTAAATATTATTCTAATGTTATCGTAAGATAAGGCATAGTATTCATTATACTATTGTTAAAAACAGCATTGTTTATTAAACATGTTATCTTCTATATGAACCGTAAAAATTGTATACATTTCGTTTAAATTTGTTGCCAATTTGTTTCAGCTATTGCCACATGATGTACAGTCACTTCAACTTAAAAAATATACGAAAAAGGAGACATAAACATTTTTTTCAAGGCACTTTCTTGATCCTAAATTACCACAGCATTACATGTAAATGTTTAGCAGCCAATACCATTTTTCACAGCACCTGATAATTCTTGTAACTGTACCCAAGATGTAGTCTGGAATGTCTGAAACACCATTATCATTAGTTACCTTTATAATTCAGTCAATACATGTATTATTTTTTACTTTTAAACACATTTGGCAAAATAAAATGGATTTTTTCTTTAGCAACAGTCCTTCTCACACAGGCAAGCAAAGCCACAAACATTTCATCCTGGTTACTGTAAATGCACTCCAAGAACTAGCACCTCTACTTTGAGCAGTACTGTACTCTGTTTCACCCATAGCAGTTCACTATACCAGACTGCAGACAGAATGTTCACCACATCTTGTACTTTTTCTGTAAAATGTATGTGTTTCTGACCCTGCACAATTTGTCAGATACTCCAAGCAGTACACACTTTTAGTATTAATCAATTCCCAGGGTAGCTTGCTTGGAATCATTTCAGTTCAGACACTCATTCCATGTTCCATGTGATCTTCACTGTCTTGGGGTGATTTCCATGCTTCAATGTAGCAAGCTGTACAATGATAACTGTAACTGAATGCAGAAAATTAAGAATTGGAAACATAACAATAACAGACACAGTGTAATCCAATGAGCAATTGTACGTTCACTCACTCATTTATATATCAGCTTTGTATTCAATTGGAGGCTTTTTCCCCCATCATTTGTAATGAATAACTATGTCTCTGAGCTGGCAATTATAATACCAACACTTCTAGGGATACGAGTTGTGACATTTCACACCTTCCAAAAGCACATGAAAATATTCTGAATTCAAATTTTGAAGATGGAACATTTTGGTGCTACATAGGCACTGTAATACACAGATGGAACACGATTCAACAGCAGAAACATATTACAAAATTAGATACTGTTATAAAGAGAAGATCCCTGATTTTGTTGTAGCAACTCAATATCATTCCTGTGTTTAGTCACTTCTCTGCCAATTCAGTTACAGTTACCTTGACAGAGAGAACACTTAAAATAGCAGTATGTCTGTGCTAGTAGTAAGTGGCATACATTCTAATCTCTTACAAAGGTTGAATTTCAATCACAGAATTCCATTTCTGAGGTTTGGAAGCAGTTTATGTTGGGATCACTATAAAACCACGTACATGCTACTTGGGCCCTTGAGATGTGCCAATGACTCGGATGGCTTGCTGTCAGATGCATTTTGATCTTTTTGGGTGTCCAAGGGCTGTGGTCCAGATGATCACACACATTGTCTGCGAATTTTAGATGCTAAAGTGAAGAAAAGTTTTCAGTCACAGCTATTGATTTGCGTTAACACAGGGATTTAACTTTGAGTATTGCACCATAAACCTGTTTTGATAGTAAAACATGCAAAAACTAAGCTCATTCTTCACCCAGAGAGGTGCTGGTGAGTCTCCACAACACTGGTGGCCTTTACCTAAGAGGGTTCCATTTAAATAGGTCTCATTTCTTTTGCTGCCTTTGTACACTGTGTGTACCTAGAAGTGAGTTTCTATACTTGTTCAAGTTCATGCTGTATTGCATCCTAACAAGATGGAAGGAGGAGGTCGGAATTGAAAAAAGTGTTGTAATTGTAGCTCTGCATCACAAAGGCTATTCTAGCAAGGCAATAGTAACAAATTTTGGCCTAACCAAGCCTACAGTAGTGTATACATTGCTCTGGTGCCAGCTCAAGTGTTTGACAATCTGGAAGACCCTGAGTAACACGGTAAAGCAAAGATTAGTTCCTATGTGTACAGAGTAAATGTGAAGAATCCTCCTGCACCTATAATTAATAATAAAGTAAACAATATGTGAGAAGCTCCAACCTTTGTCTCAGCAGAGCAATGCCATTTGTGTGACCATGACTTACATGGATGGATAGAGAGAAGTTGAATTGATTGCAATGGGCGCAGCAATGGTCCAAGGATTAATCGAGTTTTAAATTTGTAAGCCTTCACAGAATGTTTACTCATTGACATCGTGGAGAACGTATGAAGTCAGTACTGATCAACAATTCAGTTCAATCTGCCAAGAGGCATATTAGTTGTGGGTTGATCTGCAGCAAGACAATGATCTCAGACAGACTTCTAAATTGTGCCAATAGTAAGTCAATAGAGGAAAGAAATTTGGGAAACTGAAGAATATGGTCTGGTGAAGTCAGCCGCCTCACTTAAATCCCATCGAATACTTACGGGATGAACTTGAGGAAGGGAGATTAAACACTAATGTCCCATTGAAAACAAGGTTATTAGAGACGGAGCACAAGCTGCCCTTTCACAAGAACCATCACGGCATTGGCCTGAAGTGATTTAGGGATATCACAGAAAACCTAAATCAAGATGGCTGGACATGGGTTTGAACCGTTGTCCTCCCGAATGCAAGTCCAGTGTGCTAACCACTGCTCCACCTCACCCACTGGGATGAACGTGGCAGAGAGATCAGAGAACTGGCATCATCTAATGTTGAAAATCTATGGATTACAGATGCATGGGACTGTAATCTCTGCAAAAATATTATCTCCATAATGCCAACAGTCTGCGCAGCTGTTCTTAGCACGAAGGGTACTTAATGACAGAGAGAGAGAAAATATTTGTATTGTTAGCCTATTTAGTTTGAAGAGTGTAGTTGTCTATTAAAATAAAGTGCACAGCTTTTTTCATAGGTGATCGAATAATTTTGACCTGTAGTATATACTTAGTAACAACAATAAACAGACATTGAGATCCTTGTCAAGGAAGGTGATTTATTTACTAAACTAGAAAGGTTACAATGAAATGCATACCATTTACTCTGCTGAAAGAAGAAACTGCAACACCCTCAAGGAAATGGTCATTTTTGTCATACGATGTGACATCGCTGTAATTCAGGTCAAATGGAACACGTGTCACAGTGAAGGGTGTCCTGTCACATCACTACAATGCATACCACTCTCTGATGGCAATGCAGGTGTATATTCTGACACATAAAGGTGCCAAATGCCATCCTGTGATAAATTGCCCCATAGCATCTTGGGCTGTTTGTTGGCACAATCTTTCATTAACTCACGATATATAGCGAAGTTTTGCTAAAGTTAAAAAGTGATTTTTACTGCTGAGTGTATATTTTTTGTTTTTTTCAAAGTACGACAACAATTACTGCAAAATGGCCGATACACAGCTCGGTGGAGACAACATGGCGTGTAGAGACATTGTCAATAATAGATCAACTCTATGCATTGTTTGAATAACATTACATACAAGCTAAACATTGTAGAGACGAGTTTTAAAAAAAAAATCTTATTACTATTGATACGGTCATGACTCACAGAATGGATAACATAAACAGTTTGCCTACTGCAAGTTCCATATCCAATGAAGCAGCATAGAATTAAATTACACTTGCTCAAACAAGTGAAACAGTAAATGAAATACAGAACCTAAATAATCTAGCCGTAGGAACCGACAGCAACATAGAGTTGCAAGATATGCAAAGTGGATCACAAGCAGTAAATTCTCACAATTTACCGGGAGCAGATAATGTTCAAACAGTAAATTTCTCACAATTTATCAGTGCAGTCATGCAACAATTTCAGCAGATGAATACAAGTTTACAGAACAATGAGAAACTGTTTACGGAAACATTTCAGGAAATAAAGAAAAAACTTGACAGTAATGACGCTAAATTAACCAAAATTGGTACTGACTTGAACAAAAGGATCACTCAAATGGCCACCTAGTTTTCAAAACTAACAGTTTTAGCAAAACATAATGAAATCAATGTCAAACCTTTAAGTAGCACATGATGACAAAAGTAGGAAAGTGCGTTACCCCTCATGATGACATCACGAGGCGTGTCACACAAGTAGAGGCAGATTTAGAAACCATGGCCAAGACAATCAAATCAGAGACAGACAGATGTTTTTCTAAAATGAATGAAAATAAACAAACTAATTAATTTCACACCACTTTGGCGAATTGTGCTTGGATGGGGATGAATAGGTGATTATCTGGACAACACAACACCCAGTCCCTGAGTGGAGAAAATCTCTTATCCAGCTGGGGACCAAATGCAGGCCCTTAAGATCGACAGTATGTCACACTCACCACTCAGCTAACGTGGGTGGACAATGATTTAATAGAAACAAGCAGACTGCAAACTGACTTATTCAACAACCTTGGACACTGGAGCCAATAATCAGTCTGTATTTATATGTCCAAAAGTATGTGATCCGTTTGTTTTGTTTACACAATCAATGAGAAACATCAGCTTAAAAAAGTAAAATTGCATCATAGTGTTGTCAGAATTTATTCTCAGTAACTATTCCTTTTCTTTGCTCCCCTTTCATTTTGCAGTCCGTCTATCCCCCCCCACACACACACACACATCTCCACCATCTTCCCCCTCCCCATATATGCCTGTCATGTACAATGCAGTTAGCTTTCAGCTCATATTGACTCCAAATGACCTTTTTTTTCCAGTAAATTGTGTCTTGCTGATTACCGCATCTTCCATCGTTAAGCTCTCAGGTTTTCAAATCTCATCCAGCACAGGCACCAAGGATCAGTCTTTCCTTCTCATCCTGTCTGGTAAGTCTCCTCTGACCTATGGTTTTGGGCAACTTTTCCATAACTCTCTCCCTTTCTTAAGTCTTGCCAGTCTTCTTTCTTTCCCTTCAAATCTTCTGCTAGAAGGAAGAGCCATTGGCTCTGAAGGCTTCCACATTTCTATATCCTTTGCATATAGTTTCTGCTGCCACCAGTGTGGTGAGTAGATCATCTTATTTATCCAATTATACTGCAGCCATCTTCATGATAGTGCTGGCAACATGGCTGTGGATGAGGTCGTGTTTGGTATGAGAGTCAGCTACCATCTGACATCGGTTTACGAGTACTCAACAAAAAGCTTGTGAGAATTCAATTCCATACAGCTGGAACCTAAAGAAAATTGGTAGTTCATACCAGCACAAGACCATAAATGAAAAAGTTGTTATTAATAATCTGTGTCCCTGACACTCTGTCTACAAGTATGTTAAGTAAGTTTCAATATACCATTTCACACTTAGCACTTATTCTGCTTTTAACACTATTTTACTCAACTCCAGTTGCTTGTGACAAATGGACTGATGCATCAAACAGGCTACAGTACATTTTATTACATGATACATTATTCTCTTTTTCGCAGTTTTGGGAAAATGGTGTACACTGACACTTAAGTAAAATGCTAATCCGTGTGCATGCATAGAACTTTATTGCAGGTTTCCTAATACAAACTACTCTATCAATAATGTATTGGACTGAGTGTAATGGAGCAGCTTGTCTTTTATTGTTAGCCAAAATTAGCAGCAACGGCTTTGTGTACATGGTAGCTCCAAACTGTGACAAGCTTTGAGAGCACTTGCCTGCTAAAGACAAAGGATCTGAGTTTGAGTCTCAGTTTTAATCTGCCAGGAAGTTTCACATCAGCACACATTCCACTGCAGAGTGAAAATTTCATTCTGTAAACATCCCCCACGCTGTGACAAGCCATGTCTTTGCTATATCCTTTCTTCCAGCATTGCAGGACAGCTTCTCTGAAGTTTGGATGGTAGGAGATGAGGTACTGGAGGAAGTAAAGCTGTGAGGATGGGTCATGAGTCATGCTTAGGTGGCTCAGTTGGTAGAGCACTTTCCCACAGAAGGCAAAGGTACTGAGATAGAGTCTCAGTACAGCACATAGTTTTAAATCTGTGTACACTTTACTGCAGAGAGAAAATTTCATTCTGGAAGCTTTGAGAGGTTGTGTGTTTGGGTGGGAAGGAGTGTTTTACGACTGTGGAACATGTATTGTGATTAGTTGGTTTATGAGCACAGAATAGAACTACTGAAACTAATAAGTTATTGGAGGTAATTTGTCACACTTTTTGTGGATTTTAGAAGCAGAGTGTTAACGACTTTGCAATACAAATATTCCGAATGAATCTCTGAGATTGTATTTACAAGATGACTTGAAGTTCCCTTGATACCATTCAGTAGCAGCAGACCACTTCTGTAGCTGGCCAAATATTTGACAAGTCTCCTTACACATCAGTGTAGCAACTGTGAGGAGAGAAACCTCAAATTGCCAAATTTTTCTATATGTGCTTAATTTTACTGGCTGTGCTCTGGATCTTCCAAGCTCTGACTGGGAAAAATGCTCCTCAGAGCACAACTCCCCTTCCCTGGGCTATGTTTTACTCGGGCAACCATTGCTTCCATTTCTGCTATACCCCTTGGAAAAAGTCATGCCTCACTATTCGTATCTCTCTCCCGTGTCAGTGAGGCAGCTTCCTTTTAGCTCTCTGTCACTCTGAAAAACATCAAGATGAACCACTGTCCAAAGGTCTTAAATCCCTAAACAAAATTTTTGTAAGAGTTATGTGTTTGGTGGCATTTAAAAGGCCTAGCTGGGAGTTCACCTGTAAGACAGCAATCTCTGGCACACATCCCAAAGCCAGATTTTCTGCATTTGGCAGTCAATTGCATCTTTCACAAACATTACTTCTCACTCCAACACGTAAAATATTTGTGTGAGTGAACAATGCAGAATGTCTTGACTCTTGTCCATCCACACGGTGGTGCCATTAGGGATCACAAAGACACTTACTGGGCCAGGCTGCCACAGTGAAAGTTTCCCCTCACCGCCGCTTTCCAGACGAGCTCAGCCAGATCCCCTTATTCCCAGCTATTGTACAAATCTGTTTTAAATTACTCTCTAAACTGACTATCACTCAGACATTTAATATCAATACCGTGCTTCATTCGTAATTAATTGCACGGCTCAAGGTGGACCTCTACTATGAACTCACAAGAACTTGTGTATGTTGTATGACAGTGTTGAAAAGTTGTCCTGTAACGATTATAATAGCTTCATAGTTAGGTCTACATCATTTTATGGCCACAGAAAGAAAGTTCCTGTTTCAATTGAAATTTTAGCTTGGAATGTGAAATATTTTAAAATGTTGTGTAAATGCCCCATTCCATCACACGAGTCAGTTTAGGTGGTTGTTGGTCACAGTTTGGAAGAGTCCATTCAGGATAGCAGACAGCTGGTCATACGTCGTACCATGCACGAATAGAGTGTAAGGAGATTTGCTAGCTGATTCTCAAGGGAATGAAATATATGGTGGGAACCTGGTATCAGGATGACATACAAATGTACTAGCATATGGTTTAAGTTAAGTGATTAATAGCATACTGTTATTGGAAGCAAACACAAAATTTTGACCACGATATTCTTACTCCTCACATCAAGCTATGATGAAGTGGGCAAAGTTCTGTTGAAAGATGTAGCCAATTTTCACAAAGCCTGTAAGTGAAGTATTCATTTGTTAGCGAGCAATGTAGTCAAATACATTGGAACTGTAATAAAAAACTATGGTTGTGGGATTAGACATGTCTGTTATCCAGCTTGGCAGCAAAATTCTGAGCCCTGTAAGAAACCACGTGTGATTTTAACCGACGCACATCTCGATGAAACATTGTGAGTGAAGCTCTCTGTACTGTGCTGTGTGGGCAAGGTTCAATAAGGGTGCACGCAGTCCTTGTAAGGCCAACTGAGGAGCTACTCGACTGAGAAGTAGCATCGCCGTTGCCAAAAACTGGCAAGGTCCGGGACAGAGGTGTGCTGACCACGTGCCCCTCCAATTAATTTGGTTAGCTGAGGATGACACAGTTGTCAGTCATCACTGTTGAGACGTCCGATGCCTCTTTGCATAGATCTTTTTTTGGGGGGGTTCTAGTCATGGCTGAAAAGTACTGATTGTTATTTAAATTTTTTTTTTTTATGGAAGAGTAAAATATAAGATTATTAAGCTGTTGTTATTAAAGTGTGCTTGTAGTCCATCATATGTACAAAGACTCTCTAAAAGAAGGAGGCTAAAAGACTGACAGTATGCACAGGTTCCTAATATATCTAAACTTCAGCTAATGCTCAGTATTGCTGCATTATTCAGCTTTTCCGTAAATTCACAATGGGGCACTGACTGGCTTCTAAATAAAGTTCAAAATTTCATAACGACAAAAATAAATATAGATCAACCCAGAGCACAATCTTTTTTAAATCTTGTCTTGACAAGAAACAAGTAAAGCTGAGTTACACACTGGTTCCAGATGTGGACAACAGCTAGTTATGTCTTTAGATTTTTCTGTTCTCTTCATAGATTAATTCTTAAATTCCATGAGTTTACACCTCTTAAATACAAGAAGTCTCACATTTTTGTAACTTTAAAGTGGAAATTCAGGCAGTGTGTAGCACAGTCGTCATTTCTCTTGAACGACTAACTACACTGCTAGGTTAGGCATGTGGAGGCTGGCTGTCCAGCCACGCCCACTCGTCTGTGTGTCACTCCTCCGACGGCATCTGAGTGAGCTCACCGGAGGAGGGGTTCACAAGTGTTGGACACATTAGGGAAATATTGTTCAGAGCCAGAAAGATAGCCAATATGCACTCAGTAGGTCTGTCAGGGAGCCTCATCCGAGATGGGGCATCTTTGCCTGTGGCTATTGAGCTTGCAGGGTGCAGTCATCTCCGAGGAGTGGCATCAGTATTGACAGTGCCTTTTGCGAGGTTTCCGAGGTCATCCTCAGTTCATTCAGATGACTGGTGGAGGCTGCTGGCCTCTCATATGGAGTGCAAGAACAGCTCACGATTTGCAGCACAGTTTCCAGAGTTGACTGGGGTCCTAAGGTCTGGAGCCGAGTGGACAATCTCGGCCAGAGGCTTCGTTGAGTTTGACAGTCTTGGCTGGACCTCCATTATTGGGTGGATAATTGTAGACAGGTCAGGGTACACTACACAAAGGAAGCAGCTACTCAGTTCGGTAAGTACTTGCGGGGTGCACATGGTGGTTTTTAGCCTACATGGTAGTCTGAGATACTCTGATGAACACAAAGCAGTTGACATACAGATAACAAAATCAGACAGCATTCAGAGTGAAGAAACTTTGACAAATTTTATCAGTTAACTGTTGTAGTTTTTGCAACAAAATTCCCAAACTTATTTATTTATGGCTTATTTACATTGACCAGATTAGATGCTTCAGGTGCTAACTTACACATGACCAGGAACAATATTACACAGAAAAAAAAATAATAATAACACTAACATTAATAATGTATTATAATAATACGTTAAGACACAACAATCTCAATGCTAATAATTTGGATTATTAATGAAAAGTACACCCCCCCCCCCCCCCACCCCAAGAAACATGGACCTTGCCATTGGTGTGGAGGCTTGCGTGCCTCAGCGATACAGATAGCCGTACTGTAGGAGCAACCACAACGGAGGGGTATCTGTTGAGAGGCCCGACAAACATGTGGTTCCTGAAGAGGGGCAGCAGCCTTTTCAGTAGTTGCAGGAGCAACAGTCTGGATGATTGAATGATCTGGCCTTGAAACACTAATCAAAATGGCCCTGCTGTCTTGGTACTGCGAACAGTTGAAAGCAAGGGGAAACTACAGCCATAATTTTTCCTGAGGGCATGCAGCTTTACTGTATGGTTAAATGATGGTGTCTTCTTGGGTAAAATAGTCCCCCATTATAATCTCCAGGAGGGGCCTACTCGAGGATGTCATTATCAGGAGAAAGAAAACTGGCATTCTACGGATCGCAGCGTGTAATGTCAGATCCCTTAATCGGGCAGATATGTAAGAAAATTTAAAAAGAGAAATGGATAGGCTAAAGTTAGATATAGTGAGAATTAGTAAAGTTCGGTGGCAAAAGGAACAAGACTTTTGGTGAGTTGAATACAGGGTTATAAACACAAAATCAAATAGGGGTAATGCAGGAGTAGGTTTAATAATGAATAGGAAAATAGGAATGCGGGTAAGCTACTACAAACAGCATAGTGAACGCTACTACAGTAGTACAAGTTTATATGCCAACTAGCTCTGCACATGATGAAGAAATTGATAAAATGTATGATGAGGTAAAAGAAATTATTCAGGTAGTGAAGGGAGACGAAAATTTAATAGTCATGGGTGAATGGAATTCGGTAGGGAGGAAAGGAAACATTGTAAGACATTTCCAGGGGCAGATGTGGACTCTGACCACAATCTATTGGTTTGGACCTGTAGATTAAAACTGAAGAAACTGCAAAAAGGTGGGAATTTAAGGAGATGGGACCTGGATAAACTGAAAGAACCAGAGGTGGTACAGAGTTTCAGGGAGAGCATAAGGGAACCAATGGGGGAAGGAAATACAGTAGAAGAAGAATGGGTAGCATTGAGGGATGAAACAGTAAAGGCAGCAGAAGATCAAATATGTAAAAAGAAGAGGTCTAGTAGAAACCGTTGGGTAACAGAAGAAATATTGAATTTAATTGATGAAAGGAAAAAATATAAAAATGCAGGCAAAAAGGAATACAAACGTCTCAAAAATGTGATTGACAGGAAGTGCAAGATGGCTAGAGGACAAATGTAAGGCTGTAGGGGCTGATATCACTATGGGTAAGATAGATACTGCCTACAGGAAAATTTGAGAGACCTTTGAAGAAAAGGGAACCACTTGTATGAACATCAAGAGCTCAGATGGAAACCCAGTTCTAAGCAAAGAAGGGAAAGCAGAAAGGTGGAAGGAGTATATAGAGGGTCTATACAAGGCCAATATTATGGAAATGGAAGAGAACGTAGATGAAAATGAAGTGGGAGATATGATACTATGTGAAGAGTTTGACAGAGCACTGAAAGACCTGAGTCGAACCAAGGCCCCAGGGGTAGACAACATTACATTAGAACTACTGACGGCCTTGGGAGAGCCAGTCCTGACAAAACTCTACCATCTGGTGAGCAAGGTGTATGAGACAGGCGGAATACCCACAGACCTCAAGAAGAGTGTAATAATTCCAATCCCAAAGAGAGCAAGCGTTGACAGATGAGAAAATTACCAAACTATCAGTTTAATAAGTCACTGCTGCAAAATACTAATGTGAATTCTTTACAGACAAATGGAAAAACTAGTTGAAGCCGACCTTGGGGAAGGTCAGTTTGGATTCCGTAGAAATATTGGAACACGTGAGGCAATACTGACAGTCTGTGGAGATTTCAATTTGAATTTTCAGTTGTCCACTATCTGTAACTCATATGCAAATAATTTATTAAATTCATTTGGTCTTTATATTACAACCACTGAAATAACAAGGCTTCATTATAAAGGTACTGGTACATGTATTGACAATATATTTGTATCAAATGAGTTAGTGCATCTGAAGTCAGACGTAATTAAGACCTGGGTATCTGGCCACTGACTCAGTGCACATGGCAGGAAAGAGTGTATGTGTGGTCAATTATGATAATCTAAATATGTTTAAGTCTAATATTGATAAAAGTTATTGGTTGCAAGTTTATCGAGAACATGCAATAGGTAGAAAGGTGGAAGAACTCATATCTACTCTTTCTGTATATGCTAAGATGTCGTTTCCCATTAACGTACCAAATAATAAAAAGGCACTAAGAGTAAATAAGGTCAAGGGTGAAAAGGTGTTGGAGATCAAGAGGGAGTGTGATCAATATTATGCCTGTACAAAAGTACAGGTTCTCAAGTATTTAAAGACATGCTCACAGTGAAAAAGGAAAGATTAAGACAGGCCTTAAAGGAAGCTAGGTGTATGAAAAAATGAAGATATAATACTAACATCAGAAAATAATATCATTAACAGTCAATGCAACAGGAAAATGACTTCACAGGCTGAAGGCAGCAATCTGAATGCTGCACAGTTAAATACATCCTTCACTGAGAAGGTGATTGTCACTTACAATATAGTCACTGACCATAAATACTGCCTGAGAAACACCACAAAACCTGGAAGTACATTTAGCTTTAAATTTGTCAAGGTACAGGATGTTACCTATATACTGAGGAAAATGAAGAACAGTTTTACTGATGACATTTATTGTTTAAGTTCAGCCATGTTAAATGTGATTCAGTTCAGCTGCCAGAATTGATAACACACGTAGTAAATACATGTATTTTGGAGGCTCAGTTCCCCAGGGCAGTAAAGTCACTCGAAAACACAAAAAAGGCAGCCTCCAAAGTTGTGATAATTTTAGGCCTGTTTCAATTGTGCCAGTCTTGTCTAAAGTGATAGAAGCTATATTAAATAGTAAAATACTTTGAAGGAAACTATATCTTCAGTGATAGACAATTTGGCTTCAGATCAGGGTTAGGAACTGTTAAATCTGCCTTATCACTTTTAACACAGTGTGTGAAGCAACTAGAAAGCAAGCTCATGGTTCATAATAGACTCTGTGATTTATGAAAAGCTTTTGACACTGTGTCTCATGAAATCTTATTGAACAAAGTGCAATTCTATGGCTTTACACGAAGTGCTCGGGAATTGATAAAATCCTGTCTAAGTAATAGAGTGCAGAAGGTGGTTTTTAATGGTACAGAATCAGATTACTTACTTGTGGGCATGTTCTGTACTTGGCCCAATTCTATTTATTATTTATATATATGACTTATCATGTAACATAGTTGGGCCATCAGCTAGGAGTTACTTATTTGCAGTCTGTATAACTGCAGAAACAGCACAGAAGGTCAAATATTAAGCAGACCAGTGCACTGTCAAAGTTGAAAACTGGTGTAAAGCTAATTCCCTTTGTGTCAAAAAAAAAAAAAAATCAAGACCTGTATGTATCGTGGAATAATAACACTGAACTTGAGCAGAGCTCAAATGCTGTTGATTTCCTAGGAATCTCAATTGATTCAAAAAGGTGGGAAGCAGCATTAGCAAAGGAATATTTTCTCCAAGGAAGCTGTGTCTTTGTCTAAATGTGCCAGTACTTAAAGCAAAAGAAACCACAGTCACATTTACTGTGGGGACATCAAAGCAAGGCAGCTAATGTCTTCAAACTGCAATAAGACTGATATGTAGCTTGGCACCCAGAGCTCACTGTAGACCAAGCTTTAAAAAATTACAGATTATGACCCTGCTGTCAATATTTATACCATTGTGTGTAATGCATACCAAGGATATCTATCCGAAGTATCAACAGTATGACATGCGGCATAATTATAACACAAGAAACAAGCAAGACCTAGTTTCTTTCTGATGTAACTATAAAAAAACACAAAAGTGCTCTTTATACAAGCCCATAAAATTTTTTAATGCCATACCCCAACATATCACAGATCTTCCAATAAAAAAAAAAGTAAAAGAATTTCTTCTTGAACTCAACATTTATGAAACGGATGAATTTTGAAGGGAGGCAAAGAATATGGTATGACCACACTTTGTGATCAGTTTTTACATGCTTCTATACATGAGTAAGTCTGTAATTGGCTAAAATTACTATGCAATATCAATTTGTACCAGAAGTTTCTCTGTTTTGTAATGCCTCTGAGGTCTCTACAACAATAAAAATCAATCAATTGTAGACTTCCTTGAGAGTTTCATTTGCTTTCTCTTAGAGGAGTTCTCTTGTTTTCTCACTGACTATAATATTGCTGTCATCAGTGAAAAGAATTTTTTCACCATGAGTAACACTACTGGGAAAGTCATTGATGTACATCAGGAATACTATTGGTCCTCATTTGATACCTTGCGGAAACCCCATATTAATGTATTTTTCGCCGGCCGTGGTGGCCGAGCAGTTCAGTCCAGAACCGCACGACTGCTACGGTCGCAGGTTGAAATCCTGCCTCGGGCATGGATGTGTGTAATGTGCTTACATTTGTTCGGGTAAGTGTTTTACTAAATGTTAAGCTCTATTTGAAGTATGTGTTATCACTATTCTTTGTACTCTATCTGCTAGGTATGATCAAAACCAGTCCTTAGAGTGGTAGCTTTCTCCTAATGCTTCTAATTGATTTAATTGAATCTTGTGGTCGACTGCATCAAAGGGCTTAGAAAGATCATAAAGGAACCCTCTGACAGACTCTTCTTTATCAAGAGCATCAAGTACAACTTTTGTGCATTCTACGACAGCTGACTCCGTATTTTTGCCACATCACAAACAAAACTGTGATTCACTTAAAAGATTGTATTTATTCAGGTAATTCATTAATCTGTTTTTCATAATTGCTTCTATTATTTTTGAGAATGGTGACAGCTGGTAATTTTCTGCATTACCTTTCTTAAACGAAGGCACAACTCTTGCCTGTTTTAACTGCTGTGGAAATGTCCCTGGTGTACAGGATTCATTTATTATGTGTGTTAAGGGACCTTGTATAACTTCTATGCATTGTTTTAGTACACGCATTGGTACTTCATTTAAGCCTACTGACTTTGTTCGAAAACTAAAGTTTTACTGGCTTCATTATCTGTGATTTGAAGTAACATCATTGTATTTAGTGCAACATTTTTTACAGGGGTTATATTTGTTTTGGGGAATTCTTGCCGTAACTTCCCTAAAATACTTGAAAAATGCTCATTTACATACTTTGATAAGTGTTGTGGCTTATTTATTACCTTATCCTCCTCCCTTAGGAATATGTTATTCTGTCTGTCTTTCTTTGCCTCTCCCTGTTCCCGTTCCCGTTTTTATAACATCCCAGACTGCTTTGCTTTTATTCCCTGCATTATATATTACTGTGTCATTAAACGATTTTGTTGCAGCTATCAGCACCTTCCTATGGATCATTGTGACTCTTTTCCATGGAAGTGAGGTATTTAATTGTTTGGGAGGACTTCTTAGTACCTGCTGTTATCCATCTACTTTTGTGTGACGTTGATACAGACATGCATACTTTTGGAAATGCCTTTTCAAAGTTCAATTTAAATAATGTGGATTCTTATTCACATTGGTTTCCCTATACACTTCATTCCAGCGTTTTTTTTTTTTTTTTTTTTTTTTGCTAGTTCCTTTGAAAAATCTTTTATTTTCATTTGTAGGCTTGTAGTTTATGGGATGATTTCATGTCTCATATTACTGTTGTTGTTTGACAGAGATGGTCTGATAATCCGAGATCTTTTACAGCTACATCACATTTTTCCCTGCCCATATTTGTGGCAACATGGTCAATTACTGATGAAGTCATTGTAGCAACCCTTGTTGCACTATTGACCAATAGGGAGAGGCCAAAACTTTGA
This sequence comes from Schistocerca gregaria, assembly GCF_023897955.1. Classification (NCBI taxonomy): domain Eukaryota; kingdom Metazoa; phylum Arthropoda; class Insecta; order Orthoptera; family Acrididae; genus Schistocerca; species Schistocerca gregaria. The sequence goes on from NW_026061741.1 coordinate 508,630, forward strand.
AGTATATTTATGAAGGTGCTGCTGGATTCATTTATGATATTCATGTTGATTTTAATGTCCCCACACAGAATTGTGCTGAGCTTTGTACTTGAGACTTTATATAGAAATTCTGTTAATTTATTGAAAAACAGTGTCCACACTATCTCTGGGAGATCCATACAAACACAAAATTATTAATATCTTGGTGATATCAAGCCCTGTTAATTCAAACTGCTGGAGACACTCTTTAGGCAGGGGAACCTGTTGTCTGGATTTATCCTAAAAAAGACCTACTTCTCATACTGATGACAACAGCTATTTGACCATGTGTGGCCCGAGATCCACCCCCTATACTTTCACGAATCAGCTGTACCAATCTTCCTTTGCCAGTCCTGTTTAGGTATAGGCCACACCCAGTGAAACCCCATCTGTCGATAGTCCCGACGGGCATGTGAGCAAAGTTGGCTTCCCTAACCCCAAATTGATTCGCCTCACATCTCCATCAAGGTTTGGCCAATCGTGACACCGGAACAGCTCAACAAAGTGTACTGCCACAAGTCAGGGAAGCTATCTTGCCCAGGTCACCACCTATGTCATGTGCCCTATCCCTGTGCAAACTGTTTCCTGCCCCACCCACTATCACTACATGGTCTTCTTTTGTAAAGACCTTAAGTCCTCTATCACATGACTTTGCCCTGCATTTGGCTGGAACATACTGGTGGCCTGGTATGTTGCCCCTAAACATTCCTGTAACTCGGGGCCTACAACTCACCCATGCCTAATACCTAGCAGCAGCACTTTCTTCTTCCTAACATTTTGTATATTTCTAAGCTTCTTGGCCTCAGTTGAAGTGTGCTGCACATTTCTTGCTCCGTGTTCTACCAGAGGCTCTGGCAGTGGTAGACACACAGTTTTATCATCAACCCCAAAAACATCAGATCATGTTCTCTTTCTTCCTACCCTCCTACAAGCTGCCAGTTCACAACCTCCCTATCTCTCTTGATCCTTATCAGTTCCTTCCTTGCTTCCTTCAACTGTGCCCCAAGGGCACAGATTTTCCTTTCCTGTACCCCAACCAAAATGTTCCTACTGCATACTCTGCAGTTCCAGGAGAGAGCTTCTTCTGTTCTCCCAAGAGTCTCCCTCCCCCAGTGAAAATATTTCCTACAAGGTTAGCAACAAATCCCTCTACTCACAATGCTATAACAGCTTCCACATTTCCCACTCATGATCAGTTTCAAAAGAATAATTAAGTTTTAAATTTGTCCAGGACACGAGATTGGCTATATGTATGCAAAAATGACATGGAGGTCTTACATGCCATTGTTGTTGTTTTTGTACTGATTTAGAGATACAATGACAGGAGAGTGAATTAGTAATTACTTTGCTTTTAGAGAATTTACTTTAGTGTTTGGTCAGGTTTTAAATTTATGCCTAGATCGCCTCTAACTAGTGAACAATATGAAATGTGTTAGTTAAATACAATTTAAAAAACTTTTAATTATACTTTTATTGTAACAATAGGCACTGATGAAACTAGTAGCTGCCTTTCTTAAACGAATTTTCCGCTATCAAGAAAATTTTAATACAATTTTTTGTGTTTTGGAATGCAAAATGTCGCATTATGTCACAATTATCGTGACTTCAGATTACACAAAGTTTTTTTTTTTTTTTTTTTTCAAGAATAATCTCTGTGGGGACGCAAATATTCAGTTTTGTGACAAGAATGGACACTACAGCAAATATACAAAACAAAGGAAATTTAAATTTGACACTATTTCCTCTCAAATAAGTTCTTTTAGTGGACGAAGAAAACACCTGTGATCTCACTCGCTGGACATCTTGTCTTCCTGTTTGTTTACTTACTGGGTGTGAAGGGTAAGCTTTTGGCTTAAAAAAGGTAGCTGGAGATTCCACACAGCACACCAGGTATGAGATTAATTATGTAATATGCACTATACTGAAATGCCTTGTGAGACGTCTATAAATTCAAATATGCTCAATGTTACTTTCCTGTTTCAATACACAATGCCTGCATTCTGATTTAGTGTTTACTTATAGGACCTGTCACTGGGTGTGAGGGATAAGCTTTTGGCATACCATGGCAGCAAGAGCATCCAAACAGCACACCATATATGCAACTGATTGTGTGTAAGCACAATACTGAAATGCCTTGTGAGTCATCCCTATATTCATATGCCCAATGTTGCTTTCCTCTTCCGATACACAATGCCTTACAGGACTGTCAGTAAATGAGTGTGTTGGAGGCCAGCTCTGTCCATCACTGTGGCTGTCGGATAGAGAGACCAACAGCTATGCAGGGGCTCCAGGTGCAATTCCTGGCCAATTTGAGAATTTATCCTCTCAGAGTTTGGGTGTTGTGTTGTGCTTATCACCATTTTACCATTTCTTTAGATGCAAAAATAAGCAGTATCAACTGATGTAGACTTGCAGTAGGCAGCCGATTTCTCCTGCATACGATCTCCCGGCCAGAAATGCCATACTGTCATTTCATTTCACGGTACGTATGAAACTGATTCTCTGATATGCACATTATTGAATTGTGAGTCATCTCTTAATTTGTATATGCTCAGTCGGTTTAATATTAATTTGAAGGGCTCTAGAGTAAGCAGTGTGTAGTTGTGTGCACTATGGTGAGTTGTCGTGTCACCTAGCATGGCAATACAACATGTGACTGCAACAGTGCCAACAGCACTGGGTAGTGTTGTCTACTTCACTGCATGAGAAATAGAGCTGTCACGATGGCCAGTCTGACCTCAGTACTACATGTTTGCATGTTGGCCAGTGGATACTTGGAGCAAATCCAGTAATACTCACATATGAAGATTCGTTTATCTTTAACATCACAGAATCATGTTTCTATATCTGCTCCATCCCCATTCCCCAGTGGAAGGGGGTCACAATTATTTTGTGCACATGAGGCTGCTAGCAATTGGATCCTTTCTACTTTTCAAAATTGCATTAACTTTCCCGTGCTCATCCATCCCTGTCCTCAATCCTTTCCCTTGCTTACATTGGCCTGGCTATCTTTTTCTTGTTGATATCCCTTACAGTATTATTCCTCTTGCTTTACAATTCCCTTTTTGGAAATTTTGGTCCCTCTTTGGGGATTGAACTACTCTAAATTTTGTCTCCATGGTGTGAGCCAGCTGTGGAACAACACCGTACATGAGGTCTTTGGCATGTGGGCTTACCATCTCTTCCATTTTTTACCGGAAGCCATTGCCCTTTTTGTGCTGTACAGCTAGCACAATAGTCATTTCGTGTGCTTGGGGTGTTATGTACTCTTTTGATGGAGTCCTCTGAAAACAGGGATGACAGTTCTGATACATGAGCTGCTACCTCCCTGTGTATGCCTAGGAGTAGTGGCTTGTCATTCTGAAGCATTGGAACTCCCAGCAACAGCCCCTATGGCATTGGCCCTTGGTGTGGCTGAGTAGTGCACAAGGGGAGAGCCCCTGATTGGTTTTGGTGCTATTAGGGTCTACACTTTGTATCAAACATATCAGACTTAAAAAACCGGCCGTCTTTGGCTGACCTTTAGTCAGGAACGACTTTTCATGGTACCCCTTTTCAACTTACAACTATCCCCTCATGGGAGGAGGGTCAGACTCGCTTGCTTGGGGTCAAATCTTTTCCCCATTACCTGGTCTGCATCAAGACTGACAAGGACACCTTCCCACCATGAACCCATTATTTTGGTAGAAACTATCAAAGACAAGTTTGGCAAACCATTACTCCTCACTAGCCTTTGAATATGCTTCAGGGTGTCTTTTTCATAGAGACCTCATCTTCCAAACTGGTGAAGCGTGGGCCAGTCTGGAGTGGCAAGGCATTCATTTTGTTCATCATATTCAGAAGGGCACTAAGGACAACCACACTGATAATGACCACTTTATTCTGGTCTTTGAAGGGGATACCCCCAAGACAAGGTCAAGGTTATGGCTTATCACTGTGCACCTGTGATGTATGTCCTGCCACTGCTAAAATGTTTTTGGTGTTTATGATTTGTACACTTGTATTAATCCTGTATGCAATGAATGAGGATGCCCAGGTGTGCCTTTGTTCTACTGACCACATGTATTCAATGTCACAACTGTCGCTGGTTTGTAAGAAGGAAAGAATATATTGGGGTTTACGATCAGCTTCGCCTTGTGTCTACAAAAATCTACTATTGACTCAGTTACATCCTTTCCCCCACCTTATCCCAGTGATGCCTCACTCTTCTCTCCCTCTCCCCTGAACTTACATCTTCCTCCCCTCCAACTGTTGCTCCTTTCATCCACCAGAGAAGTGCCTCTTCTCTGGTGTCTGCTGCCATTAGGGCCTCCTCTCAGTCCAAGAGTCTGCTGGTACACATTGGCCATGGAACCGTCAGCGCTAGCATCCCCAAGGTTGCCTGGTCTCTCTTTATAGAACTAGCAAAAGCCTCTCTCCCCCCTTACCTCTCTGGCATCTAGCGTGTGTCCTCCTCTACTTATGAAAGAGAAGAAGGAACATAAGTCCTGGGATAAGGACACTCCATTGCTGAGGAGGATGGCATTCCATAGGGTTCAGTGAAGTATCCTTTTCCTCATCACTATTAAAGGACTTGTGACCTCCGTCAAACTGTTGGTCACCCCTGCTCTGCATGTGGATGACTTCTGTGTTAAATAACTCAAACACTTGGTGGCTTTTGTGAAGTGACAGTTCCAGGGTGCCATGTGGTATGCTTCTGCATGGACCTTCTCACACAGTTTTCAGTTTTCTCCTCTTAAATTGTGGGTGGTGCATTTCTGTCACCATATTGTGTACGATACCTACTGGAGCTCTATCTCGAGACCCAATTTCTGATTGTGGTCCACCACTTCCATTTCTTGGGTCGTCTTATGACATTTACTTGTGTGTGTGTGTGGGGAGGGGGAGGGGGGCATGGTAGCCAAATTTAGGGCTCAGTTGCTCCTTCCATACTGATCCTCTTGGAGCAGGTCCACCATTGTGGTATCTATTTGATCATCAGTACCTTTTGCACTAGCCGTATTGTTTCCTGGTTGAAGCTGGGGTTGTCCCCCACTCACTGCCCTTTTGGTACAACAGTCTAAGCTTCCTGTTTCCTATGCCATCACCATCTTCTCTTTCCCCACACATCCCTTATATTTTATACTTTAGCAGCAGGAAATTGCTCGCTCTTCAGGTGAGTTTAACAGTTGGGCTCCAGCTTGCAGTCCTTTGCCATGATTTTTATCTTCCCTCTTTGTCCTGTTCCCCGTTCTCTCCAAAAACCTCCTCCCCCTTGGTTAGTTCCTTGATCCCAGATTCAGAGGGGTCTGTGTTTCATTGTTTGTTCTGCCAGCTTTTATGGGAGTTTCAGGCTGCTGTTGTGTTTTAATGGAATGGCTCTAGGCTCTAAATCTGCTAATTAGAAGGAATATGCCTTCTGCTGGCAAGTAACACCATCTCTTATCTGCCCCATGTAGCATGTGTACTGCATAGCTAATGGCCATTTACCAGGTTCTTTAGTATGTTTAACAGTCCTCTCCCACCCACGTTATGTGCAGACTCGATAACTGCCCTTGAGGCTATCAGGCAGTGGTTTTCCCTCCCTCTTCTTGGTCTATGACATGTAAGACCACCTTACCAATCTTGACCATGCTGGTTGTTCAGTTGACTTTCTTTGGGTTCCCACTCATGTGGGTATCCCAGGTAATGAACTGCTGATCCTGTGGCTGGAGGGTGTGCCCCTTTTGTGTGACCTCTCTGGTGCTGGGTTTGCAGCCTTATGTCCAATTCCTTTTTGCTCAGCCTTGAGCTGACTCTTGGAGGCCAACCCCCTGCCTAATAAACTTATTGCGATAAGGGGACTCTTGCCACATGGCCCACTGGGGATCTACCATCCTCTGCGAACTTCGTATTGGTCATACAAGGTTGAATCTAAGCCTCTTACTCCATAATGATCTGTAACCCCCACATTTTATGAGACTCCCCTACCATTTGGCCTTTTGCACTAAACACACTCTTCCATTCTCCATTATCACAGATGGTAGCATACAACCTTACATAGTTACATCTGTCTTTGGTTTTCATCATAAAAGTGGTTTGTTCCCTAGATTTAAGTACCTGAATTCTCTTCCACAATTGAAGGCTTTCATCATTGCTTTCATGCTGGTCAGGTTTTCCTCTCCATTTTGTGCTGTTTCATCACCACCCCCTCTTCTTGTGTCATCCCCCATTGTGTCGCAATCATGGTATGAAGTGGGAACTGGGGTGGGTTAGCAGTGATTCCAGCACCATGTCACACATAGCACCATTGGGGTGTCTTATGATCTCCCCCTTCCTCCCTCCAGTTCTTTAATTTTCCTGCCACCCCAGTGTTCCATCTTCATTTGCCTGTTTTGCTTCGCCATCAAATAGATTATGCTGTTGGTTTGCTGCTCCCACAGTCTCTGCCACTTTGGATCTTGGGACAAATGATGTCACTGTTTCGTTCCTCTCCTCATTCAGACAATCAATCAACATCAGCAGCCAGCAGGCAAGCAGTGAGACTTGGTATCTGCTCTCTTAGCATCTGTGTCAGGGTGTTACTAGCATTAATGACAAGTTTGAAATTATTACTTGTTTCCAAATAAAAACAGCCACTTTTGTGCCCTGGTAAATTAGAACTACAAAATTATATGCTTAAATTTAGGAAATAATGGCCCGCTAAAAACAGAAAATTCTGGAATATGAGTTATTTGGTTACAGATAACTTTTCAAAAAGGGGGATTTTTTTAAAAAGTAAAATTATACTTCAAATTGGAACCTGAAGGCTTTCAGTTGGGTTATATTACTCATTCCTAATTCCAACTGCATGTGTTTGTACTGATACTGAAATTATTATTTATTCACCAAATTTTTTTTTTTTTTGGTAAATGAGTTACATTATCAGGAAAATTGATTGTGAACAATCAGATGTTAGTGTATTCCTTGCTAGAATATGAAAATATTTAATCTGTTTAACAGTTGCACTAGTGTTACCCATCTAGCTAGATCAAAAATAAATATATATTACAAGTTGACGATTGCAACTCACTCTGTTGTCACGTTAGGACAGTTGTCAAATGTGTGGCCATCACCAGCAGTGCGCTGAGCCTCAGTCACAGTCATCACTGCCCAGCACGGCTTGGGAGGGGGCTGACCCAGTGATGCCAGCATTCTAGGCTGCTGGCACAAGCCGCAGCAGTTTCTGGTGGTCCCACGTGTCAGCAGAACTGCCGCACCAGAGGCCAGTGAAGAAGGAAGGAATATCGACATCTGACATTCTGTCAACAGTGAGGCCGTCAGAGACAGAGCATAAGCTCTGACTGTTTCAAGGATGGGGGAGAAAATTGGCCTTGGCCTTTCAAAGGAACCATCGCAGAATTTGCCTTGATTGATCTAGGGAAATAATGGAAAACCTAAAACTGGATGGCAGGACACGGAATAAAGCCATCATGTTCCTGAATGTGAGATCAACACACTAGCTAATGTGGTGTAAACCTTCATCCAGAAGTGTTCACAGTTTCTTCTGTATCAGGAACTGCCATGAGTATGCAGCTTGAGGAATTTGTTTTCTTTGCTCAAAACAGTCTCCTCTGTACTGCAAGTTTTCTCTTGTGACTCCTTTGTGGGCTATTGAAAGAGACGCCACTACTGGCATGAACAGCACCTACACTAGCCTTCAGTGAAGTTACCATTTTGTTGGCCAGCTAAACTTCAGTAACTGAAATACCAGAAACAATTTCTGCCAGTACCTCTGTGTCACAGGAACAAACTGGCTTCAGAATTTTCCTCTCCAACATTCATAAGTAGTACATCTGGTAATTCAGAAATTTCAAACGGTTTTTCTTCTATACTCTCTACTTCATAAACATTATGTATATGCTTGCACGTATTTAACCTAATGCTATAACCAATACATGCATAGTAATATCTATTAATTCTTACTTTACAGTCAGTGCACACTAATTTGGAGTTACAGTGGATAATATTTTCTTCCACAAGGTAAACTTCAAGTGATTTTGTGGCTGGTACTTTCCAACCTCAGCCTACCTTTCTAGTTGAGTCCTTATTCATCAAAATACTGGATTCGTGCTTATGGTGGATGTTTTCATTTTACTTGTTAGTTTTGCTTTCACAATGACAATGAGCCTGTCAAATAGATTTGCTGTTACAAGCAACGTGAATGCAAGTACACCTTTATCCAAATGTTGCACCTGCTTTGCATTACCATGTAGAGTAAGTGGTGGTAATATGCACCCCCCCCCCCCCCCTTAATATCTTAATAATATTTAGCTGAACTCTAGTGGTGTATTAACATACCAATATTGGTTAATACTTAGTAGGTTGCATCTAAGTATTGGCAACAGTTTCAAATAGATTAAAAGTATGGTATTATTGCATTTTTAAGCTGTCTACACTAGTTTACAAGGTGTAAGTGTAATGTGGACCTCAGGGTCCATATTATAAGCAGACCGTAAAATGTTTTTATTTCTGTTTTCAGATGCCTAGGACTAATCTGGCACCTAAATGAACCCGTAAAAGGCAGGTGTGGGATAAAAACAAAATGCGAGAGGCAGTGTCTGCTGTTGTAGTAAAACTCATGGGAGTTAAAAAAGCAAACATTGCGCTGTCCCAAAAACAACTCTGTGCCAGTATGTGTATGAGGCTAATACCTGACAGATGTTGAAACTAAAAAGTTTGGAAGAAAACCAGCTGCCCTAGAAAGAGAACTAGTGGTTTACATACACTATATGGAGGCCAAATTCTATGCTTTTACTAGTATGGATGTTAGAAAAATGGCCTACCAACTTGCAGTTGTGAATGGAAGGGCTTGTCTTGGCCATTTTCTTCGACGTCATCAAGATAAGCTTTCGATTAGAAAGCCAACTGGAACATCATATGCTCGAGCAAAACGCTTTTCGCATGAGAGAGTTAACTCATTGTACGACTTGCTATAAGCTGAATTCTGGAAACATAAATATCCAGAAGATCGTGTATGGAACGTTGAGGAAACAGGCCTTAGTGTAGTTCAGACTGATACTGCAAGCAGAGGTAAACGCCAAATTTGTTCTCTGACTGCTGCTGAGTGTGGGTCTCTAGTAATGGTCATCTGTTTGCTGAGTGCAGGAGGTTCTTATGTTGCCCTGATGTTCGTATTCCCGAGAATGGATGAGGGGAAAGACCATTGTTTCAACTGATTTGCTGTACAAAAAAGAGTTAGAAGTCATTATTAAAGAAAAGAGAGGAAAAGAACTTTGCCAAAGACCCCCTAGTCAGATAAGCTTCTACATCCTTACATTTGTCCTCTAGCCATCAATGTCTGCTTAGCCATTTTGCGCTTCCTGTCGATCTCATTTTTGAGACGTCTGTGTACCTTGTTGGCTGCTTCATTTATTGCATTTTTATATTTTCTCCTTTCATCAATTAAATTCAATATCTCTTCTGTTATCCAAGGATTTCTAATAGCCCTCGTCTTTTTACCTATTTGATCCTCTGCTGCCTTCACTACTTCATCCTTCTACTGTATTTCCTTCCCTTGCCAAAGAAACACACTATATCATAGGATCCAACAAGTTTGCTTTCATGGAGCATCCACTGCCAAATATTCTCGCTGTAGTGAGTCTTAAGTGCACCCATAAATGTACGATCTAGCAGTTGCAGGACTAGAACAATTAGCCTCAATAACTTCGTCATTCTTGGGCGGCAGTTCATAGTTACAATTCGCTGAAACCTGCCAGCTTGATCACCCAACCTGTTGGCGTCGTCTTTTTTACCTGGTGTGCTAGGTGAAGGCAACTCCAATCGTTCACCTCCAGATACAATAACCTCTTTATCTGACGGCCTCTCAAGTCCGATGTCAGTTTTGTCTTCCGGGAGGAAATCTGCATCGGTGAATACGGACTGGTCCGTGGGCCATACTCCAGTAGCTTTCAAACCTTTAATAGCAAATAGCATTGTTGCACTTTTGATGAAAAAAGCGTTGAAATTTGAAAGACCACCGCGGCCTGCACATCCCTCGGTCCATACGCGGAGTCCATACGGAGGGGAGAGGCGACAGGTATATATACCACACCGCTCGCCGGCATTGGACGTCAGTCAACAGGAGTAATCTGATGATGATGGCACGCTACGCCGTGACTGGAACACGATAGTGGGAAAAGGAAGAGAAGGAAACGTAGTAGGTGAATATGGATTGGGGTTAAGAAATGAAAGAGGAAGCTGCCTGGTAGAATTTTGCACACAGCACAACTTAATCGTAGCTAACACTTGGTTTCAGAATCATGAAAGGAGGTTGTATACATGGAAGAACCCTGGAGATACTAAAAGGTATCAGATAGATTATATAATGGTAAGGCAGAGATTAAGGAACCAGGTTTTAAATTGTAAGACATTTCCAGGGGCAAATGTGGACTCTGACCACAATCTATTGGTTATGTCCTGTAGATTAAAACTGCAAACAGGTGGGAATTTAAGGAGATGGGACCCGGATAAAGAGAAAGAACAAGAGGTTGTACAGAGTTTCAGTGAGAGCATAAAGGAACAATTGACAGTAATGGGGGAAAGAAATACAGTAGAAGAAGAATGGGTAGCTTTCAGAGATGAAATAGTGAAGGCAGCAGAGGATCAAGTAGGTAAAAAGACGAGGGCCAGTAGAAATCCTTGGGTAACAGAAGAGATATTGAATCTAACTGATGAAAGGAGAAAATATGAAAATACAGTAAGTGAAGCAGGCAAAAAGGAATACAAACGTCTCAAAAATGAAATCGACAGGAAGTGCAAAATGGCTAAGCAGGGATGGATAGAGGACAAATGTAAGGATGTAGAGGCTTGTCTCACCAGGGGCACCCAAGATCAGTTGCCTGTTACCTGTCTAGCGGCGTAGATCGGCGTGCAGTGGTGTACAATACGTCGTTTCTGTTCGTGAGATCCTTGTTGCCAGCATCAGTCACTGACATACTTCGGTATCTGGAAGTGCTGGATAACAGCGTTGCATTGCAAGAAAATTGCAGAAGACGAAGAGGAGCTATTTGCGGAGTACATTTCCCCATCATGTTATAGTTCTGGGTGGAGATTTTAATTTGCCAGATACACCAGGTGACCAAGAAGGCAGTATAAATTTGAAAACTGAATAAATCACGGAATAATGTAGATAGGGAGGTACAAATTGACACACATGCTTGGAATGACATGGGATTTGATTAGAACAAAAAAAAAAAAAAAAAAAAAAATACAAAAGCTCAAAAAATGTCCGACAGGTGGCGCTTCATCAGATCAGAATAGCATGACAAAGCAAAAATGATGTTCTTTACAGGAAATGCTCAATATGTCCACCATCATTCCTCAACAGTAATTGTAATCGAGGAATAATGTTGTGAAAAGCACTGTAAAGCATGTCCGGAGTATGTGGTGAGGCATTGGCGTTGGATGTTGTCTTTCAGCATCCCTAGAGATGTCGCTCGATCACGATACACTTGCGACTTCAGGTAACCCCAAAGCCAATAATAGCACGGACTGAGGTCTGGGGACCTAGGAGGCCAAGCGTGACGAAAGTGGCGGCTGAGCACACGATCATCACCAAACGACGCGCATATGAGATCTATCAGACATTTTGTGAATTTGTTTTTTCTAATAAATCCCCATGTCATTCCAAGCATGTGTCTCAATTTTTACCTCTCTATCTACATTATTCCATGGTTTATCACTTTTTCCAATTTATACTGACTTTTTGATCACCCGTTAGACTGGGAGACTCAAACGTTTATAACGGGTGGCAGGGACAAAGAATCCAGTGAAATTTTTTTAAAGTGCTTTATCTGAAAAACTACCTTGAGCAGTTAAACAGAGAACCGACTCGTGGCGATAACATATTGGACATTCTGGCGACAAACAGACCCGAAACAGTTAACGCAGAACACGGAATCAGCGATCATAAAGCGGTTACTGCATCACTGATTTCAGCCATAAGTAGAAATATTAAAGAAGGTAGGAAGATTTTTCTGTTTAGCAAAAGTGACAAAAAGCAGATTACAGAGTACCTGACGGCTCAACACAAAAGTTTTGTCTCAAGTACAGATAGTGTTGAGGATCAGTGGACAAAGTTCAAAACCATCGTACAATATGCGTTAGATGAGTACGTGCCAAGCAAGATCGTAAGAAATGGAAAAGAGCCACCGTGGTACAACAACCGAGTTTGAAAACTGCTGCGGAAGCAAAGGGAACTTCACAGCAAACATGAACATAGCCAAAGCCTTGCAGACAAACAAAAATTACGCGAAGCGAAATGTAATGTGAGGAGGGCTATGCGAGAGGCATTCAATGAATTCGAAAGTAAAGCTCTATGTACTGATTGGCAGAAAACCCTAAGAAATTTTGGTCTTATGTCAAAGCAGTAGGTGGAGCAAAACGAAATGTTCAGACACTCTGTGACCAAAATGGTACTGAAACAGACTGAAGGCCGAACTACTAAATGGCTAATTCACAGAGGAAGACTGCACTGTAGTTCCTTCTCTACACTGTCGCACATATGACAAAATAGTAGATGTCGCAAGAGACGGCAGAGGGATAGAGAAAGAATTAAAATCGCTCAAAAGAGGAAAGGCCGCTGGACCTTATGGGATACCAGTTCGATTTTACACAGAGTACGCGAAGGAACTTGCCCCCTTCTTGAAGCGGTGTAGCGTTCCGAACGATTGGAAAAGGGCACAGGTCATCCACGTTTTCAAGAAGGGACTTCAAACAAATGTGCAGAACTATAGACCTATATCTCTAACGTCAATCAGTTGTAGAATTTTGGAACACGTATTATGTTCGAGTATAATGACTTTTCTGGAGACTAGAAATCTACTCTGTAGGAATCAGCACGGGTTTCGGAAAAGACGGTCGTGTGATACCCAGCTCTCGCTATTCGTCCATGAGACTCAGAAGGGCATAGACACGGGTTCACAGGTAGATGCCGTGTTTCTTGACTTCCGCAAGGCTTTCGATACAGTTCCCCACAATCGTTTAATGAACAAAGTAAGAGCATACGGACTATCAGACCAATTGTGTGATTGGATTGAAGAGTTCCTACATGACAGAACGCAGCATGTCATTCTCAATGGAGAGAAGTCTTCCGAAGTAAGAGTGATTTTAGGTGTGCCGCAGGGGAGTGTCATAGGACCGTTGCTATTCACAATATACATAAATGACCTTGAGGATATCATCGGAAGATCACTGAGGCTTTTTGCGGATGACGCTGTAGTATATCCAGAGGTTGTAACAATGGAAAATTGTACCGAAATGAAGAAGGATCTGCAACGAATTGACGCATGTTGCAGGGAATGGCAATTGAATCTCAATGTGGACAAGTGTAATGTGCTGCGAATACATAGAAAGATAAATCCCTTATCATTTAGCTACAATATAGCAGGTCAGCAACTGGGAGAACGCATTAGGAGTGATTTAAAATGGAATGATCATATGAAGTTGATCGTCGGTAAAGCAGATGCCAGACTGAAATTCATTGGAAGAATCCTAAGGAAATGCAATCCGACAACAAAGGAAGTAGGTTACAGTACCCTTGTTCGCCTACTGCTCAGCAGTGTGGGATCCGCACCAGATAGGGTTGATAGAAGAGATAGAGAAGATCCAACGGAGAGCCGCGCGCTTCGTTACAGAGATGACAGATAAACTCGAAGACTCTGCACGGAGACGCTCAGTAGCTCTGTATGGGCTTCTGTTGAAGTTTCTAGAACATACCTTCACCGAGGAGTCAAGCAGTGTATTGCTCCCTCCTACGTAGGTCTCGCGAAGAGACATGAGGATAAAATCAGAGAGATTAGAGGTCACACAGAGGCATACCGACAATCCTTCTTTCCACGAACAATACGAGACTGGAATAGAAGGGACAACTGATAGAGATACTCAAGGTACCCTCCGCCACACACCGTCAGGTAGCTTGCAGAGAATGGATGTAGATGTAGATGTAACGAGCGTTCGATCGTCTGTTATGTTACAGCGTGTGTTAAGGAGGTGACACGAAAAGAACTGTTACCCGTTCCAAGCAAAGGGCTCCAATTTATGCAAACGTCTGTCACGCCTAAGGAAGGAACGCAAAAATAAACCGCGTGGTTTACAGGGATCGCCACGAAGGAAAACTAGTAATTTTGGGAGGAAACCCGTCGTCGTAGACAATTTCATAAAATCGATCCTTCCACAAACGATGGAGGGCTTTTACATCAATCTAAAAATAGTGCCGACATTACGGAAACTACAAATTGCCGTGAAACAAAAAAATCCAGTTTTACTCGTAACAGGCTCGCCAAAAGGAATATTTAACTTTTCTAAAATTCCATACTCTTTATGTAAGAAAGATTCTCTAATCTGTTTTTACACAAAACAAATAATCGTTGATGCTACCAAAACACATGTATCCTTTTTGACAGCTGACAATAGAGCAAATAGCCAATGGGTATAACATTGTCCACATACTTTTCACGTACGTTTACGAAGGCAGTGACAAAAAATGTAGTGCAAATCGGACTAGTACAACACAAGAAATTGTAAATTTCTTGTTACTTTTTAAACACTCATCGTGTTGCAAGACCTGTTAAGTTTCAACGCAATCCTTCAAAGAAAACTTCTATCCTTTAGTAGAAACACAAAGTGAGAATAATTCTTAAATTCTACAGTTTCATTGCGCTTTATGGGGTAGAAGTAGAGGAACGTACATTCACATGAACAGGCATTCGGTTCCATGTTTGTAGTAAAATCCCGACTTACGTTCATATGTTAATATTATTTACTCTATAGCGTTATGTTTCGGAAGAAGCTATCGTCTTTTGTATTCTTTACGGTACTAAAACACTTGTCTAAAAATTAACGCTGCCGGGCCGTGTATGCAGACGGCGTCGCTGCCGATTTAAAGCGCGCGCCGCGGCAGGGCGGTACTGCGTCGTGAGACAGCCTGTGGAGGCGCCCCGTGACGTGGCTGGGTAGCCAGATTGGGGACAGACTGTAAACGGGCACAGTGAGGATCCATAAGAAACGCATTGTCGTTGATACAATCGGTCATATTTCAGTGTCAGTTAATAACGTATCTACCATTAAAACTTTCAGTAGGTCAGATTCAATGTATGGCCATTCGACAGTCACAGTCGGTAGAGCGAAATGATGAGGTAGCTGGTAATGTGATTCTTGTTTGCGCCTCAGTGGATCCGAATATTTTTATTACTAGTCTTCGCTTTTTCTGTTAGGATCTGATACTTTTATTGCACCGAAAAGAAAGTATATTCTCTAATATTCGATGTTACATATGTACGTTCCATCTGAGGATGGAGTTTGTTCGAATGGTTTAATTTACAAGACAGATTGCACTACATGCAGTAAGATATAACAAGAAAGTGTAAAACAATTCTTTTTTATTTCACATGTTGTGAAGATTCTGCTGCTGAATAGGAACAAATATAAAGTAAGACTTTGAATCGCGCTATTTGTTACGGAGCTTCTCTTTCTGCCTTATAACATGTCCGTGGACACTACACGCAGAACAACGTGACTCTCACGTGGACAAGAGAGGAAAGGCGCGTTTTAATAGCGCTAGCTTAAGAATTTTACGCCCATGCATTTTGTAAAGTGGGTGATAGAGAGAAACGTGTGACGAGGGCCTCCCGACCGCTCGCCTGGTGCAGGTCTTTCGACTTGACGCCACTTCGGTGACATGCGCGTATTTGGAGATGAAATGATGACGATTAGGACAACACGACACCCAGTCCCTGAGCAGAGAAAATCTCCAACCCAGCCAGGAATCGAACCCGTCTGTCACGCTGACCACTCAGCTACCGGGGCGGACAACCGGGTGATGTGTGACCCAGATGCTGCCGCTGCGGTCGCGTGTACCACGTTGACACGCACATGCTGTATGCACAAGTCAGAGCGTTCGGCAGCACTTTCAACTTGGCACGCTCAAGACTGATGTTCACAACACCGTCCGTGTAGTGACGGCATTACACTTTCCTAAAACAGTGCACGGAGATCGGCGCAAATACTGTTGAGTGGTACTTAAGATAGGGAAATAAATTAGTGAAATCAAGGTGAAGTAGAAATTTAAAATTAATGAGAAACTTCGTTTAGCTTAGAAGAGTTACACTCTGGCAAACAACGGGCAGAGCAGAAGAGGCAATGACCGCGAAGTCAGCACATTCAGGAGAAGCTATCGTCCTCCCCCACGTAAGCAGAAGCTGTCGATTCAGCCGTCAGGGCATCGCCCGTCCGGCTCACGTGTTTCTCAATTGTCACACGTGATCAAAGGCTCTCGCCTACATTCCGAGAGCCAATGACCGACGTTAAGAAGATTCTTCGCGAAGCTTTTCGACGTGACAGAAGAGGCAACGACAGCGATGTTGTTCACCTCCAGTGAAGTGAAGTGAATAAGTACGCGACACGCAGTGGGCCCGACAGGAGTAGCTTTCAGTTCAGTTCCGGTACAGTCGGTGCTCAAGACCGTCATGCAGGAAGATACTACATCGTACACAGAAGCACCGAGTCCGCCGCTGTAATGGAATAGCAAGCAGCAGCCTCGGCGCCAGAAGACAGAAGGTATTTGAGGCCAGATTTTTATGTACCCGAGTGACTCGTGAGGACGGGAAGGAGACAGCGCACATCCGAGTCGTCACCGTCCGATTCACGACTTCTTCCTCAATAATTAAACGGACCACCTCGCGATGCGCGTCTCCAGTCAACTGGGCGAAACGGCGACACGAGATACACACCGCCGTGCGTAATCAGACGCCGCCGCTCACGCAAGCAGAAGGCTTCGCAAACGACACAGTTGCCAGTATCCCAGCCAGAAACCCTTGTACAAAACTTTCAATAAAAGTTATCTTATGTAAAACTGCTGTTTCATTCTACCTCATACCTGAGCCAAGGATGAACCCACCCTGCAAAAATGTTGTTAAGAGAGAAAAAGTAATTTATTTAGTGTTTTTCACCCTGACATAATGCTTTAGAATCAAATGCCCTTTGCAGTAGTGCTCATCCTGACAGATGACCATCACAAACAGAGAAAACCCAGTTACAGTACGGAGTAGAGAGGAGCGGAGAGTATTCGTTGTGAAGGGGTGCCGTCGAGAATAGATACGATGTGTCAGGGGACGAAAAGCAGTTCGCTATAAAATTAACGAAGAATGCCAACAAGTTAGGAATTACTACAATAATAGTGATTGCGATATTTCTCTCGGCAGTTTAAACCGAGTAGGTGAGCGAGTAAGGTAACCAGGAAAATAACAATAGCTACAGTTGTATGCTATAGCATACAATGTAAAGAATTTCAGGCAAATAGTTTCAGATCAAGTAATACTACAGTTAACGGTAACAGTCGAAGACACTAGCAGGAAGATAATTACGGAATTACAGTTACAAGAACAATAGGTAAAGGCACAGAAACAGAGATAGTTGGAGAGTAGATGCAATTTCAAGATAGCATTCAGAGAAGGAGAGATGTTGCAAAAGATTAGTATTAAATTAAGGTGAGAGGTGCTAGGTTTTCGCTTTGGCTCGCATAGTTTCTCTTGATGCTGTTCAGTTCTGACACGTTTCTAAACGCATTCTTTTCAGGGGGGGGGGGGGCGGTCTTAATTATGCTGCCGCCCAGAGTACATACATTCTGAAGGCCGAAATGGGGTGTGGCGTTGTTTTAAATCCTTAGATGGTCCTTTGTACACTCCTGGAAATGGAAAAAAAACACATTGACACCGGTGTGTCAGACCCACCATACTTGCTCCGGACACAGCGAGAGGGTTGTACAAGCAATGATGACACGCACGGCACAGTGGACACACCAGCAACCGCGGTGTTGGCCATCGAATGGCGCTAGCTGCGCAGCATTTGTGCACCGCCGCCTTCAGTGTCAGCCAGTTTGCCGTGGGATACGGAGCTCCATCGCAGTCTTTAACACTGGTAGCATGCCGCGACAGCGTGGACGTGAACCGTATGTGCAGTTGACGGACTTTGAGCGAGGGCGTATAGTGGGCATGCGGGAGGCCGGGTGGACGTACCGCCGAATTGCTCAACACGTGGGGCGTGAGGTCTCCACAGTACATCGATGTTGTCGCCAGTGGTCGGCGGAAGGTGCACGTGCCCGTCGACCTGGGACCGGACCGCAGCGACGCACAGATGCACGCCAAGACCGTAGGATCCTACGCAGTGCCGTAGGGGACCGCACCGCCACTTCCCAGCAAATTAGGGACACTGTTGCTCCTGGGGTATCGGCGAGGACCATTCGCAACCGTCTCCATGAAGCTGGACTACGGTCCCACACACCGTTAGGCCCTCTTCCGCTCACGCCCCAACATCGTGCAGCCCGCCTCCAGTGGTGTCGCGACAGGCGTGAATGGAGGGACGAATGGAGACGTGTCGTCTTCAGCGATGAGAGTCGCTTCTGCCTTGGTGCCAATGATGGTCGTATGCGTGTTTGGCGCCGTGCAGGTGAGAGCCACAATTAGGTCTGCATACGACCGAGGCACACAGGGCCAACACCCGGCATCATGGTGTGGGGAGCGATCTCCTACACTCGTCTTACACCTCTGGTGATCGTCGAGGGGACACTGAATAGTGCATCGTACATCCAAACCGTCATCGAACCCATCGTTCTACCATTCCTAGACCGGCAAGGGAACTTGCTGTTCCAACAGGACAATGCACGTCCGCATGTATCCCGTGCCACCCAACGTGCTCTAGAAGGTGTAAATCAACTACCCTGGCCAGCTGGATCTGTCCCCCATTGAGCAAGTTTGAGACTGGTTTAAGCGTCGTCTCACGCAGTCTGCACGTCCAGCACGAACTGAGGCGCCAGGTGGAAATGGCATGGCATGGCAAGCCGTTCCACAGGACTACATCCAGCATCTCTACGATCGTCTCCATGGGAGAATAGCAGCCTGCATTGCTGCGAAAGGTGGATATACACTGTACTAGTGCCGACATTGTGCATGCTCTGTTGCCTGTGTCTATGTGGCTGTGGTTCTGTCAGTGTGATCATGTGATGTATCTGACCCCAGGAATGTGTCAATAAAGTTTCCCCTTCCTGGGACAATGAATTCACGGTGTTCTTATTTCAATTTCCAGGAGTGTAAGATCTTGTCCTATTGTAAGCCCTGCCTTTGCTAACTATTTTTTCTCGTGGCTGAAGATCTGCGTCCTTTTTCGGTGTGAGACAAATTTGACAATTATTGGATGAGATTTCGAAGCACCTTATAATCCACGTACCGTCCAGTGTCTACCTTACCTATGTCAATGCCTAATATTTCTCGTGCAACCTGTATAATGAGGTCATCTGTGTCTTCCGGCTCATCTTCGCCGCCGGCTATTTTTCCTTTTTATGTAGACTGAAGCGAGGAGAAAGGAAACGGAAGGAACTATTAAGGTAAGCTGCACTGAGACCTTGCGCGGAATCAGCGGCAATGAGAAAAAATGTATGCAACCCTGGAACTCGAACCCGGGGTCCGCTGCTACATGATTCATTGCGAATCAGTTATATGAAAGCGTGCTGTCCGTTTATTCAAACATGTCACAAAGAACAGACATTGCGTATCCCTAATATTTCGCCTTTACTGCCCTCTCTGAAATTCGTCACACACAAATTATTCTCGGGACCGAGAGCTGTATAAAGCTCTGAAATGTTTAGCGATTCGTGAAACGTGTAACGAAAAGACATGTTAAACGCCACTGATGGGGAAGCGTTTACCGAGGGCGACAAAAATGTTGTTTCTACTCAAGTCGGATTTCAGTGTGGCTGTGAAGTTATCTGGTAACGCACAACAGGTCTAGGTGAAAAGAAGGTAATTGTTGGATGTTATTAACGGCCTCCCGATTCCGTCGAGACAGAGTTATTCAAAGAAAGTCTACGCTCAGTAGTGCGGAAGTACCCAAATCGTGCAGTATTAGTTCCGAGCATAGACAAGGACACCGATGGATTCATTACAAGGTTTCCACATAAGTAGCCTTGCAGAGTACTGTTGAACATGTTTTTTCGAAAACTGTCTTGAGCACCTAGTTCGAGAGAGCACATACAATGGAAATACACACATAAAAAAAAATTGCGTGACCCCGGTTACCAGAACTCGGGAAGATAAACGCTGGCTGTGGATATCGTATCAGATACACAGTCCCTTTGACTTTTTAAAGATGTCACTAAGCCCGACCACAGATGTGAGCAACCGTGTATGAGCAGCGCCTATTAGACAGACGGGGTCCGACAGCCGATCCGTTCCAGTCATTCCACCACGAAGGAGGTACACGGCTCGTGTTGTCTGTAGTTCAACCGTGCCTACACCGTCAATACAGCGGTCCGCATTGTTCGTTTGTGCCAGGAAGGGCTCTCAACAAGTGAATTGTCAAGGCGAGTCGGAGTAAACGAAAGCGATGTCGATGACATGTCTCGCTCAGGATGCCCGGGGGCGACTACGGCAATCGATGACCGCTGCTTGCGGATTATGGCTCGGAGGTACCCCGACAGCAAAGCCAACATGTTGAATAATGCCTTTCGTGCAGCCACAGGACGTCGTGTTAAGACTCAAACAGTGCACAGTAACCTGCACGATGCACCTCTTCACTCCCGACGTCCGTGGCGAGGTCCATCTTCGCAACTACGACACAGTGCAGCGCGGTACCGATGGGCCCAACAACATGCCGGATGGACCTCTCAGCATTGGCATCACGTTCTCTGCACCGATGAGTCTCATATATACCTTCAACCAGACAATCGTCGGAGACGTGCTTGGAGGCAACCCGGTCACGCTGAAAGCTTTAAATACACTGTGCAGCAACATAGAGGTTCCCTGCTGTTTTGGGGTGGCATTATGTGGGGCCGATGTACTCTCTCGTGGTCATGGAAGGCGACGCAACGGCTGTACAATACGTGAATGCCATCCTCCGACCGATTTTTTAATTTCGTTTTTAGTGCAACGAGATCGGCAGTATACAGTATATGGCCGAGGCATTCGTCTTCATGGACGACAATTCGCGGCCCCATCGTGCACATCTTGTGGCTGACTTCCTTCAGGATAACGACATCGCCCGACTAGTGTGGCCAGCATATTCTCCAGACATGTGCCGGCCGGAGTGGCAGAGCGGTTCTAGGCGCTACAGTCTGGAGCCGGGCGACAGCTACGGTCTCAGGTTCGAATGCTGCCATGGGCATGGATGTGTGTGATGTCCTTAGGCTAGTTAGGTTTAATTAGTTCTAAGTTCTAGGCGACTCATGACCTCGTAAGTCAATTTGCATAGTGCTCAGAGCCATTTGAACCATTTTTCTCCAGACATGTACCCTATCGAACATACCTGGGACAGACTGAAGAGGGCTGTTTATGGCCGACGTGACCCTCCAACCACACTGAGTGATCTACGCCGAATCACCGTTAGGAATGGGACAATCTGCCTTGATGAACTTGTGGATCGTATTCCACGACGAATACAGGCGTGCATTAATTCAAGAGGACGTGGTAGTGGGTATTACAGGTTCCGGTGTGTACACCAATCTGGGCAACCGACTCTGAAGGTCTCGCTATACGGTGGTACAACATGCCATGTGCCATTTTTATGAGCAATAATAAGGGCGGAAACGATGTTTATATCGATCTCTGTACAAAAAATTGGAATAGTTTCCGGAACCAACCGAAGTGATGCTAAACTTTTTTTTGATGTAAGTATTTTAGAGCATGTAGCTACAAAGATGCCTGGACTCACCGAGGGTGTCGCTACAGAGACAGGCGTTAGTGATAATGACGTTGCCGTAGCGACGATGGTTACTTAAGTTATTAAATCAATCAAGAAAGCTAGGAGAGTAGTTGAGCAGAAAAGCGGTTGTTAGAATTTCAAACAGTGAATGGACATTATTTAGTTCCAGTATGATGGGTGTAGAGTAATTATAAGCCAAGTTTGAACAGATCCTAAATCGTGCTGTGGAAAAGTATGTGCCTAGTAAGCGAATGAAGGATGGAGAAGATACATTGCGGAAAATGATGATGAAGCAGAGACTGTTGCACACTCAGTTCAACAGAGAGCACGCTATCAACAATTCAAGGTTAGTAGAGATTCGTGCGTCTGTGGAAAGATCGAAGCTCGAGCATAAAGCTGCCGCCGTCATACCTCAACAAATTATCTTGAAGAGATCGCGAGACTATTCTGGTCCTGCGTAAAACCGCTGAGTGGGGGGCGAAGCTTCAGCCTGGTGTGCTAGTAGAAAACAACAAAAGGAATGCTCAAGTTTTAAATTTCATGTTTAAGGAATATTTCACGCAGCAGAATCGTAGAAACATGCAGTCGTTACACTCTCGTGTCGACACCACGGTAATGGACATTCCTAGCCTAGAGAAGCAGCTGGAACATTTGGTAGCAAATAAGTCGCCAGGTCCTGACCGAATACCGATTCGGTTTCACAAACAGTACTCTACGGCATTGGCCCCTTACTTAGATTGCGTTATGCGAGAGATTCACGATAAATGCAAAGTCCCAAGTGACTGGGAAAAAGTGACTCCTATGTACACTAATGGCCATTAAGATTGCTATACTACGAAGATGACCTGCTACACGCGCGAAATATAACCGACAGGAAGAAGATGCTGTGATATGCAAATAATTAGCTTTCCAGAGCATTCACACAACATTGGCGACACCTACAACGTGCTGGCATGAGGAAAGTTTTCAACCGATTTCTCATACACAAACAGCAGTTGACCGGCGTTGTCTGGTGAAACGTTGTTGTCATGCCTCGTGTAAGGAGTAGAAATGCGTGCCATCACGTTTCCGACTTTGATAAATGTCGGATTCTAGCCTATCGCGATTGCGGTTTATCGGAGCGCGACATTGCAGCTTGGTCGAGATCCAATGACTGTTAGCAGAATATGGAATCGGTGGGTTCAGGAGCGTAATACGGAATGCCGTGCAGGATCCCAGCGACCTCGTATCACTAGCAGTCTAGGTGACAGACATCTTATCCGCATGGCTGTAACGGACCGTGCAGCCACGTCTCGATCCCTGAGTCAACAGGTGGGGACGTTTCCAAGACAACAACCATCTGCACGAACAGTTTGACGACGTTTGCAGCAGCATGGACTATGAGCTCTGTTACTCTTGACGCTGCATCACAGACAAGAGCGCCTGCGATGGTGTACTCAACGACGAACCTGGCTGCACGAATGGCAAAACGTCATTTTTTCGGATGAATGCAGGTTCTGTTTACAGCATCACGAAAGCGTGTATTCGTCATCGCCATACTGCTGTATCACCCCGCGTGATGGTATGGGGAGCAATTGGTTACAGGTCTCGGTCACCTCTGGTCCGCATTGGCGGCACTTTGAACAGTGGACGTTACATTGCAGATGTGCTACGACGGAAAAAATCGCAACACCACAAGCAGTTGTGAGAGATAAACGAAAGTTGGTAGGCGTGTTTCTACAATTGAAAAATAGTGTCGATTTAAATTTCGCGCCAGTCGCATAAGAATGGTGTTAGTAGGGGGGGGGGGGGGCACTGTGAGGGTGCAGATCAGGTCTGCTGTAAATACACGCCGTGGCGGTTGTGAGCGTTAGTTACCTTCTCGATTGGACGTGGTGGTTTGATCTTAGCCAAGAATGCCTTTGAGGAGACAGAGACGCCATTACGATCATCTTAACGAGTTTGAACGAGGTCGTGTAATAGGGACACGAGAAGCTGGATGTTCCTCCAGCGATTTCGCAGGAGACTTGGCAAAAATGTAGCACTGTATACTGGCAGCGGTGACCGCGAGAATGTACGGTTGCAAAAAGCTCGGGCTCCGACCGGTCACGTGGCGCTACCAAGAGGGAAGGCAGTCGTGTCTGGCGTACGTCTCTGGCACATCACATTTCTTCTGCAGTAGCAATTCGAACAGCAGTCGACGACATAACGAAATAAAAATCGATTACTTCAGGGACAGCCCCGAGCCAAGGCGCCCAGTAGCATGCATTTCACTGACCCCCAAACCACCGGCATTTGCGACACAAAACTGACATCGCACACCATTACAACACAATGCGTGCCCGTTTCAATGTTTGCATTCAACTTTCTGATCGTTACATCTGTTATTAACTTACCAGCATGTCACTTTTGCAACGGCTTATTTCGCGCTTACGTTGCCCTGTGATGCTGCAATGTTAATTACTTAAATATCCTACATAGACAGACGTATTCCCGAAATTTCATTACTCTACATGATTTTTTGTTCGTTTGTTGCTGTGATTTTTTTTTTTTATCGCCAGTTCATTTGTCCAGTCGTGGAAGCCGTCAGGCTCTGATGCCACCCTGCAACATACCTCTGCCAGGCAGGCTGCATAGAGCATAGCCCCTGTAAATCAGTAACTGCACAGTCCAGCGAGCTAAGAAAGTTGCAGCTCGGTCCGCAGAGGTCCTTCGTGTACACGAGACACTAGAACAGGTGTTGCACGCATCCGCGACAGGGTCACTGCTGCATCCACCGTGACACGTGCGGCCACTGGAGTGTGAGTGTGCCTCCCGGGCAGCCCCGTCGTAGCCGACAATTGGTGCCCACCGCTACGAACCCAGCATCGCCTCCGACTGCACGCCGCCTTCGCTTCCTGTCCACAGTGTTAACTATACAGACGGCGCTTCTACGAAATCGGCAACAAATCTCGTACACCATTTAAAGAGTATTATGTCTTTGCAGAAAACTACACTGTCAAAAATTTCCTTTAACTAACAGCTAAAATTAAAAACTTTTCCATTTCTGATGATGGTAATTCCGTATCCTTTAACGTAGTTAATTTACTTGTTAACATTCACATTTATGAGACTATTAAAATTACTGATGAGAATCTTCTCCAACACAAAAACCTAATGTACAAGAAATTAAAGATGTCATTAGGTTATTACTTCTGATACTCTCCTACAACTATTTCCAGTTTAACGCTGAAATTTTTTTTACGACCTTAAGCCTTTGCCGTGCCCATTTGTATAACAAGTACGCTTGGCAACAGTTTTGTTAAACATCACAAAAGGCAGTACTTTAAGAAATTGGTGTCACCTGAGCAATTTTTCAGTCTTTAGGTACGGATCTTTCTGTGAGCGGTTGTATATAATTACTAAACATGGAGCTATTGTATCAGCACACTCAGAGGAACTTGACTGGTATACAATCTGGAACGGAAACCTTGCCTTTAATAAGTGATTTAAGCTGCTTTGCTACACCGAGGATATACACTTCTATGCTTCTCATTTTGGCACTTTCTGTTGACTGGGCTTCATATTCTTTGCTGAAGGAGTTTCGGAAAACCACGTTTCTTAACTCTACTTTAGTGGCACTGTCATCAGTGACTCCACTGTTACTTTCGCCCAGTGAAGGTACTGATTGCGTCTTGACACTGGTGTACTCTATGCATGACCAGAATCTCTTTGGGTTTTTCGAAACAGAGTTTTGTTGCGGAAATTATCAAGAGCATCTCGCACTGTAGTAACCGCTATATTTAGAACTTCTTCAAAACATTGCCAGTCTTGCGGATTTTTATTCTTTTAGATTTGTCATGCTTTTTCGTTACTTCTGCAACAGCGATTTCACCCGTTTTGTCCATGGGGGATCAGTACCATCACTTATTAATCTATGTGGTATATATATCTCTCAATTGCAATCGATACTATTTCTCTGAAATCATTCCACACCTTTTCTACGCTTACATGATCAGATCGGAAGGAGTGGAGGCTGTTTCCTTAAAAATCGTTAAGAGCATTGTCAGCTTTTTTGAAACAAATGTACTTTAAGTTTCTTTTTGATGGTTGTAGGTATTACACTATTCAGTGTACGGGCAACTGACTGGGGGTCGCTAATCCCTGTATTCGTCAAGTACGCTTTCGTAACCATTTATGCTTCGAGTGGGCTCACGAACTAATAGTTCAAAATACTTTTTTTAGAAAGCATTCAGTACTATTTCAGGTGACGTTTTAAGCCTGCCGCCGGCTTTAAACGTGTAAATTTTCCAGCATATCGAGGATACATTGAAATCACCACCGACTATAATTGTGTGAGTGGGGTACCTTTTGAAATGAGACTCACGTTTTCTTTGAACTGTTCAGCAACTATATCCTCTCACTCGGGGGTCGGTAAAACGATCCAGTTTAGTCCGATTGACAAGTACAGCCTCTACCCAAACTATTTCCCAGGAACTATCTACTTCAGTTTCACTACAAGGTAAACTACTTCTGACAGCAATAAATACTCCAGCACCAACTATGTTTAATCTATCCCTTCTGAACGTTGTTAGGTCGTTTGAAAAAATTTCGGCTTAACTTATTTCCGGCTTTAGCCAGCATTCCGTACCTATAACTGTTTGAGAGCTTCAGTTCTTTCTATTAGGGCCTGGAGCTCTGGTTCTTTCCCAACACAGTTACGATAATTTACAACACCGATCGTTTCTACAACCACCTTACTGTGTGTTACCTGCCCCCTTTTAGACAGACGCCATTTCTATGTTTTCCTGAGACCCTCTAACCTAAAAATGCACCCCAGCCGCCCCCACTACCCGTGTAGTGGACTCCTGACCTATTAAGCGGAATCCAGAAACCCACTACCCTATGGCACAAGTCAAGGACTCTGAGGCCTACACAGTAAGATAACCACCCGAGCCTATGGTTCATACCTTTCACTCGGCTCTGCACCGAAGGATCACAGTCAGTTCTGTCGATGATGGTGCAGATTGTGAGCTCCGCCTTAAACTCGCTTAACCATATCCGCTAAACAAAACCAGAGAGAATCTCCTCCAATCCAAAGCGACACACGCCATTGGAACCGACTGGGGCCACCACCTGCTATTGGCTGCGCCCTGTACTCTTCATGGCATCCGGAACACTCTTTACAAATCAGGAATGACTCCCTCACCTTGTGCACACTGCCGTCCTTCCCCTCCTTGGCAGCCATGTTATTAAGGGGGCCCAATTACTCGCCTATTATTGGAGTTCCGAACTACCAGCAAATTCACCTTCTGTGAACGCCCAGAATTTGCGTTCCAAGAAGCTTCCTCTGGAGGCCCTACGATCAGCCCCTCGCAAAGTCGTTCGCTGCCTGCCACACTTTGGAATGATCTCTCACTCGACCACAGGTGAGGGATCAACCTCAGCGCTGTAGACCAACATAAATTTAGGCTAATGGCACCAGTGCTGCTCAGAAATCTGCAGTCTGAGAAGACAATTCACAAATGCAAGGGGAAAAGACACAACAATGCTGTAAGTGAATATCAGAGACTTATCTATTATAAAGAACGTTCCTAGATGTAGAAAGCGACCGAAATTGTTAATTCCACTTATGAGATTCTAAAAGAATTAACTTATATGGTAAAATAAACCAAGTCTGCTTTTCTTCATGGTTACGTGACGTTACGTATATATCTGTTTTGTATTTTTATTCGTCCATGCCTTTCGTTTAAGCACTCACTCAAGCTAAACAGGTCTCTGCTGCCAAGTCATTATCACTTGTCATCGATGAAGGGTGAAAAACAAAGGAAAGGGTATTCACTTTCTTTTGCCTGATGGCGGGTTTAAGGAGTGGGTATGCATAGCAAAAGCGCATTCTTACGCAAATTTGGTAAAAATAAACGTACGTTTTTACCGTAACAGCGTTGCGTACGTGGATTAGGACTCTAGAATCATATTGATATACTAAGAAGGACAACCAAATCAGCATCCGCTGAAAAGTGGATAGTAGCACGAGGAGATTTATTTTTACTTTGCAGACTCTAGAAAATTCGAAGCCCAAGGGCCAGTTACAATCGAGTCCGCACAATTCGAAGGATGTAAGAAAAAGTTAGAATTAATTATTCTATTTAACTCTCCTTTATTCCAGATGGAATCAGGAAAAATCGAAATAAAATTGCGACTTTTTTTCTATTGTATCCCCAGTTTTCTTACATGTTATTTCCTTTTGTATTTGAAACGGAAGGCACGCACAAATCTTCAAAAATACATAAATTCAGCTTCATTCATTTTTCAATATTGAACAAACTGTTACGAATGGATGCATTTTGTGGACTAAATTTCTTATAAACCACCTTATGTCTTTGGATTTAGCGTGTCACTTCTTATTTCTATCTGAGACTTGGGTTCCCAGACAAACCGTTAATGATTTAGCGTTCCGTTAAGCTATAACCTCAGACAAATACCCTTGCTACCCTGCATTGAGTAAGCCAATTCCATAAGCTTTCGCCTCGCCGGTCTGCTTGCTCCCGCCTTTTAACAATTATCAGCAACATTATCTTTCTGCTCGATGATCGTTTGCAGCATGGATAGTAAAATCCCGAAACAATTCGTCACCTACTACTTCTCGAAGCATTCCACAGCGTCGAAACTCGTTTCTGTTTTTCGAAAGTCGAAAACTTCCTGGAAGGTATTCTGACGTGAAAACGTCTAGTTTCACCTTGGTCGGAGTTTCTTATATGACAAAATGGCGTCAGATTTGAATCACTATTAATTACGAGACCGACAGTGCGCAAACAAAGGTTAAGTCACGTGGTTGTCGCTTATTGCCTGTGTTGGCATATGCGGGTCATTGTTAGGAATCATCTTTGTGTAAAGTTGTAAACTGGTGTAGCTGTAAGCTAGGATTCTCATTCGTGAGTCATTGCGATGAACAGCTTAGGGAGCGCCGCTAGGAGTAATAGAAAATAAAAGTATTTGCCGGAATATAAACGAAAATCTATATTGAGTTTAAACCTACGACACACAGGAAGAGTTCGTCTCAGGACTTGTAAATATGCTCTAAATTACAGAAAACGCGAGAAAAGCCTAAAAAGGGCAGCGCTGAGAGAAGGCGACAGCTCCCTCAGAGTCGGAAAAAAAGGAAGAAATTGCGCAACGCGATAACGTACTCAAAGGCTATATCGTACCCCAGCCACTGAAAAGTCCAAAATTGTGAGTGTGACCACTGTGATAAAGATATTGATAACTAAATTTCATATTAATATGAAACACATGTTACGATTTTATCCCGACGTTTTCACGAAAAATCTACGGCGCACACCTGAACTGCACACACAGAAATTTATTTGCAACGGATTAATAATATGCTGTGGTATTTCGTGCACTGTTAAAACAACTGATGAAACAGACAGAATTATCTGGTGTAAGCTAGGCGTTGACTTGTAATTATAGAATGTCTGCGGGTCGTTTTCATATGACAGTCGCCTCGATTAGTGAAGAAGTTACTTCGGTTTTCTCGAGGCATTTGGGAACAGGTTGAAACAAACGATTAACAACCGTCGACTGCATACAGTCGCAAAGGCTGATTTCAAATGTCTTTGGTAACTGTAAAGCTACTTCACCTGGGTAGGGGGGACAGCTACTAGTCGGAGGTAAACACTTCCCCCTCACAGCATTCTAATGTTGCCGGCTACACTATGCCACTCAGCGTCCAATGTAAACACAGCCGACAACAGGAAGTGTGACAGGACTACCAGACCGAGTTCAGAGCAGGAAACGGCCGGGGTCCCCGGTGGTCTAGTGGTAAGGGGGTCTGGAACGTTCCAGCGCCTCGGCTGGGGCTATTCGCCCCAGCCGGGCCGGGGTTCAATCCCCGGCCGGCGCTGGAATTTTCAGATTTCCGAACACTAGCCTCCACCTCTGCGCTGGCATGTGGCGCATGCCGGGCACCCCCGTGGGGTCCGTGCTTCGGATCCCACGTGGAGCTCACTCCCTCACTACAAAATATACCTCATTATGCTGCTGCAATCACTTATTTTAAATTTTAATACGCACACTTTCTTCACCAGACCACATCTGCATATATTTTCCAGGTACTTTCTACATAAGACATCTCACTGTCAAAAGAAACAGCATAGTATCATGAACATTTGTAGGATTACAACAATGAAATAATATCCTTACTAAAAAAACTAATACGTTTTATTTTCGTTTTTGTTCTAAATGCTGCTAAGATAACTACAAGAATTTGGAAGCTGTTTTGGTATTTAATAATCAGTAATTAGAGAAATAAATTTGGCTATAATACTGATACATATATTACATATTTACTTAGTACATTCTCAGTGCAGGAACAGGATAAATTGTTTCAATGTCAAAAGAAATGCAAAATATTATATCAAATTGTTTTTAATTATTCAAGAGTCAAAATGAGATTATGATATGACACAGGTCACTAATGAGGTACTCTCTTTCTTTGTATGAAAGAGGATAATTATCCTGGTTTTATGTGAGCTAAATGTTAAACAGTTAACATTTAAAAAACGAATTTCTTGACGATTTTACTGACAGGTCTACATGTTTCATATTATATTTCAGACGGTAGTTAGCTGACATTCTCTCAGGCTCAGCTTTATATGAAAGTATCTTGCAGGTCAGAAAATAAATTTTATTACTACCTCTACAGATTCAGTTGGTCTATTGTTGTTGCATTGCGAGAGAGAGACTGCTACTATAGCTGTTTTCTTTTGCTATTAAATTCCGTGCCATATCTCCATTCTAAATACACTAGATCGCGTGTTAACTTTTAGCAATACTATTTCCTTTTCACCACATCGCTGCTAGGTGTCGCTACTGGTCCCTCACACAGTCAGTTGTCTGTAGCGCAGGGCTTCGCTACCAGAGGGCTCTAGCGGAGCTGGCGACGACTCACTCTGCCGGGATTTGCTGCTTCATTCCTGAACGAGTACGCCGGCTGAAATACCCGCTAAATCCTCACACTAAACGAGAAGCGTAATAGCACCAATACCAAATAAGGCAACTCGTGGTCAGTGCGAATATTTTCAAACCACCACTATGATAACTCCTAGCTGAAAATACTGATACAAACTATTTGCAGAGGAATGGAGCACCTTACAGAAGCTGATTTAGAGGAAAATCAATTTGGAGGGTACAGCACCCATATTTATAACATCTTTCGATACAGAAAAAACTTTTGACGATGTTGACCAGAATATACAGTTTGAATTTAAGATGCAACCAGGAATAAAATATAGCGAGCGAAGCATTACTTAGAACTCCACCAGAAACGAGACAGCAGCTGTACGAGTTGAAGGACATGAAAGAAAGGAAATACGTGACAAGTGAGTGAGACAGGATTCTAGTCCATTCCCTGATGTTATTCATTCTTTATACAGGGTGTTTCACAAATCATGCTTCACACTACTCAGGGCTGTTCAGGGGACGTAACTGATGAAGTTTTACATAGGAATCTACTTCTGAAAACGTCAGCCAGCGACGCTACAGAGCGTCAAAGTTATAGATACCGGTGCCTACAAAAATAGAGGGATCCCACGAAGATGTTACAACCTTTCTAAGATGATGCAGATGGAAAAATGCATAAATTTGAGATTATGTCCTTGTACCGGAAAATTATAACAGAGAACCTTTCTGTTACCTCAGTATGTACCGTTATCGTTGTTGCTAGATGTAGGACAGGAAACTTTCAGGTGTGGTGGTACGGAACGAGAGAAGAAAACAATGTGCAGTACACATAGGCTGTTACATGCATACATCAGGAACCATGAGCACTTGTTCATCTTCGCTAGCGTTCTTTGTAGGAACTATATCGCTTCTGTCCGATATTTTGAGAATGATACAACTATTTTTTCCTAAAACGTAGCAGCTGAATAGTGCTTGAAACGATATAAATGGTACTTATGATTTATGGTATGGAGACAGAAACGGTAGTTCACTTTAATGATAACAATATACAGCAAAATTCAGTAATGTTTCTGCAAAATGCCATAACACCCAAATCCTGAAACATAATCGGATATTTCGAATGTGCTACGACACCAGCTGTACAGTTTACTGGACAGATACAGAGTTTTCCGAAATTCTAGCACTTTTAGAGGGAACTAAGCGACAATATTTTTAATTTGAACCCCGTACGGAAACGTATACTTTCCGTGCTACAGCCGTTAGAATACATGTTTGCTAGGTGGGTATGCAACAGGGTAGCCATCGTGGGATGGCGGAAGGGGTGGGGGAAGATGCTTACGTCGGATGTCATTCACCGTCAGCCCTGCCACTCTGACAAGGTTCGTGCGTCACTCAAGTGTCTGTCAGTATTAGAGCAATATTGCGGAGTGCACTTTTGCCGAATACACCGATATGATCCTACTGTATGGCGAAGTTCGTCGCCTTTATCAAGCTCGTTCTCAGCAGCGTCCAACTTCACGGCATACGCTTTTCGCCACAACTGCGCAACGACTTTGAGATAATGGTGCGTTCACCGTCAGCACGGGTGACTGCAGTGCTACAAAGAGACGCAGCGCACCTAAGTTTCAAAAGGCCGTATTGTAAAGAAGAGTGTTTCTAAAAACTTATCAAGTTTCCTTTCAATGAGTGGAATTGTGGAACTATCGATGTACTGGGTCACAGCTAATGACTTACTTGTACAAGTGGTCGCGTTACTAACATGTTTTCCGACGGCTGTAGCGAGGAAACGGTGCGTTACAGGAGATGGGTTCCAATTCAGAATACGAGTATTGTGTACTCATTCCCCATCTACACTAGGAGTTTGTAACGGAAATTTCGGAACATCGTGCATGTTTCCGGTATATTTTACAGTTGTTGTTCCACCATAATAGAAATTTCGAATACATTTCATAATTTCTGAGAGCTCATCAGGCGCGACTACCGTGTCCGCAGTATAAAACCCAGGGGGCCTCTTGCGTACGGGGGCTCTGACGCCCACGAGAACAACTGTAGGTAGAGAGCGCAACACAGCTTCTTTGATGGACATTTCACTCTAATGCTGCCAGATGTGTCTATTTTTAGAGGTATCTTGAACCGCCTCGCACCAGCTTTAAGCTCAAAGCCGAATGTCCCAAATTCTGGCCACTGCTAACATTCTGAAATACACTATCGGATCAAAAGTATCCAGACACCTGGTAGTGGACTTCAATATGCGGTATGACCACCTTTTGCCATTACGAGGGGTTAACCTCTGCTGGGAACGCTTTCAGTGTAGACGATATTTTATGCATCACACATGTTGAGAGTTTCATCTGTGTGTACGTACGTGACAATACACTGGCCAACAAGATCTCCACCTCTCTCCCCAATTTTGGAGCTATATGGGATTATCCTTGCAACCAGGTCGAGATTTTGACGATGTAACAAATCAATTGAACTGAATATGGTACGACATCCGTCAGGAGGACATCCACCAACTTTATCAATAAAGATCAAGTCGAATAGCTGCTTCCTTAAGGGCCAGAGGTGGCCCAACGCGTTATGACTTTCTCCTGAATGAGTCACCCAATTTAACAGCAATTGTTATCATTTGTTTGCCTTTACACGT
This sequence comes from Schistocerca gregaria, assembly GCF_023897955.1. NCBI lineage: Eukaryota > Metazoa > Arthropoda > Insecta > Orthoptera > Acrididae > Schistocerca > Schistocerca gregaria. The sequence continues at coordinate 541,904 of NW_026061741.1, forward strand.
ACATCACATCTAACGATTTCCTTCACACTGGGATAATTTATTGGTGGTACTGTTTAGAGTGTAAATATGCAGGGTGTATCAAAAAGGATCAACCGATTTTTTTAAAAAAGTAACTATTATGTTATTCGACATATGTGCGTGAATAGCGTACTGCTGGAAAGAGCAAACCCTACGGCTTTACATGGTTACCGCTTGGCAGCAGCACTGTCCGACCATTTCAGTCCTAGTAAAAATGGTGTCGCGGCGTCAGGAAGCGTTTTGTGTTCTGCATTTTGCGCAGTGTGGGCAGTAATAAGTGTTCGACGTGACTTTCGTACAAGGTACGATGATGATCCTCCTACAGCACAGAGCATTAGATGATGGCATCAACGATTAAGAGAAAGAGAAGGTTTGCGGAAAGGCGAATCGCCGGGCCGTCCCCGAATGCCTGACACAGACGTCAAACGCATCCGCCACAGTTTCACGAGGGGTCCGCAGAAATCCGTTCGCCGTGCAGCTCGAGAGCTCAGCACGTCCCCGATGTCCGTCTGGCGTCTCTGCGTCGACGTTTATGCATCAAACAATATTAAATTTAGCTAATGCGAGCTGTTCGTGAGGGCGATACATCGTGTGAAGTTCCATAATTTCACTCTTGTCAAGGTGGAGGATGGCCGTTTTCTCCCACAGTTAGTGTTTAGTGACGAGGCAACACTCCATTTACACAGAGAGGTGAACTGTCATAATGTGACAATATGAGGTACGGGACAACCACATGAAGGTGTACAACATAAAATAGACTCTCCTAAATTTAATGTATTTTGTACAGTTTAGAGGGAAAATGTGTATGATTCATATTTCTTTGCCGGAAACACTGTTACAGTAAGCATATATCTCGATATGCCTGAAAACTTTCTCTTCCCACAGTTTGATTCGAACGACTTCATTTTCCAATGCGATGGGGCACCGCGACAGTGGCATCTGGAAGTGTGGGAATTTCTAAATCAAACGATTTCTGAACGATGGATCGTTCACACTGGACTAAATCACTCACCCTTAGACTACTAGACTCCAAGGTCACCGCACCCGACTATATGTGATTATATATGTATGGTTTTGTAAGAGACTCTTTATGTACCTACATTACCAACAGCAATAAATGAACTGAGACATCGCATAACAGCACCTGTGGAAACTGTAACTCCAGACATGCTTGCTGCAGTGTTGGTACAATTTGAACACCGCATTGACATGTTCCGTGCATCTCAACGATGCATATTGAACACCAATGAAAAGGATGAAAATAACTTTTTTAGTTTTCGTACATCAAAGGACAAAATTCATTGTATTCATTGTATATGTTTCTTAGTTCCAGAAATATAGACGGCCCAGGTCGGATGATTGTTTTTGATACACCACGTATAGATAATGCACTTCAAAACCTCCCAATAATTAGGCCACTACCAAGATGGGAGACAACAAGTAGTCACACATGCGTCTTTGCATGTGTTGGATAAAAAGTGGTAGCACAATGCCATAATATGACGGATGTGAGTCATTCGGTACGCACACTTTCTGTTGCTGACAGATGGTGGGCTGAAGTAGTAAAGTCAGCAGCACAAGTCGTGTTTGAGTCAGTTGCAGTGTGTACTCTCTCAGAGTTGGAGAGGCTAGCTCGAGTGCCTTAATAGTATGTTTGGGAAACACGAAAAACGTCCTTGGGTGCAGACTGGAAGGGCACGTGGTCGGAGCGCGCAACAATCTTTCCCTCCAGTGCTGCATTCTACCAACTTACACGACGCCAAACGACGAGCCCTGTGCAGGAGCACCGCATACGTGGCAGCGGGACATACTGGGACATCCACCGTATTCATCCGGTAGAGTCCCCCCAATTATGGCCTGATCACCCAAATGAACGAAGTATTTCGTGGCACGTCTTACAGCAAATGATAAGACACCATATGGCGGTCCTAGCGAGACATCATCACAGATGGATGCACAGACAGTGTATGACATCTTTCATGTGGGTGTGGAAAGTGATCGAGACGCGAGACGGAAATGTGATAAAGTGAATTTTAGTCAATGAAGACTGACATGAATTATAGCCAAACTGCCACTACTTTTCATTCACCTCCATGTATATTACCATACCCGTTTATTTTTACTCATAAAAATTTGTCAGTAATCTTGTATGAAATGTTTTCACAATTTTGGTTTGTTTTCTAAATGTATAGCAATTCGGTAAGAAAAATGGAAGAGTTTGATTTTTACTTACAATACTGCTCTGGCTGCTCATTTTTCTGGGATCGGAACTGATGCCCTTAGCGTGAATGTACTTTGGCTTGCACCACAGCACATTTACTTGACGCAAAATACGACGAAATACTCTGCCAATACAGTTCGATTACCGTCTCGTAACTGTTGGACCTGGTGGTCTACCGGCACAGCGCGTGCCTGCAAATCGACAATCTCGGGATCGAATCCCAGATGAACAAATAAATTTTTCTGTCTGCTTTTAATACAGCCTTCACCTCTCAATGATATGAGGAGTCGGTAGAAACAACATGTGGTGCGGATTCCACGTTAAACTGCCGATTCCCTTTCCCCGGTTGGACAACTGGAGTACATTAATGATAAGCATGTCTTCAAAGTGCCGTCCAATTGAAAGACTTAAACGAGGGCACTGAAATAAGCGAAATTTATTATTATTATTACACTGTCCAGTCGCAGTAATCTGACCACGTGTTAAAATACCGAATAAACACCTTCTGCAGCACGAGACGTACAGGAATAGAGTCAATGATGTAACGACAGTCATAAGAAGCCATTCCTACCCCAGTACTTGTCATGCTGCTATAGAATTCTATCGATTGAGGATCCGTGGCACAAACTACTCGATCGAGGTGACCTTTCAGATTCTCGATTGGGTTTAAAGGCGGAAAATTTGGTGGTGAGGGCAGTACGGTAAATTCATCCTAGAGCTTTCAGAACCACGCACATACACTGCGAGCTATGTTACACGTGCATCTAGGGGTGGATTTGGTCCCCAAGGATAGGTGCGTACTAGGGTTGATCCATTGTGCCTTTCAGAACAACGAGATCACCCAGGGAGTGCCACGAAAACATTGCCCACACCATAACACTCCCTCAGGGTTGCAGGGCGTTTGCTTTCAATCTGTCCGATGGAGCACAAAATGTGATGAATATGGAGAGGCCACCTGTAGCACTCAGTGGACTTTCAGTTGTGGTACCGGCGTGCAAATGCAAGCTTTCAACGCCAATGAAGAGCAGTCAGCGTGGGTGCAGGGACCAGGTGCCCACTGCGGAAGCCCATAAGTTGTTGAGGAAACATTGGTGGCAGCCCTCGGTTCGCCTGGGCTGTCAGCTGCACAAAAGTTGCACGTCTTCTCGCCAGCACACACAGCTATCGTTCACCTGTGTCGCCTACTGCCCGTAGTCCAACACACTTGCCTTGGAGCCGGATTAGAATACCGAGATTTTGCCACTCACGGTTTACTTTACATACAGTGGCATGTGAAAAGATTACAGATTTTGCCGTTTCGGAAATGCTTCCACCCTTGGGAAGAAAGCAAACGATTATGCCCTGTTGGACGTCACATAAATCGCCCCTTTTACGCATTATGACAACGACTTCACTGTTTCCAGCCTCCTCCCCCCACCCCCATTCATCACCTACTAATGCTATCTCCTGGAGTCTATGGGTTATTACACGTTGACCTCGAAAATAGGAGTTGGTCATATTAATATGACTGGATCTATTATTATTATTATCGAAACTTTCTGGCAGATTGAAAATGAGTGCCGCACCGAGACTCGAACTCGGGACCCTTGCCTTTCGCTGGCAAGTGCTCTACCAACTGAGCCACCCCAGCACGACTCACGCCCTGTCCTCACAGCTTTACCAGTGCCTCGTCTCCTACCTTGCAAACTTTACAGAAGCTCTCCTGCGAACCAATTATTGTTATTATTTCGTTGTTGTTCAGTTGCCTACAGTAATTTACTTGCTACAGTAACATTTTCTTTGCCTTTGCTGGAGTTGTCTTTCAAGTTTGCAGGGTCCGGCGCTACTGGACTGCGATATTACTGTTATTTCAAAATGTGCCGTTTGTTACTCTTAAAACTAACAAGGAGAGCCCCCAGCGGTGGGATCGACTTTTTGAATCCAAATAAGCCGTAGTGCAACTTAAGATCCCTGCATCCAGGTGGCCCTCGGATTGAAAGTAACTGACGGAAAAGATTTCAAAATTTTGCCTGATGCTACATAGCGTGAAGAAAGTCGTATTCCACAGTCTGGTTACGTGTCATAATGGTTACGATAGAAGCTTAACCATGCCTCGTCAGGTGCAGTAAATTTTTTTAAAAATCTTTATCGAAATGACTTTGATGTTTATTTGTACTCTATTTATTGGTTTAAATGTAATTTCTTTCGTTCTATTCTTTTGTCACATCGTTTTAGTCACCGTATGAACTTTTCCATTTGTTTAATTTTTCTTCCAATCGGAATTTTTGTGAATGTGTAATTTATTATACCTATCTGTTTGACTATTGAATTACTTCAAAACTCCGATAAATGAATTAAAAAACAAAAGACGAAATAATCTATTTATATTGACTGTGCATTAATGTGAAAAACGTTTTTCTTTGGGAGACGTGCCTTTTTTTGCATGGTAATCGACATACAAATATTTAAAACATAACATAAAATCTTTGTGCACTATGGAAATTATAGTGTAGATGAGGACATAAATGAGAGAATGTTTTCTAAGTAAAATAAAATTCAAGCAAAGTGAGAAATCGATATAATGTACACAATAACGTAGACGAAAATACAGGGTAATAAAAACAGGAGGCATTAAATCGGAATTGATACATGAAGATAATTAAAAGTTCACAAACAAATATTTCCAGTGGAGAAGGGATGATAAGAAGAAAAACTAGACCAAATGAAGAAGTTCATATCACTATTGAATCACGTGACCCAGGAGTGGAACTAAATATATATATATATATATTTACATCAGTTGAAGGAATATGATTATCAATGTCACTTCGATAAAGACCTAAAATAGATTTATTTCTCTGGTGAGATTCGAACCCACAACCTCATGCATGTGAAGCTAGTATCCTTTCAATTATCCTCATAACCAACTTATGTCATTCGGCTTTCTTCATACTATCGAGTCTCACACAAAATTCCGAATTTCTTTTCTCGTCACTTCCTCGCTAACGTCGACTCACCAGGATGAATGGCTGCAGTGTGCGATACTTGGGTGCTTAACCTACATAACCGTATAGATGGTTCCAAAAAGTCGATCCTACCGCTGGAGATATCTCCTTGTAAGGCATGACGAAAGAGGGCCGCCGTTTCATTATATACCCTGATATGGTGGTGGATACACATTTAGTAGTGTAGCAATACTAACACAATCGGTCTGAAACCTGCACGATCTAAGCAACAAGGAACGACTTCATACTTAGTCCAAAGGAAAATCTCCAGAATTACTAGAAAACTTATGGCCAATGCATCGAGTCCCCTGCAGTCATTTAGTCCGCGGCGACTGCTGAGAACCTTCAGAGCAGTCGACTACTTCGATGTTACACGTTCGGTGTCCTACTCTATGGAGCTGAGTCATGGACTCTATTAGGCATTTGAAATGCGATCGTATCGAAAAATATTAAGGATACCATCGACAGAGGGGTAAAATACAGGGAGCGAAAGGATATTTACAATTTGTACAGAAACCAGATGGCAATTATTAGAGTCGAGGGGCATGAAAGGGAAGCAGTGGTTGGAAAAGGAGTGAGACAGGGTTGTAGCCTCTCCCGATGTTATTCAATCTGTATATTGAGCAAGCAGTGAAGGAAACAAAAGAAAAATTTGGAGTAGGTATTAAAATTCATGGAGAAGAAGTAAAAACTTTGAGGTTCGCCGATGAAATAGTAATTCTGTCAGAGACGGCAAAGGACTTGGAAGAGCAGTTGAACGGAATGGACAGTGTCTTGAAAAGAGGATATAAGATGAACATCAACAAAAGCAAAACGAGGATAATGGAATGTAGTCAAATTAAATCGGGTGATGCTGAGGGGATTAGATTAGGAAATGAGACACTTAAATTAGTAAAGGAGTTTTGCTATTTAGGAAGTAAAATAACTGATGATGGTCGAAGTAGAGAGGATATAAAATGTAGACTGGCAATGGCAAGGAAAGCGTTTCTGAAGAAGAGAAATTTGTTAATATCGAATATAGATTTATGTATCAGGAAGTCGTTTCTCCGAGTATTTGTTTGGAGTGTAACCATGTATGAAAGTGAAACATGGACGATAACTAGTTTGGACAAGAAGAGAATAGAAGCTTTCGAAAAGTGATGCTACAGAAGAATGCTGAAGATTAGATGGGTAGATCACGTAACTAATGAGGAGGTATTGAATAGGATTGGAGAGAAGAGAAGTTTGTGGCACAACTTGACTAGAAGAAGGGATCGGTTGGTAGGACATGTTTTGAGGCATCAAGGGATCACAAATTTAGCATTGGAGGGCAGCGTGCAGGGTAAAAATCGTAGAGGGAGACCAAGAGATGAATACACTAAGCAGATTCAGAAGGATGTAGGTTGCAGTAGGTACTGGGAGATGAAGCAGCTTTCACAGGATAGAGTAGCATGGAGAGCTGCATCACACCAGTCTCAGGACTGAAGACAACAACAACACCATCGACAGATATAGTCAAAAATATAGCGGTACGAAAATGCAGAAATTCTCAACAGCATCCACATAGCAAAACTCGATTGTTTTGGTAGCGCAATTTCGCAACAATAAATAAAACTTGTTGAAATTAATAATTCAATGAAACATTAATGGCCGGCCATTGTGGACGAGCTGTTCTAGGCGCTTCAGTCTCGAACCGCGCGACCGCTACGGTCGCAGGTTCGAATCCAGACTCGGGTGTGTGTGTGTGTGTGTGTGTGTGTGTGTGTGTGTGTGTGTGTGTGTGTGTGTGATGTCCTTAGGTTAGTTAGAACTACTTAAACCTAAGTTCTAAGGGACTGATGACCTCAGATGTTAAGTCCCATAGTGCTCAGAGCCATTTGAACCATTTCTTTGAAAGATTAATGGCATACGTGACCCACGACGCATAGGATTATCCAGGCTAAATAACTCAGACCAGCAGTTTGGGTTCAGCACTGAATCAATGGTCTGAAAAACCATGGACGGACAACAGATCATGCTATCGATCGACAGTGTTACTGGAAGACGAGGCACTTAAGAGAGGAAGAATGACAAGGCAGAGAATGTTTAAAAATTACATAAATGCTCACCATTAAATCTAATAGTCCACTCATATAATCGCGCTAGCTGCCATTAAAATTAATCTGCAATTGGCATAGAGTTAATTTTTTTTGAACCTAGTGCTGTTAAAAGCATTCATGTTAACACTTATTTTGATCAATGTACGTATTTTTTGAGACATCCATTGTACGAGGACGTACAGAAAAGTAATGTTGAGAAGTTTTGAGTGAAAAGTCACAAAGATTTTTAAATAAAACAAACTTCATGAACATTCTGCATTGGTATTCTTCACGTCAATAAATTTAGTTTTCAAAACACTCACCCTCGGAACCAGCACAATTTCCCCAACTAGATACTATTTTGTTGACACCGTCACAGTATATTGTTTGACTATGTTAACAGAGCCACAACCTTACCTCTGCTTGCACCGCTTGAAATAATTGAAGTGCTCGAAGGTTTTCTTAGTTTTGCACATAGACGAAAATTGAGACTGTGTGTAGGATGATCGACGGCAGTGAACCAAGGACGTCGGCTTGCTGCAGATGCCGCAGCGATCGTGTGTAGTTTGGCACTGCCGTGCTCAAGGAGAGTGTGCTCCACATGCGGACGAAGTCTTCGAATTCGTGCTTTTAGTGTTGTGAGCTTTTTCTCACCCCCAACATAGTCACGTCACACACCGCTATGTAACGCGGTACGAAGCAGAGGGCTGCAGATATCCATAGTAAAGATGTAGAATGTTACTGACTTCAAATAAAACAGACCGAGTCATTATCTTCTCAGCACGCCGTCGTGTTATAAGCACAAAAATCCAAAAAATTGTTTCAGAGCAAAGTATGCTGTATTTTTAAGTGAAGATCTTTGTAACGTACGTCTGTGGTAAACGTTATGCTTGTGATATATGGTGACAATTCGTATTTATATTTACAATGGAAAGAGATTGACCAGTGGCCAACAGACAACTAAAACGCAAGTTGCTAGATGGATATTAACCGCAATAGCGCCCACGCTGCCACGGTAAGTAGGTGTTTTGGTTTCGCGATACATGTCGCCGTTTAACTGCCGCTCGTGGCGATACATTAAAGAGTGCTCTGTCTTATTGTCAAAGAGCCAGTACCCAGATTCAATCTAAAGAAATAAAGACGCGAATTCTGTGCGCCACATTTTCAGATGTCCCTCAAACGGTTCCAAAACTAGTTAACTCGAATTAAAAAAAATTCAAAAAGTGGGTTGTGTCAGTTTTCCACATTTATGTTCAGTATACATTCACAGGCAGTTGAACAGTGGTTCCCAGCCTTTCTCAGACCGTTGCTCCTGACTGTCATCAGACATTTGCCAGTACCCCCTGTCCTACCCCCCCCCCCCCCCTCCCTGAGGTCTGTGGCCTTCCCTCCCCCACATTATCACTAACTTTGGCACATAAATAAACTGTACAGTGAACAACTTTTCTAGGAACACTTTTATTTTCAAAATCATGAGAGGTGGAGGGTATTGTGTGTGGGGAGGGGGGGGGGGGGGGGGGGGGGGAAGGCGATATTAGACTGAACGACGAAGGAATTCGTGATGCATGTCAAGGGCTAGCCACAATTACTTCTCAGATAAGAAAGCTAACTATCCAAAATAAGGATAAACACATGTTCCAAACGCTTCTCTTGCTCAACCTCTCTACAGTACGGTACTTGCTTGATCTGCACGTTGCAACCTCAATTAAAATCAACCGAGCAAAAATGTGTGCACGTACTGTTCATAAATCACTTGATTGTTACGCTCCTTGCTTCTGAAATATAAGACTTCAGGCTTTTAAATCTTGGTATCCGAACACAACATGTGAAGCTATTATCCTTTCCATTACACCTCACAACCAACTAACGTCACTCAGCTTTCTTAATGCTACGGAGTGTCACAGAAAATTCAGAATTTCTTTTCTCGTCAGTTACTCGCAAACGTGGAGCCACCATTTTGAGTGGCTGCAGTGTCTTAACCTACATAACCGTACAGATGGTTTCAGACCAAGTGTTACTTGCAGAGCAGTAGGATAACGAGCTATCGGCCTGGCAATTGAGTTTGAGTTTGGCCGAAGCAACTTTAGGCACGAAGGGGATAATGATGTGTCCCTCCGAGAATAATTTCGCGTGGGCTGTAAGCGGCGCACAGCTCAGCGTTTACATAGTTTTCCAATTACATCTCACACAGGGAATACTATTATTAAGCCCAGTTTCAACAGCAGCGAATGGAAGCGAACTCAAGCGTACGAACATTTGCAGACCACTTGCCTGTATTCATTACCTTTCGTCTAAGAGGTCTGTTTAAAAAATTCCGGAACTTTGTCCACAAAAATTTTCTACGCTTACCTTCACATATTTGTATATGATCACCCCCACGACTGATAAACCGTTTCCACTTCTGGGAGCAGACTTGGTTCGCCTTTCGCTGGACCGTGCGTCTATCGTTACAAATCTTCGTCCTCTCAACTTGGTTTTCAACTTTGAAAATAAATGTCTGCAAGGGCCAAGCTGACCTGACAAGCTATTTTATATGTTGATCATTCAGAACATTTCCCTACACATTGTGAAGATTGAACCTTCATGACAACGTCATAACTGCAGACCCATCACCAGTTATAATTTTCTTAAGGAACATCTCGTTCTAATTTGGGTGATCCTAAGGCTCTTCTCAGATTGGGAGGTGGAGGTCTTTCTGCTCTTGACTCGTGAGCCGTGGCACGAACTTGGCGGCAACACGATACATTGCAAGATGCTGTATTAGGATTTCACGATCCAACTGCAATGTTACATTCTTCTGCAATCTCTCGGACAGTCAGTCTTCGTTCAGCACGCACAGGATCGTTGACGTTCCTGACACAAGCGTTGCTGGCAGAAGTCGGAGGACGAGCGTCGTCTTTAGCTTCCGTCCGGCCGTTCTTAAACCGTGTGAACCATCCGTAACACCGAGTGCGGCTTAAGCACTCATCACCGTAGGCTTCCTGCATCATTTGGCGTGTCTCTGTAGAGGTGTTCTTGAGTTTAGCTCTTATGTTCCTATGGGACCAACTGCTGATGTCATCAGTCCCTAGGCTTGCACCACTTACACACACCCACGCCCGAGGGAGGACTCTAACCTCCGACAGAGGGGAGCCACACGAACCGTGGCAAGGCCCCTAGACTGCGCAGCTACCCCGAGCGGCGGTTTTCTTGAGCTTCACGCAAAATTTATTGCAGGCGCATTGCTCCTCTAACTATACCCTCTCGAAGTTCGCCAACTGTGCGACACAACGTTCTAGTCAATACAGCACTGAACAATAAGCTAACAGACATACAACAGTGAAACTTCCCGCAGTTACACATTAAGCACACGCGCGTGCAGGGATGTCAACTGCATTTCGCCCCAACACGCCATTGGCGCGAAATTACGAACGTTCCCAATTTTTTTTAACACACCTCGTATATTCAAAATTTACGGTATGTTCTAGAAATTTGGCAAGTAAGCTTTCTCGGGATAGCTTATGTGTATCTTCAGGCATCTCCCAATTTCTTCAGCATCTCTGTTACATTCTCCTGTGAGCCAAACAAACCTGTGCTGTCTTTATTATGAACAGTTCAATATCCCCTGCTACTCGTATATGGGACAGGTCCCACACCATGGAGCAATATTAGAGTATGGGTCGCACCAATAGTTCAAAAAAGATCATCTTTGTGCACTGATTATATTTCTCTTTAATTCTAACAATAAATTACAGTTCGCCACCACCTTTATCTTTGACCGACACGATGTGATGGTTCCATTTCTTACTTCGTTATCACCAATGTTAAGACTCTCGCTTTTCCCGTTTATGCTTCATCTCATCACTATTGTCTTTGATTTACTCTGACCCCTAATTCTACACTCATTATATTGTATATTTCATTCATCAGATCCTGTAGTAATTCACTTTCACTGACAACGATAATATTATCAGCAAACACTGTCACTGATATCCTTTCAACCCGTATTTCAGTGCGAATCTTGAACCTCTCTCTTATTTTCTTCATTGCTTCTTTGATACAAACATTGAACAGTATAGGCGAATAACTACATCAAAGTCTTACTCCCTTTTTAATCCTTGCACTTCGTTCTTGGTCTTCCACTCTTATTTCCTCTTGGGTCTTGTACTAATATATACCCGTCTCTGCCTAGAGCTATTTTCTTCACAACTTCGATCTTGCACCATTTTACATTGTCGAACGCTTATCCAGGTGTAGAAATCGTTTGAGTTTTATTCAGTCCTGCTTCCATTCCGTATCCTTACAATGTGTTACACCGAGGTATTTGTGTGAGCTGACCGACTGAAAATGAGACTTATTGATGCTGTAGTCATAGGACACTATGAGTTTTCGTTTTGTGAACTGCACAATTTTAGGTTTTCGAACATCTAAAGCAAGCTGCAAAAACATCCGGAATTCTGTTTGATTCTACGTACAAAAATGCATTGTTAGGAAAACAAACTAAACCAAGGAGGGACAAAATATCAGTAACGAACAACGTAGAATCTCTGTGGCTAATCTGGATTAAACTGCTCCATCATCTTCAGCAACAACCAGGGCACAATCCAAGGAGGGATCTACACCCACATGGATATTGTGCAAATCATATCTAAGTGCCAGGCATAGGGTTTATCGAATCACCTTCACAATTGTCTATTATTCCAACTTCATGTTTTGAACTGCCCAAGGTGTGGTGAAGACTAAAACGAGTCTGTCACGGAAGACTGTATTGAGTGTGATGTCTGCTCCCAACAGTGGCATGAAGAATGCACAGTTTACGAAAGTCATGGTGCATTTTCTTGTTATTGGTGTTAGTGCGTACTCTTGCCAGATGATGCAGCTACGAGCAGTGTCATATATATGACATTTAAGGTTTGGGTTAAACGTTACTCAGCTGTATCTGATAAATGTTGTTCCTAAATAAATGAGCAATGGTTTGCTACTTGTTTGTTTTAACTTTCTCATCAACTAGAAATGACCGACTAAATACTAAGCGCATACTCCTTCGTGAGTTTCCCCTGCAAAGCAAATTAATGAAGTCGAATAGTCCGTAGGAATAATTTTTGTAGTTTCATGACTTTAGGATGGCATGACTGTGATGAGCTAAGAGCGGCTGACAAAAAATAATTGTTTTATTTATAACCTTAATGTTGCAATTGAGAATGGCGTATCTGGTTGAAGTTTCCACATTAACTGAACAACGTTCAACGATGCGTTTTCCCTTTCAGAAGACGGAAAACGGCCGAAATATTTTCTCTAACGTTTTTTCAGTATGGTCGAAGCTGTGCGAACGACGGAAATTTTTTATAAATACGTAGGACAGTTCAAAAACAATCTAACTTCAGTGACTAATAAAAAAACACCGTGGCCGGCCAATTGAACTGTCTCCTCCTTCGCTTAAAGCCGGCTCTGACGACATTACTCCTGATGGCCGACGTGTTGCAGTAGAACTGAATAGCAAAATAGCTGCAACAGGTAGTGGCACAGTCCACAACGTCGTCATTGACATGCTCAAGTACAGCGAAACAAGTCCAACGTGGGTCCCGAGAGAATTCACACAACACAAGGAAACAAAGAGTGCTATGAACGTGAAGGTGAACCTTTCTCGAACGAGATTTTAACGTGTGATTAAACTTTCGTTCAAAATGGGGAACCCGACTCGAAAAGACAAGGAGTGAAATGGAAGCACACTAGTTCACCTGTCCGAAAGGAATTCAAACTCGAGCATCAGCGAGGAAAGTGATGCTGGCCATCATTTGGATGCCAAAGTAGTTGTATTTTGGTGATTATTTGGAAGATCAGCGTACAGGATGCAGCGCTGACCACTCACACATAGTGATGAGCAAAGTAAAGCCGAAAACGAGAGGAAAGGGTCGCCAATGTCAAAGAAAAGACGTGATACTATTACACAACAACGCTCGCCCAAACATAGCGCAGCTGATCCAAGAAACCACTGGAAGGGAAAAGAAACAGTAATGGGTTGGGAGACTCTGCGTCATTATCGCTACAGTCCAGATTTGACTTTCGTGAATTTTCATTTTCATATTGCTGATATTATGGAGAATGGAAGCTGTCTGCATTGTACTTGACTGGTAAGAAAAACTTCAAAAGTCAACCTCACTTGTAGAGCATTTATTGCTACCTGTTTGACCCGCTCAAGGACGCATCGCTTGGAAAGGATTCGGCGACAGCGAAGAAGTTAAAACAATTTCAGTTTTACTTACTTCATTTGCATTAATCGCCTTTCTCTTGCCCAGCAGTATTTCGCAAAGGACTGGCAAAAGCGCAAGTTGCAGCCGTATATAACGAGATCAATATACATTTGCCTTCTGAATATTACACCTGTAATGGGTCCAACCTATGGCAGTTTAAAAAATCGCAGGTGACACTCGTGTAAAAGAAGAGTAACAGAAAGGATGTGCAAAATTACAGACATCGATTTTCTGCAGAATCCTAGAACGTATTCTAAATATGATTATAATAAATTTCCTAGACATTGAAAAGCTTACGTCCAGAAATCAGCACGGTTTTAGAAAGCTCGTGTGAAACGCAGCTTGCCCTTTTCGCACATTATATACTGCGAACCAAGGATGAAGGGTCCCAAGCACATTGCACTCTCCTATATTTGAGAAAAGCCTTTGGCACGGTGCTCCACTGCACACTGTTAACCAAGGGCGTCGTATGAGCATACGGAGTCGGTTCCCAGATATGAGAGCGGCTTCAAGTCTACAACAGATACCAGTACGTTCTCGACGGCGAGCGTTGATCAGACACAAGGATATCGTCAGGAGTGTCCCAGGAAGTGTAACAGACAGCTGTTATGCTGTATAGACATAAATGAGGTGACAGGCTGAGTGAACAGCAGTCTGCGGCTGTTGATGATGCTGACGTGTACGGGAGAGTGTCGTCATTGAGTCACTGTAGGGGGATAAGATTAACGGGAAGCGCGGACAACTGAGAAACGCGTAGGAGTCAGTGAGGTACTGAGCCATGCCGACGCCGGTGCCTTAGTTAGCTGCGCTACGTTTTTCGATTGAGGACCCAGGATACGAAGAGCTTCATCGAGGTGGTCCCACATATTCTCGATTCCGTTAAGCCCGGGAAGCCTGGTGGTCGGCGGAGTAAAGCAAACTCATCCTGGTGCTTTTCACACTGCATGCTGTGTCACAGATTTAGTTGTTCTGCTGGTAGATTCCGAGGGAAAAAAGACTCGACGTAGGTGTGGCAACGGTTCCGACCGATATTTCTGCTCATCCACTGTGCCTTCCAGAACGACGGGAGTGTCACGATAACGTTTGTGAGATCGTAACGATCCTTCCTCCTGTCCTAACCCTGCCGCCGACTGTTGCAGGGTGTTCACTTTCAGGTGAATCGCGCCCTACACGCCATCGTCTGTCTGTCACTTGGAAAGCCCGCAGGTCACCGTTCAGTGGACGCCCAGTCGCAGAACTGGCGTAAAAATTCCAGCCTTCGTCGAGGACGAACAGCAGTCAGCATTGGTGTGTGGACCAGGAGTCTGCTGTGGAGACCCACACATAGCATTTTTCGCTGAGTGGTCTTAGAGGAGACACTGTCGGTAGGCTCTTCGGTTCACGTGCATGGTCAGTTGCTCAGCAGTTGCACGTTATTCACCTGCGGTCTCCTTTAACTCCTGTCCTCTGTGGACCGTGGGGCACCACAACGGCCTCAGCGTCGGCTCTCGACAGCGCCATGC
This sequence comes from Schistocerca gregaria, assembly GCF_023897955.1. Taxonomy (NCBI): domain Eukaryota; kingdom Metazoa; phylum Arthropoda; class Insecta; order Orthoptera; family Acrididae; genus Schistocerca; species Schistocerca gregaria. The sequence goes on from NW_026061741.1 coordinate 556,916, forward strand.
GCGGAGTGCTTTAAATATGGCAACACGCCAACATTTTACGAACTCTGCCGTTTCGAAAATGCATCCACCTGTGGCCCGAAAGGCAATGATCACGTCCTTTTGGATGTCACATAAGTGGCTGAGTTTCCGCGTTACGCATACCCTACTCATTAGCGTCGGACACAGGCGGTGATCACGTTAATGTGACTGGAGCCTGTGGTTAGAAAAAGGAAAGGAAAAGGAAACAGAAAGGGGAAAGGATGGTAAGCGGTGCCAGGAGCACCGGAAATGTGGTAATTATACGAATTGCTTGTACAGGAACTCCGAACGGAATAGGAGCAGCGGCAGTTTAAAAATTGTAAATGGTAGAATCACGGCTCAACAGTAAGTTTCTCGCCCAACCTGACGAAACAGATGTGGAGATTGAGAAACGAATGCATAACTGCTGGGAAACAGTCTGCGGTGAGTAGACAGTGCCTTTTTTCGGAGGGTTTAAAGAGAAATTTCAAGATTTGCGAGATAAAGGTTTAGATTACGTCGCAAGTATAACGAATTATGAGAAAGACTGCACTGTGTAAGGGAAGCTTCTGGGATGTCCCATAACCGTGGCAGTAGTTCAGGGATTCGGCAGCACGAAGATATTTTGAAAGTGACTGAAGTTTTTTTGGAGACTGATAATAACCCTGTTCCTGACAAATGAATCCTGGTGATCAGTTACGAAGAAGGGGAGAAAATGTTTGAAAATAAAGCTCTTCTTATGGACGGACGTTTCAGAGGTGTTGGAAACAACTTGTTGATACCTGAAGCACGGAAGACTAGCTTTTTTACCAGAGGAAAGTCAAAATAATTGTGAAATATTTTTTCTCAACCGAGAAATGTCATAACTTGGTTGTCATTTAAAACTGCATTGCTTTACTTCGAAATGATTGCAAATTAAACTATGAAAACAGTGTTATCCGAGACATTCATTTTCCAGTTGTAATTTTCATTTCAAGCAATGCCTGTGGAAGACATACAAGAACTGCGATTAGTGGAGCAATACAGGGATGAAGAAGTAGTTCGTTTGTCTTGCCGCACGTGTGCTGTAGAGTCCATCTTCCACCGGACTGCCTTGATGAAGCATGGAGAGTAACAGCGTAGCAAGTGCCCAGTGGCGTAGACTATTTAATCAGTCAATAGATGGAAAATGCTAGTACACAACCTGAAATGTGGAATTGGTGGAGACAGACAGTCGACTAAAATTATTTCGAAATAAATTCACTCTTAGGTTGGCTTCAGTTGCGTTAGATAATACTTCGATACCTAACACTACTGTATCAAAGTTATCTGCGTTCAGAGAATTTATTTCAAAGTGATTTCGGTCAGCTATCTACCGTCATCAATTCGATGCACAGGACCATGAATGCTGTCGAAGTTTGGCATAGCAAACGATACTCAATAAGGCAAAGGTATCTTAACCTACAATTTCTGATCAATACGCTAAAGGAGAATGCAATAAAACCAATACCTGAAATTGAAAAAAAATCTGTTGGTCAGCCTCTTCAGTGAAAGAGGTAAACGATACATATGTGTTGAAAAAGAGTTAAAAGATATTTTAAGAATACATAATGACTCGGTGGATCTAAGAAGTTTAAAATTTATATCATTCCTACGATAAAATGTGGAGAGGCGTTCTTATTACAAAACGGCACGCAGAGCCTCCCCATTGTCGCGGCTTCCTTTGCACGTCGGAGAACCCGCAGCTAAAATGTATGTGGTCAGAAACACCGCGTTGGCTCACAGGTCACCGAGTCCACGGCTGCAGAATCCCATGACACCCTTCAAGAGGCGGCGAGGCATCTTGTACAGTAGTTATTTGAGAGTGAATTTTTTCCTCGCTCCTCAAGAGACGTCATCAAACGGATCTTCCTGCTTCTGGAGTGTCTACGCGACTATGAGGGAATCCCGAAACGTTACATCTTATTTTAGTTGTGCTCTCCGTTCCACACCTTCAAGGACCCACTTGTTTTCTGTGGCACTCGAACACTTGTACTTCTCCGATGTCATTTTCGCGAGGGATTTATGTACTGTGCTTATGCTTTATTAAGAAAACACGGGAATTTTTTAAGTGTATAGGGGTGAAACGATTATCTTAATAACCGATAAAACAACTCCAGATATCGAGTATTACGTACCGGCTGACACTTCATTACAAAATTTTTACGGGCTGTCTGTTATCCCAGTCGCTTCCGTTTATGAAATGTACCGAACACATGAGCATTCTTCGATAAACAGTTCTGACATGGGTCTTGACAACACGATCGAATTACAGAGGTTCAAATAGTGAGATGCGACTGCGTGCAACTGCATAGGCAGATTTTCAGTCCCTGCATGTAATTGTAACGGAACTAAGGAGATTATAGCGACACGAACGTCAGCCGGGTAAATAAGTCGTACACTAAGTGGACATCCAGCGGACGCAAGTAAACACTTCCTGTTACACCACGCCACTGCTGCCTCGGTGTAAACACGGAGGACAACAGGAAGTGCTCTACGACCACTAGCTGGACTATGGAGCAAGAAACAGCCGGGGTCCCCGGTGGTCTAGTGGTAAGGGGGTCTGGAACGTTCCAGCGCCTCGGCTGGGGCTATTCGCCCCAGCCGGGCCGGGGTTCAATCCCCGGCCGGCGCTGGAATTTTCAGACTTCCGAACACTAGCCTCCACCTCTGCCTTGGCATGTGGCGCATGCCGGGTACCCCCGTGGGGTCCGTGCTTCGGGTCCCACGTGGAGCTCACTCCCACACTACAAACTAAACGTGGTTATGCTGGTGCAAGAATTTTAAATTTTAATTCACACACTTTCTTCACCAGACCACATCTACATATATTTTAAGGTACTTAATATATCTCACTATGGTATCAGTAATATTTGTAGGAAACTATGAAACAAAAACCTTACCAAAAAAATGATTTTTGTTATCCTTCGTGTGCTGAAAACTTCTGAGGTAAATACCCAAACATCTGCCATTTTCTTGTAGTTAGCAATGAATATTCGAAAAAAGTTTATCATACTGATTCATATATTACATAATGTATTTTACTCATTCTCAGTGCTGAAAAAGCAGTAATTATTTCAAAGTCATAAGAAAATGCAAAATATTGTATCACAAGCCAACAAGGTGTTCTTTTTTGTATCATGATTTACTATGCGATTAATAAATTCTGTATAATAAATCGTTTCGTAACAATTGACAATACCTTTTAAAAATACATTGTTTTCACTTATTGCATTTTCAAAAACTAAAACAGGCCTTTTTTTCTCAAATTATTCTAGTGTCAAAATGAGATGTTTGATTTTACACAGGTCACTAATGACATAAACTGTTTTTTTTTTATAAAAACGATATTTCTCGTGGTTTTATGTGAGCTGAATGCTGTATCAAACAAATAACACTTAAAATTAATAAGAGGAATTTCTTGGTGATTTTACTAACACGCCCATATAGTTCATATAATATTTCGATTAATAGTTACATGACTACCTCTCTGCCTCTACTTTTTGTAAAAGTATCTTGTAGATCAGAGAAAAAATTGTATTACTACCTCTCCAGGTTAAGTGCAGTTCAATGAAAGAGATTGTAAAGGCCGTACCGAAGATGCAGAATATTACGTTCTCTGCAAGCCATTTGCCATCAGTAATGAGTGAAACTGTAAAATAGAAATAAGGGCTGAAAAACGCCTATTACTGTTGTACTATTATATCACTAACGTTGCACTGCATAAACTTATTTACAGTTCTCGTTGCTGTTCAATATTCTTTAACTCACTATGTTGTTGTTGTCTTCAGTCCTGAGACTGGTTTGATGCAGCTCTCCATGCTACTCTATCCTGTGCAAGCTGCTTCATCTCCCAGTACCTACTGCAACCTACATCCTTCTGAATCTGCTTAGTGTACTCATCTCTCGGTCTCCCTCTACGATTTTTACCCTCCACGCTGCCCTCCAATGCTAAATTTGTGATCCCTTGGTGCCTCAAAACGTGTCCTACCAACCGATCCCTTCTTCTAGTCAAGTTGTGCCACAAACTTCTCTTCTCCCCAATCCTATTCAATACCTCCTCATTAGTTACGTGATCTATCCACCTTATCTTCACTATTCTTCTGTAGCACCACATTTCGAAAGCTTCTATTCTCTTCTTGTCCAAACTAGTTATCGTCCATGTTTCACTTCCATACATGGCTACACTCCAAACAAATACTTTCAGAAACGACTTCCTGATACATAAATCTATATTCGATGTTAACAAATTTCTCTTCTTCAGAAACGCTTTCCTTGCCATTGCCAGTCTACATTTTATATCCTCTCTACTTCGACCATCATCAGTTATTTTACTTCCTAAATAGCAAAACTCCTTTACTACTTTAAGTGTCTCATTTCCTAATCTAATTCCCTCAGCATCACCCGATTTAATTTGACTACATTCCATTATCCTCGTTTTGCTTTTGTTAATGTTCATCTTATATCCTCCTTTCAAGACACTGTCCATTCCGTTCAACTGCTCTTCCAAGTCCTTTGCCGTCTCTGACAGAATTACAATGTCATCGGCGAACCTCAAAGTTTTTACTTCGTCTCCATGAATTTTAATACCTACTCCAAATTTTTCTTTTGTTTCCTTTACTGCTTGCTCAATATACAGATTGAATAACATCGGGGAGAGGCTACAACCCTGTCTCACTCCTTTCCCAACCACTGCTTCCCTTTCATGCCCCTCGACTCTTATTACTGCCATCTGGTTTCTGTACAAATTATAAATAGCCTTTCGCTCCCTGTATTTTACCCCTGCCACCTTTAGAATTTGAAAAAGAGTATTCCAGTCAACATTGTCAAAAGCTTTCTCTAAGTCTACAAATGCTAGAAACGTAGGTTTGCCTTTTCTTAATCTTTCTTCTAAGGTAAGTCGTAAGGTCAGTATTGCCTCACGTGTTCCAACATTTCGACGGAATCCAAACTGATCCTCCCCGAGGTCTGCATCTACCAGTTTTTCCATTCGTCTGTAAAGAATTCGCGTTAGTATTTTGCAGCCGTGGCTTATTAAACTGATAGTTCGGTAATTTTCACATCTGTCAGCACCTGCTTTCTTTGGGATTGGAATTATTATATTCTTCTTGAAGTCTGATGGTATTTCGCCTGTCTCATACATCTTGCTCACCAGCTGGTAGAGTTTTGTCATGACTGGCTCTCCCAAGGCCGTAAGTAGTTCTAATGGAATGTTGTCTACTCCGGGGGCCTTGTTTCGACTCAGGTCTTTCAGTGCTCTGTCAAACTCTTCACGCAGTATCGTATCTCCCATTTCGTCTTCATCTACATCCTCTTCTATTTCCATAATATTGTCCTCAAGTACATCGCCCTTGTATAAACCTTCTATATACTCCTTCCACCTTTCTGCCTTCCCTTCTTTGCTTAGAACTGGGCTGCCATCTGAGCTCTTGATATTCATACACGTGGTTCTCTTCTCTCCAAAGATCTCTTTAATTTTCCTGTAGGCAGTATCTATCTTACCCCTAGTGAGATAAGCTTCTACATCCTTACATTTGTCCTCTAGCCATCCCTGTTTAGCCATTTTGCACTTCCTGTCGATCTCATTTTTGAGACGTTTGTATTCCTTTTTGCCTGCTTCATTTACTGCATTTTTATATTTTCTCCTTTCATCAATTAAATTCAATATTTCTTCTGTTACCCAAGGATTTCTAGCAGCCCTCGTCTTTGTACCTACTTTATCCTCTGCTGCCTTCACTACTACATCCCTCAGAGCTACCCATTCTTCTTCTACTGTATTTCTTTCCCCCATTCCTGTCAATTGCTCCCTTATGCTCTCCCTGAAACTCTGTACAACCTCTGGTTCTTTCAGTTTATCCAGGTCCCATCTCCTTAATTTCTCACATTTTTGCAGTTTCTTCAGTTTTACTCTACAGGTCATAACCAATAGATTGTGGTCAGAGTCCACATCTGCCCCTGGAAATGTCTTACAACTTAAAACCTGGTTCCTAAATCTCTGTCTTACCATTATATAATCTATCTGATACCTTTTAGTATCTCCAGGGTTCTTCCACGTATACAACCTTCTTTCATGATTCTTAAACCAAGTGTTAGCTATGATTAAGTTGTGCTCTGTGCAAAATTCTACTAGGCGGCTTCCTCTTTCATTTCTTAGCCCCAATCCATATTCACCTACTATGTTTCCTTCTCTCCCTTTTCCTACACTCGAATTCCAGTCACCCATTACTATTAAATTTTCGTCTCCCTTCACTATCTGAATGATTTCTTTTATTTCATCGTAAATTTTTCAATTTCTTCATTCTCTGCAGAGCTAGTTGGCATATAAACTTGTACTACTGTAGTAGGTGTGGGCCTCGTATCTATCTTGGCCACAATAATGCGTTCACTATGCTGTTTGTAGTAGCTTACCCGCAATCCTATTTTCCTATTCATTATTAAACCTACTCCTGCATTACCCCTATTTGATTTTGTGTTTATAACCCTGTAGTCACCTGACCAGAAGTCTTGTTCCTCCTGCCACCGAACTTCACTAATTCCCACTATATCTAACTTTAACCTATCCATTTCCCTTTTTAAATTTTCTAACCTACCTGCCCGATTAAGGGATCTGACATTCCACGCTCCGATCCGTAGAACGCCAGTTTTCTTTCTCCTGATAACGACATCCTCCTGAGTAGTCCCCGCCCGGAGATCCGAATGGGGGACTATTTTACCTCCGGAATATTTTACCCAAGAGGACGCCATCATCATTTAATCATACAGTAAAGCTGCATGCCCTCGGGATAAATTACGGCTGTAGTTTCCCCTTGCTTTCAGCCGTTCGCAGTACCAGCACAGCTAGGCCGTTTTGGTTAATGTTGCAAGGCCAGATCAGTCAATCATCCAGGCTGTTGCCCCTGCAACTACTGAAAAGGCTGCTGCCCCTCTTCAGGAACCACACGTTTGTCTGGCCTCTCAACAGATACCCCTCCGTTGTGGTTGCACCTATGGTACGGCCATCTGTATCGCTGAGGCACGCAAGCCTCCCCACCAACGGCAAGGTCCATGGTTCATTAGGTGAAACTCACTATACCGTGCGATTATGTTGTTAACATTTAATGTAACAGTAGTCCTGTTTCGAGCCACATATCCATTTTTAATGCTTAAAAGTGTGGACAAAACTATTAGTAATACTAAATTACGAAGAGGGAATGATGAATGTAACATGCTGCGTACATTAATGTCGCTCGAGATGTAGTTTGTATTATATGTTACCAGAACAGAATTATTTTGTAATGTGTGAAATACACAAAAATACGGTAACAGACTAACCGAGCAGTGATGCCGTAATCTGTTTTGTAATAATAGTGTAAAGGAAGAAATAAACAGCAACTAGACATTTAAGTCACTCAATTTTTGCGGCCATTTTGCTGTTCATCACTTCGCTGCTAGATGTCGCTACTAGTTCCTCACACACTCAGTTGTCTGTAGTGCAGGGCTTCGCCACCAGAAGGCTCTATCAGCACCGGCGAGGACTCACTCTGTCGACGTTTGCTGCTTCACTCCTCAACATCTATGCTAACTGACGTGACTGCTAAATTTTCAGACTAAACGAAAAAAATAACACCAACACCAAATAAGGCAAATAGTGATAAGTGCGGATACTATCGAACCATCACTTTCATACGTCCTGGCTGAAAATACTGATCCAAAATATTTACACAGGAATTAGAGGAGACGAGCTAGAGGAAAATCGATTTTGAGAGAACACACTAGCCGCTAGAGATCGGTTGAAGAAATTCAACCCATATTTATAACATCTATAGATGTTACAAAATAACTTCTGACAATTTTGAGCAAAATATACAGTTTGAATTTAAGATGATGCAACCAGCGATAAAATACAGTGAGCGGCATGTTATCTAGAGCTCTGCGAGAAATCAGGCAGCAATTTTAAGACTTAAAAGACATAAAGGAAAGCTGGCAGTTGATAGTTGAGAAGAGAGAGTGAGAGAATGAAAGTGAGAGAATGAGAGAGAGAGAGAGAGAGAGAGAGAGAGAGAGAGAGAGAGAGAGAGAGAGAGAGAGAGATAATGGGAGGGGGGGGGGCGGTTCGGTTCTAGCCCATTCACCCATGTTATTCACTTTGCATACAGAATGTTTCACACGTCGTGCTACACACTTATCGCGTCTGTAGAGGGGACCTACCATATGAAGTTTTACATAGGAATCGATGTCTGGAAACGTCATCCAGCGACGCTACAGGGTATCGAAGTTACAGGCGCTGGAGTCTGTAAAATATGTGTACACAGAAAGATTCAATGAAGATGTTACCAATTTTCTATGATGATGGAGATGGATAAATGTATAAATTTGAGGTTATGTCCCTATAACGGAAAATTGGAAGCGAAGACATTCCTGTTGCGTGTGACAGTATGTACCAGTAGTGTTGCAGCTAAGATGTAGGGCAGGAAACTTTCAGAGGTGGTAGTATGGACCGAATGTCCAGTACACATGGGCTGTAAAATGCATACCTTAAGAGCTGTGAGGACTTGTGCATCTTCGCTAGCATAAAACATATCTCCACTGTTGAACAAGTGCTCATAGCGCCTCAGGTATGCATTTTGTAGCCCATGTTTACCGGACATTTTTTTCTTACTTTGATCCATACTACCACCTATGAAAGTTAGCAACAACAGTACCAGTACTTGTATTCCGCCGTCAGAGGTATGATAACGATATTCCCTTGTAACTTCCGGAACATGATACATGATCAAATTGATAAATAATCACGGCATCACACTCTACTTACATACATTCGCCGGGGCTGGTGCCTGTATTTTGATGCTCTGTAGCCTCGTTAGATGACGTTTGCATGCATGAGTTACTAGGTAAAATTGCAAGCTCTAGAAATGTGAAACACCTTGTATAAAGAAAGCAACATACGAAATGAACAAGATATTTGGGAAATTAATCGAAGATAAGAAAGAAGAAATAGGAACTGTTTCCAAATCGACCTTTCATTTCGCTGCTGCTGATTTGAAATTTCGTGGCATTTATTCGCTCTGAAGAGGATCGTTCAAACGATGGTCGGAATGTAGTTATTTTAGTTGTTTCACTGTTTTATAATGACATGGCCTAGAACCCAAGTTGTTTGTAGGAATTCTATCGCTTCTCACCGATATTTTCAGTATGGTACTGGTATTTTTTTTCCTACACCTACCAACTTTAATAGTGCTTGAAATGATGAAAATTGTCTCCATATCAAAAAGTATTAGGTACTGAGACGGTGCTTGGTTTTAATGATAACAATATACAGGAAAATTCAGCCATGTTTCTGCGAAGTTGCATTACGCCGAAATTCTGAAATACATCCGTATATTTCGAATGTCGTACAACAGCTGTAGGTAGGAGACGGGGTACTGCAGAAGTAAAGCTGTTTAGACGGGACGTGAGTCGTGTTTGGGTAGCTCAGATGGTAGAGCACTCGCCCACGAAAGGCAAAGGTCCCGAGTTCGAGTCTCGGTCCCGCACACAGTTTTAATCTGCCGGGAAATTTCATATCGGCGCACACTCCACTGCAGAGGGATCTAATTCTGGAAAGAACTGTATAGTTAGTGGAGAGATACAGGATGTTGCAAAATTCCCGTTAAAAACTTCTAGGGAACTGAGTGACGATATTCTGAAGAGGAGCCCATGTATGGAAAGGTATATCCGTGCTACAGCCGTATAAATACACCTTCGCTAATGTGGTATGCAACAGGGTTATAATCACTGGAGGGGGGGGGGGGGGGTTACTTACGTCTGATCCTATGCTGTCATTTGACGGCTGTCTCCTCTCTGACCTGGATCGAGTCTCGTTCATGTGACTGTGAGTGTTAGAGCAACATTTCTGAGCACACTTTTGCCGAATACACCGACACGAGTATCCTGTGTGGCCAAAGCGCACAGTACTGGAAGAGCTGCTGGTCGCCTTTATCAAGATCGTTGTCCACAACGTCTGACTCCTCCCCACACGCTTATCGTTGCCATTGCACAACGTCTTCGACTATGGGTGTCTTCACCGTCAGCAGGTGCGTCTGTGGTGCCCCGTGGAGACGCAGCGCACGCGAATTGGAAAATATATTTATATGGATATTGTGTCTGTTCTTCCGGACATGTGCGAAAGGACGCTACGAATGTAGTGTGTGGACATACAAAGGTGAGAATGTGGGTCTCGCGGGAGGCGTGCGCGAGACAGTCCCTGTAGTCTCACTATCCTCTGTGCCGTCTGTGGCTCAGATGGATAGAGCGACTGCCATCTAAGCAGGAGATCCCTGGTTCAAGTTCCGGTCGGGGCACACATTTTCACCTGTCTTCGTTCATATCTATTAACGCCCGTCAGCAGCTGAAGGAAATAATATCATTGTAATTTCAAATTGGAAAACGCCCTCCTGTAAAACCAGTGTCTCTGAAGACCGATTTTTTTGATTCTTTGGTTATTAAAGAGTGAAACTGTAGAACAATAGATGTACTCGGTCACATCTACACTGAAATGCCAAAGAAACTATTATAATAATACGTATTCAAACACAGAGATATGTAAACAGGCTTAATATGGTGCTGCCGCCGGCAACGCCTATGTAAGACATGTGTCTACCGTAGTTGTTAGATCGGTTACTGCTGCTACAATGGCAGGTTATAAAGATTTAAATGACTTTGAACGTGGTTTTATACTTGGCGCAAGGCCGATGGGACACAGCATCTACGAGGTAGCGATGAAGTGGGGATTTTCCTGTACGACCATTTCACGAGGGCACCGTGAATATCAGCAATCCAGTAAAACAATAAATCTCCAACATCTCTGCGGCCAGAAAAAAAATCCTGCAAGAATGGAATCTGAAGAGAATCGTTCAGAGTGGCGAAAGTGCAACCCTTCCGAAAATAACTGAAAATTTCAATGCTTGACCATCAACAAGTATCAGCATGCGAACCATTCATGGAAACATCATCTACATGGCCTTTCAGAGCCGAAGGCCCACTCGTGTACCCTTGCTGGCTGCACAGCACAAAGCTTAACGCCTCATTTGGGCCCATCGGTACGAACATTGGACTGTTGATGACTCGTAACATAATCCCTGGTTGGACGTGTCTCATTTCAAAATATATATACAGTATGGACGTGTATGGGTATGAAGACAACATCATGACTCCATGGACCCCGCATGTTAACTGCGGACTGTTCAATCTGGTGGAGGCTCTGTGACGTTGTAGAGCGTGCGCATTCGGAGTGATGTGGGATCCCTGATACGTCTAGATACATCCTGTCTGATCACCTGAATCCATTCGTGTCCATTGTGGATTCCGACGGAAGTGGGTAATTCCAGCAGGACAATGGAGCGGCCCACACAACCACAGTTGCTACAGAGTGGCTGCAGGAACACTCTTCCGAGCCTAAACACTTTCGCTGGCCACCAAACTCCCCAAACATACTGTACGTTTCTAGTAAATTTTATAGCATTAACTAGCATATCTGGAATGCCTTGCAACGTGTTGATCAGAAGAGATCTCTGCTCCCTCTTACTGTTACGGATTTATGGGCAGCTCTGCAGGTTTCATGGTGTCAGTTCCCAGCAGCGCGACTTCAGCCATCAGTAGAGTCCATGCCACGGCGTGTTGAGGCACTTCTGCGTGCTCGCGGGGACCTTAAACGATATTTCTTTGGCTCCTCAATGTAACAAATTACTTATCAAAGTGACAGCGTTACCAACATGTTTTCAAGTGGTTCTAGTATACGGGACGTCTCGGGAGACAGGTTACAATTTAAAATAAGAGTATTATGTACTCAGTCCCCTCTACAAGTTGTAGCAGGTAGTGATGGGAATTTCAGAACATCCTGTACGTTTCCAGCAAACTGTATAGCCGTTGTCGTATTACAATTGGTATCTGCGAATACATTCCATAATTCGTGACAGATCGCGAGGCGCGACTGCAGAAATCCGTAGCGTTTACCCAGGGGGCGTCTCGGCTACGGCAGCTCTGACGGCTAGTTTGAAGGCCACTTTCAACTAGTGTTGCCAGAGGTGTCTCTTTTTAGAGATTCTACGACTCGCCCCACGTAAGCTTTAAAAAGGAAGACCAAATGCTCCAACTTCTGGCCTCTACTAACATTTCGAAATACACTATCCTATCAGTGAGTGTACAGACACCTGTTAGTGGACATTAATATGCAGTGCGTCCACCCTTTGTCTTTATGGCGGCTTGAACTCTGCTCGGGACACTAAGTGAGGTGCCTACCGACAATTTACGCACCACACACGGATATCGTATCTACGTGTTTGTACACGCAAGGCAATAAATTGCTCAGCAAGATCGCCATATCTCTCATCAATTTTCAACATCTGGAGCACAATGGGCAGGTTCTTTAAAGCAGGTCGCGATTTTGAGGATGTAACGAACCAACTGAACTGAATTTGGTACGATATCCGTCAGAAGGGTATAAACTAACTTTATCAGTGAATGTCAAGCCTAGTAACTGACCGCGGAAAGGCCAGAGGTGGCCCAACACGTTATCGACTTATCAATTTGTGAAGCTCTTTGTCTTGAATTAATCATCCAGTTTTTCTTCAACTCTAATCATTCATTTGACCCTACACGTACAGTCATGCTCAAAACTATCCTAACGCCCGAATTGAATTTCGCCTGATTCACATGCAACCCACATAACGCAACTGTCTAGCAGGTCCCCTTATCGCTCCTTGGTACAGTCGTTTGACTATTGAAAATGGTTCCAACAAATCACCACAAGAAAACACTGTTCTGTATCGCAATAACTCAAGATGTAAAGTAATACCACGATACTACAAATATCACGGAACACCTTACCACAGATAAGACTGCCCTTAAGGCTTGTAGCTCACATTTATTACAATAAATGACATACCTGACATTTTACCACTCTCATTATTACGTCAGATAGGTAATACACGTGGTAAATTCGTCGTATTCATGATTTCCTCTTCAAAGTAACATACCGTACTTATCATTGAACACAAAATGAGATTAAAAATTGAAGTTATTCACGGTCAACCAGTTGAGAATATGTATGAACTTCAAATGACACGACGAACCGTTTCGTTCTGCTTATGGATGCAAACTCAGGTCATGCAGACTAAGCAATGATTTCGTGCCTGACGGATACTAACTGTCACTCCTGATTAGGCATACAGAGAGTGATATACCTCGATTTTAGACAGAGCCAGTTTTCAAATTTCAACTTTAAATTACATATCGCAAGTATTTTTGCCGGACGCGAATTCCTACCCAGCACCTATTTTCACTGTTAACGAACGACGAGAGATGTTGAATCTTGGTTCTTAACAAGTAACTTACTTGAATTGCCGTGAGGTAAGGCTTTGTACTGGGCAGGGATTCGAACGTATATCGGCAGGCAGTAACATCTCTTAGCTTTTGGTTTGGCAGCACTCGACAGCCATTTCTAGGCGCAAGTAATAGAAGAAAGGCAGCGCGTTTTTGTTATCAAGTAACGTCTTCATCGATTACTTTAGTTTTAATGTAATCTATGAGGAATTGCTGATGTTTGATATTAACATGAAAAGAATTCTGTAGACAGAGAAAGAACCTCTTCTTGGGAAACTACTTGTATAGTGACCAAAAGGCACGAACTTATATTCAAGTACAGTGTTCCAGCAGCGGCATGAAGAAAATGATAGTAATAATGTCGGTAATAATCCAATTATCCGGTAACTTCACACTTCCCAGTGGATCTTCACGAACTAAGAAAGTATCTGAATTTGTGAACATTTCAAAATGGCTTCACATCGAGCCTATGATGCCTACAAGGGTCTTTACATCCTGCTGACATGAGAATAGCATAATCTCCGCGTCAGAAGCTTGTTTCTACTTAAACATTTAATAGACTCGCGTTTTATCCACCGTGACTACTTTTGTAAGCTCAGCACATCATCCATTGCAGCTCACTCCTGGGGCTGGGAAATGTGGGCACAGTGGCCTGGTGGAACTATCACAGGAGCAATGCGTGGGTTCAGACATTTACTTTTAAGAAGCACAAACAGATTTACTTTGCGTCTGGTAACCTCAAAAGAAAGACGTTATAATCCAGAATTCGCAATACAAATCACGTTCCATCATTACCAACTGGGCAGAGCCAGGTTACGTTGGGAAATGACATAGCGGAAGTCATCGTAAACAGAAATACAGTCGCCAGTAAACTTACTTACATTAGAAAATTTTATTTTATTTTATGAACCGATAGCCATTTAAAGGATGGGGCTCTTATTTTACTTGTAATTTATTGAACTAGAGACGTTGAAAAATTTGGTGCTGGACTGTGATTCGAATTCGTTTCTCCTCTTTCGAGGATCTGAATCTCTCGGGACATTATAGTTCAACCATTTCGTCCCTTTTCGCAAGACTGCAACCTTCTCTAGGTCTCCTCCAAAGGTAAGGATGTGGGTCCGAATCCTGATCCAATACAAAAATATTCATAGTTTCAGTTCAAGCCCTATAACGTGCACACCGTCCCGCTAGTGAAAACCAACGTGCGCTTTTAATGTCTATTCATGTGTTGCCAACAATCGCAATAGGTGTCATGATTTCTTGTCAAACACGCACACACCTTACCGTTGGTGAGTAAGCAACTGATATTTAAGCTATATTTGTGGATGCATGGTAGGCGTGTAGTTAGATTGTCACTTAGGTACAAAAGTTTGTATCCTTAGTTTAGATTCAAACACCAAGCAGCTGGTAAGGGAAAGCGATACGTAACATTTGATTTTACTTAATTAACAATACGATTACGTGTTGGGTTCGTATCTCCGTCATATAACTTCACATCATGCACTTAATCTTTAAATGCTTGCGCACTTTGTTACTTGAGCTTGGAGGTATATCAGACATCTTTCGTAGTTAGTTAACAGGGACGAAATTGTCTTGTTAGGAGTCCAGGTTTATTACAAAAATTGTCGTCTTTTATTTTCAAGTTTAGATTTCATTACTGGTATTGGCAAAAATTTCGGTAATTCATGACTCTTCATGGATAGCCATCAATATGATATGATTAGATTACATTACATCAATTTTTGTTTCATAGATCATGAATACGATATTTCGTAATGATGTGTAACGTGTAATTTTAATGAAAGATTTCTTTACATACCATGATTCAATTTCTTTACAACAATTTCTTACTTTCTTTGATTCTTTTTGATTTCTCTCTCTCTCTCTCTCTCTCTCTCTCTCTCTCTCTCTCTCTCTCTCTCTCTCTCTCTCTCTCTCTCTCTCTCTATCATACACACACACATTCTTTTTTTCTTTATTTGTTTGTTTTGCTCGACTATCGGCGAGGCATCAAAACGTCTCTGAATGAGCTTCTTAGTTTTTAGTACACTTACGAAATAAATATAAAAACAACTGTGAGAGTTACTGGTATATGATGCTTAGTTTTCAGTCAGTTTGGAGTATTATTAGTAACCACGCTCCAGTCCCTAAACCTAGTTACAGAAATGCGAATCAGACGCATTACGTATTCCAGGCCGTAGCAACCGCGACTTGGAGACACCAGCTATGGTCACTTCCCAGCCCGCTGTACGATCACAACGGTTCGTCTTCTTTCTGCTGGTGCTGTAACTGAGATTTGACAACAAGGCAACGTATGTTTGGCAACTCTGTGATCGACGAGTTCCTTCCTGGTGCGCACGGAATTTATCCTCAAAGTTCACTTGATTTTACCTGTCATTTCCATTGAATAATCTGATTTATTATCACGTTAGGTGTAACAAAAGATTGTAAATTTACGGTTTTCAGCCCAGGAAAGTCGTTGCACGTGGAAATCGCAACTAATCTCGTCCTTTAAATAGCGGTTTACGAGTGCTAGACATTATCGAACTCGTAAGAGTAAGCTAAGACACGTACTTCTAAGCCAGCTCTATGGTAATGCGCTGACCTGAGAAATAGCATCTGTTATGGTTCGCACTTCCAGTCTCGCTGACTGTAACGTTTTTATCCCTTCTGTGAAAGAGCTACAAGCAGTCAGATAAAACATCGATAAGGAAATCGCAAAAAAATACTTTCGGCTCATAGTGCAATGGTGAAAACTTACAATGCTGCACAACAGGTAACTCCTCTTCCCGCAGCTGACAAACAAATTTTGGGTTTCTAGGAATACAAAACTTTACTTATGAAATGCGACATTTGCAATGCACGACGTTTTCAACAAAGAGATGGCGCAATACAGTAGCTCAAGTGGAAAGAAACACTTCCTTTTCAAATTTGTGCATCCTACACTGTTGGCTGTTCTGTGTAGGTGGCAGGTACGTGATTTTATTTAGGTGATTACAAAATAAAGTCGAATTTATGCACTGGGTAGTCGAGGCAGCTAGTTCATTGTGATTCGGTCAACCAAGTAAATGAATTTACTGAACCTGCTGCAAATTACTACAGGAAGCATGTGTGTCAATTCTCATCCAGAGAGGTGCAACGGCGTTACGATAGAAAAATGAGCCACATACTTATAATATGCTTGTATATCTATGGACTGGGTTCGATTCCAACTTCTGTCAATGATTTTAGATAAGGAGAGACAGATTCCATTCTCTTCTGGCTACACCAAGTGAAGAAGATATAATGACATTGTGGTCTGAAATTAACATGAAAAATGATATTCCTTTACTACAAAGTAGACGTTAGGATGAATCACAATAAAGACTGGAGCGGCGACACGTAGAAACCTTTCTTATACTTGTTATTTATTTCTAGTGACGAAACAAACGCTATGTAGGCTCACAGGACATTTAGTCCATATTTTATATGAGCTTCTGTATGTCGATAAAATCGGTTCTGAACTGGGAATGCAACTTAGACCGTACTTAACGCTGAATTTGATCCCTTCGTGAGAATACAGCACGTCTACAATTTGTTGTTTGTTCAGAACTGCAGATTCCTCAACATCTCCACATACTGCGCGTGAATGGGTTCGAATCCTGGCCCGGCACTATAGATTTCATTATGTATTATCAAGCTCTAGCATGAGAACACCTATCTGCTGGTGGATAATTATTTTAATGTTTAATGTATTTTCATTCGTTGTCAACACTAACGATATGTGACGTTTTTGACACCCAGTGAGACACAGAACTATTTGCGAGATCACTGTAAGTTCAAGATGTTAGTCCGAGCTGGACAAAAATTCGGAAGCTGACGTATCTTTGTGTGTAGTCAAAAGCGATATGATGT
This sequence comes from Schistocerca gregaria, assembly GCF_023897955.1. NCBI lineage: Eukaryota > Metazoa > Arthropoda > Insecta > Orthoptera > Acrididae > Schistocerca > Schistocerca gregaria. The sequence continues at coordinate 574,163 of NW_026061741.1, forward strand.
GTGGAGCTGTATTCCCAGTGAGCACTGAACTCTTCGTCATATTATTTCTAGTTCAAACACGCTCACATGTCGCTGCTGGTGCAACAAACCCATATTTAACGTTCGTTTTCTCTAGAATATAACAGCGATAGATGCCGGGTTGGAGTCTTGGGAAGGAAAAAAATGTATGTTTCGTCTCGTCATTTCAGTTAAAACATCTAGCTACTGCCGAGAAAACCCGAAATGTCACAGTTGATTGTGCGTCGATATCTATCCGATTAAGTTCTGAGTTCGAACCCCTGTCCAACACAAAGCCTTACCTCACGGCAATTCAAATAAGTTACTTGTTAAGAACCAAGATTCAACATCTCTCGTCGTTCGTTAACAGGGACAATAGGTGCTGGGTAGGAATTCGCGTCCGGCAAAAATACTTGCGATATGTAATTTAAAGTTGGAATTTGCAAACTGGCTCTGTCTAAAATCGAGGTATATCACTCTCTGTATGCCTAATCAGGAGTGACAGTCAGTATCCGTCAGGCACGAAATCATTGCTTAGTCTGCATGACCTGAGTTTGCATCCATATGCAGAACGAGACGGTTCGTCGTGTCATTTGAAGTTCATAAACATTCTCAATTAGCTGCTCGTGAATATCTTTAATTTTTAATCTTATTTTGTGTTAAATAATAAGTACGGTATGTTACTTTGAAGAGTAAATCATGAATACGACGAATTTACCACGTGCATTACCTATCTGACGTAATAATGAGAGTGGTAAAATGTCAGGTATGTCATTTATTGTAATAAATGTGAGCTACAAGCCTTAAGGGCAGTCTTATCTGTGATAAGGTGTTCCGTGATATTTGTAGTATCGTGGTATTACTTTGCATCTTGAGTTATTGCAATACAGAACAGTTTTTTCTCGTGGTGACTTGTTGGAACCACTTTCAATAGTCAAACGACTGTACCAAGGAGCGATAAGGAGACCTGCTAGACAGTTGCGCTATGTGGGTTGCATGTGAATCAGGCGAAATTCAATTCAGGTCGTTCGGATACTATTGGGCATGAATGAACATCACGTGTATCGATTTCCATCGCGCTGGGGTAAGTCCTCCGGGATACGTTTATTCTCCTTAGTGTGTAAATATATTTGGAGCATGTCATTCAAAAACGTTTGAAACGACATAGACGGGAGCGGGTTGTTGTTAGGAGAGCAGAATGTATTAGACTCGCGGATCATGTGGTGTTATTGGCAGAGAGCGAAAGTATGACTGAAATGTTAAAAGAATTGAACAAGAGACGTGAGTAAATTGGAATGAGAAATAATAAGAAAAACGCAAAATGTCCGGTGATAGGTGCAAGAAAAGCAAGAACAACTATAATGTTAGGCAGGAAGATACACAACAATTTAGTGTTTTTAGATAACTGCGACGTGCTATTATGGACGACATTGGAAGTAATAAGGAGGTGAAAATACGTATAGCAATTGCCAACGAGACGTTTCATAACAGGAGGCTTTTATGTGGGTGCGTTGATAGGGGATAAAATAGGCAGGCACAGTGAGAAATGAGGTGGTGTTGATTGGGAGAACAGAGAGAAATTTTAAAGGTAGCAGGATGAGCAAACACAATTGGCATGGACACTGAATGAGAAGAGATTGTTTATTGATGGTATGAAGGAAATGGTGAATGCAAGAAGAAGAAGAAGGAGAAGAAGAAGAAGAAGACGCAGAACATACCAGGTGGTGGACAGCGTAAGAACAGAAAATAGTTGTGAGAAAACAAGAGGGTAACAAATGATGGGACTGCATGGAGAACTACATGTGAAGACCTGCCCTAGGGCAGAACACTCATGGTGGTGGTGTTGATGAAGAGGAGACTTATGTAGGACATTTTGCAAAACGCCCATTTTCTTGTAATCCAAATTTAAACAAAACATAGGCAGCTTATAATTTGTAGTCTATAAACGACCGTGAATTGCGTGACAGATGGAACTTGCCAGTATACCAGTTATTAGGACTTATTCCCACTCCACTGACGTATGGAGCGTGCGAACCGTGGCTGCTTAAAAGCCTCTGTGCGTGCTGTGCTTAGTCTCTTCTGGTCTTCACGCTTCCTACAATACGTAGGCGGTTTCAGTATATTCCATTCCTACTTTCATCATGTAACGTCAGTTCTAGAAACTTTCTAATTAGGTCTCCTCGAGATACTTTACTCTTCCACGGGATAGTCTGTGTCTACCATGAACTGTCCGTTAGTCAGTAAGTGGAATAACTGGTTTTCCGACACATGTCGCCATGTAACTGTCGCTCTGTCTCCACGCCAGAGAGACGGAAATTCTGTGTGCCACATTTGAAGATGAGTCTGTAAAGGTTACAAAACTAGTTAATGGAATTACAAATAGTTGAAAAAGTGAGTTTTTGCAGTTTTCCGTATTTACATTCAATGCACTAGTCACAGGCTCTAGGCGATCCTTAGGGGACAAGCTTAGTCGGTTGAGAGCGTGATGTGTCCCTCCGAGATTAATTTCACCTGGGCTTTAAGCGACTCACCGGTCAGCATTTACAGAGCTGCCAACTACATCTCACACCGGGAATATGACCAGGATTGGTTTGCATCGCAGCCTACGGAAGAGAACGCAAATCGAACGATCATTCGCAGTCATTCCCTCCATTGACTACCATTCGCCTATATTCAACAGTTAAGGATTCCTCCGGAAATATTCCAAGTAGACTTTCTCTGGATATTTTACGTTTCTTTCCAAGCGCCTGCCTGTTCAATTTGATCAGAAACTGTGTGACATTCTCCAACGGGTCAAAAAACCTGTGACCATTCGTGCCGCCCTTCTCTGTATACATTCAGTATCGCCGGGCAGTTGTATCTGATTAGGATCCAAGAATCTCGAGCAATATTCGGGGATGGGTCGCAAGCGTGATTTGTAAGCAATTTCTTTTGTACACTGATTGTATTTTCCTAGAATTCTACCAACGAATTGCAGACATCCACCGTATTTCCCTAAGACTGCGACTATGTGACGGTTCCATTTCAAATCTCTAGAAATTTTTACACCCAGGTATTCATGTGGGTTGAGCGATAGCGAATTTGACTCGCTGCACTATACTCGTAGGATAAGGTTATATCGTTTTGTGAACCGAACAATTTTACATTTCGGGAACATTTAAACTAAGTTGTCATGCTTTGCACTACACTGAAATCTTATGAAGGCGTGACTTCTTTCAAACAGAACTTTATTACAGGCAACAGCATCATTTGCGAAAACACTGAAGTTCCAAATAGACCGCGTAACCACGGCCCCCTTCTCCCCTCCAAATTGCTGTCTGAAAACTGGAAGTCCCATTTGTAAAACACCTTCAGAAGTTCGTTCACATTCCGTATCAGTTAATGTGTTAAAAACTTGACCTGAAGAAACATAACCCTTTGTAGTTGAAGACGCTCAGTTGTAAGAGAAGCTAGTTTTTCGAAAACGTCTCAATATTTATGTACTGAACTAGGTGTTGTACAATTCTATAATTTTCAGGTACATTCGGCGACGTTTGTGGATACTGTCTGACAAATGTGTTGCGAATAAAGTGAGTAGTAAAGAAGTAATAAAGTGAAACATCAAGCCTGATGCTGACACCTTACTGCACGATCAGCGAAAATGTAGAAGTGATAAAAGTCTTTTTCCTTTCATCATTATGTCAGGGATGTCAGAGGGGAAAAAAAGTTGCGCCAAGTTTCGAAATTATGTGTGAAGTTTGTTGGAAGTCGCCACGCGCTGCCTTTCACAAATGCTCGGTGAATATAGTCTCGATAATTTGCGCGCCATGAAATTATGCTGCCTTAGTCGAGTACGCAGTTTTTAACTTTTAACGCCCGACTTATTGCGTAAACCTATGCCTTTAAATGAAGGACGGAAGGAGGATTGCATTTAATGTGCTATCGATGTCGAGGTCATTAGAGACGGAGCAGGAGTTGGCACTGCGTCAGGGAAGGGTAAAAGAAGTCCGCCGTTCCCTTTCAAAGGAACCATCCCAGCATTTACTTGGAGCGATTCAGGAAAGTTACGGAAAACGTATCAGGATGGCCGGATGCGGATTTAAACGTCATCCTCCCGAATGCGAGTCTAGTGTACTAGTTGACAGCTCGTCGTGTAGAAGCTAGCGTTGTTGGTGATGGGATTCCGGGTTCGATTCACGGCTGGGTTGCTTTCTCCGCCCGGGAAGTAGGTGTCTGTGGTGTCATCATTTCATCATCATCCGTGAAGGTGGCGAAACTGGACTGTGTAAAGGTTGGAGCTTTGTACAGGCACTGATAACCGTGCAGTTAAGCGCCCCAAAAACCAATCATCATCATCATCATCATACCATGTAATAACCACTGCGGCAGCTCGTTCGGTATACATTTAAATGAGCAGATTAAGTCAGCATTTTTAGTATTTACATTGACTTCGTTCTTCATAAATGAAAGCAGGAACTATGACAAGACAAAGGATTTGGGATAACGAATGAGAAATACCTGATTGTGCTTCTGTTTGTAGATGACATGATTCACGTTCACGAAATGACCTCCAAAGATCTATATACCACCTGAACGAAATATGCAATGAATACAACTTTAAAATTTCTAGTAATAAAACGAAAATAAGTGCACTCCGAGGAAAATACTCAGTCATTTTAAAACTAGTTTTGGATAATCCTGCTTTAGAACTGGTCTCTTAATCTTTCACTTAGGCTACGCTGTAAGATCTGATTTTTACTCTGATACTTAAAATAAATTACACAAATTCTAAGCTGTCTGTGACACTATTATCTGAATATTGGGCAATAAAGTACAAAAAGATTGTTCCGAAATTCTATAACGTGGTCCCGGTTCCTGTATTATGCTATGAAAGCGAAAACATGGTTAAAAAAAAAGCAAAAAAAAATCACACGGCAGAGATGAGGTTCCTAAGAAATTCGAAGAGCTGCACAACAAGAAATGATTAGGAATGAAGATACTAGAGAAAAATTAAGTATTTTCAACAGAAACTAAAAAATTCAAAAATATCGTGAAGACTGGTGAGAATGCTACGTCCCAGACTTCCCCAAAATTTTCTGAACTACAAGCGGAATGGAAGACGTGATATTGAAAGGCCTCGGACGTGGGAGCAATTTCGTTTGAGAGACTATCCCGCGCGGCGACTACTGAAGTACTTATACATTATAGAATTCTTAAGTTATACAACCAAAATAAGTAAGTTTTAATGTAGTTTACGTTCACTGATGCAAAAAAAAAATTCTTGCTTTTTAAAGTGGGCTCGTTCTTTCTAAGGGTTCAAACTGTCTCCATGACAAATTTGAACAATATCTGTTAAGCGGTTTGGACTCTAAAACGAAACAGACTGTGTTACAAAGTTGGAAAGCAACTGAGAGAAAGAAGCAGCATCGGTTTCTGCAGGAGGCGGCCATCATTTTGTAGGACAATGCTCGGGCACGCTCGGTTCAAGTCGTGACTGATTTGATCGGTATATAGGGATGGGGAGCGCCGCATCACGCACCACACTCATCTACATCTATATTTATACTCCGCAAGCCACCCAACGGTGTGTGGCGGAGGGCACTTTACGTGCCACTGTCATTACCTCCCTTTCCTGTTCCAGTCGCGTATGGTTCGCGGGAGGAAAGACTATCTGAAAGCCTCTCTCTAATTTTACATTCGTGATCTCCTCGGGAGGTATAAGTAAGGGGAAGCAATATATTCGATACCTCATCCAGAAACGCACCCTCTCGAAATCTGGCGAGCAAGCTACACCGCGATGAAGAGCGGCTCTCTTGCAGAGTCTGGCACTTGAGTTTGTCAAACATCTCCGTAACGCTATCACGGTTACCAAATAACCCTGTGACGAAACGAGCCGCTCTTCTTTGAATCTTCTCTATCTCCTCCGCAAACCCGATCTGGTAGGGATCCCACACTGATGAGCAATACTCAAGTATAGGTCGAACGAGTGTTTTGTAAGCCACCTCCTTTGTTGATGAACTACAGTTTCTAAGGACTCTCCCAATGGATCTCAACCTGGTACGCGCCTTACCAACAGTTAATTTTATATGATCATTCCATTTCAAATCGATCCGCACGCATACTCCGAGATATTTTACAGGAGTAACTGCTACCAGTGTTTGATCCGCTATCATATAATCATACAATAAAGGATCCTTCTTTCTATGTATTCGCAATACATTACATTTGTATATGTTAAGGGTCAGTTTCCACTCCCTGCACCAAGGGCCTATTCGCTGCAGATCTTCCGGCATTTCGCTACAATTTTCTAATGCTGCAACTTCTGTGTATGCTACAGAATCATCCGCGAAAAACCGCATGGAATTCCGACACTATCTACTACCTCATTTATATATATATTGTGAAAAGTAATGGTCCCATAACACTCCCCTGTGGCACGCCAGATATTATTTTAACGTCTGTAGACGTCTCTCCAGTGATAACAACATGCTGTGTTCTGTTTGTTAAAACTCTTCAATCCAGCCACAGAGCTGGTCTGATATTCCGTGGGCTCTTACTTTATTTATCAGGCGACAGTGCGGAACTGTATCGAACGCCTTCCGGAAGTCGAGAAAAATAGCATCTACCTGGGAGCCTGTATCTAATATTTTCTGGGTCTCATGAACAAATAAAGTGAGTTGGGTCTCACACGATGGATGTTTCCGGAATCCATGTTGATTCCTACAGAGTAGATTCTGGGTTTCCAAAAACGACATGATACTCGAGCAAAAAACATGTTCTAAAATTCTACAACAGATCGACGTCAGAGATATAGGTCTATAGTTTTGCGCATCTGCTCTACGACCCTTCTTGAAGACTCGGACTACCTGTGCTCTTTTCCAATCATTTGGAGCCTTCCGTTCCCCTAGAGACTTGCGGTACACGGCTGTTAAAAGGGAGGGCAAGTGCTTTCGCGTACTGTGTAGAATCGAATTGGTACCCCGTCAGGTCCAGTGGACTTTCCTCTGTTGAGTGATTCCAGTTGCTTTTCTACTCCTTGGACACTTATTTCGATGTCAGCCATTTTCTCGTTTGTGCTAGGATTTAGAGAAGGAACTGCAGTGCGGTCTTCCTCTATGAAACATCTTTGGAAAAAGGTGTTTACTATTTCAGCTTTACGCCTGTCATCCTCTGTTTCAATGCCATCATCACCCCGGAGTGTCTGGACATGCTGTTTCCAACCACTTACTGATTTAAATTGAGACCAGAACTTTCTAGGATATTCTGTCAAGTCGGTACATAGAATTTTACTTTCGAATTCACTGAACGCTTCACGCATAGCCCTCCTTACGCTAACTTTGACATCGTTTAGCTTCTGTTTGTCTGAGAGGTTTTGGCTGCGTTTATACTTGGAGTGAAGCTGTCTTTGCTTTCGCAGTAGTTTCCTAACTTTGTTGTTGAACCACGGTGGGTTTATCCCGTCCCTCACAGTTTTACTCTACACGTACCTGTCTAAAACCCATTTTACGATTGCCTTGAACTTTTTCCAAAAATACTCAACATTGTCAGTGTCAGAACAGAAATTTTCGTTTTGATCTGTTAGGTAGACTGAAATCTGCCTTCTATTACCCTTGCTAAACACGTAAGCCTTCCTCCCTCTTTTTATATTCCTATTAACTTCCATATTCAGGGATGTTGCAACAGCCTTATGATCACTAATCCCTGTTCTGCACATACAGAGTCGAAAAGTTTGGGTCTGTTTGTTATCAGTAGGTCCTAGATGTCATCTCCACGAGTCGGTTCTCTGTTTAATTGCATGAGGTAATTTTCGGATAGCGCACTCAGTATAATGTCACTCGACGCTCTGTCCCTACGACCCATCCTAAACATCTGAGTGTCCCAGTCTATATCTGGTAAATTGAAATCTCTACCTAAGACTATAACATGCTGAGAAAATTGATGAGAAATGTATTCCAAATTTTCTCTCAGTTGTTCTGCCACTAATGCTGCTGGGTCGGGAGGTCGGTAAAAGGAGCCAATTATTAACCTAGCTCGGCTGTTGCGTGTAACCTCCACCCATAATAATTCACAGGAACTATCCACTTCTACTTCACTACAGGATAAACTTCTACTAAGAGCGACTAACTCTCCACCACCGGTTGCATGCAATCTATCCTTTATATCTGTCTGTACCTTTGTAAAAATTTCGGCAGAATTTCTCTCTGGTTTCAGCCAGCATTCTGTACCTATAACGATTTCAGCTTCGGTACTTTCTATCAGCGCTTGAAGTTCCGGTACTTTACCAACGCAGCTTCGACAGTTTACCATTACAATACCGATTGCTGCTTGGTCCCCTCATGTCCTGCTTTGCCCCGAACTCGTTGAGGCTGCCGCCCTTTTTGTACTTGCCCAATGCCATCTAACCTAAAAAACCGCCCAGCTCACGCCACACAACCCCTGCTACCCGTGTAGCCGCTTGTTGCGTGTAGTGGACTCCTGACCTATCCAGCGGAACCCGAAACCCCACCACCCTATGGCTTAAGTCGAGGAATCTGCAGCCCACACGGTCACAGAACAATCTCAGTCTCTGATTCAGACCCTTTACTCAGCTCTTTACCAAAGGCCTGCAGTCTGTCCTGTCGACGATGCTGCAGATGGTGAGCGGTGAGCTCTGCTTTCATCCGGCTAGCGAGACTGGCAGTCTTCACCAAATCAGATAGCCAGGAAGGGTTTCCTCCGATCCATAGCGACACACATCATTGGTGTCGACATGAGCGACCACCTGCAAATGGGTGCAACCTGTACCCTTCATGGCATCCGGAAGGACCCTTTCCACATCTGGAATGACTCACCCCGGTATGCACAGGGATTGCACATTGGTTTTCTTCCCCTCTCTTGCTGCCATATCCCTAAGGGGCCCCATTACGCGCCTGACGTTGGAGCTCCCAACTACCAGTAAGACCACCCTCTGCGACTGCTCGGATCTTGCAGACTGAGGGGCAACCCCTGGAACAGGACAAGCAGCCACGTCAGGCCGAAGATCAGTATCGGCCTGAGACAGCCCCGGAATTGCGCCCTTCTGAGCTCAGCTTGATTCCTGACGTGAAGGTAGCATTCTCGCTTTCCGCGTCTGGGTTCCCGGGTTCGATTCACGGCGGGGTCAGGGATTTTGTCTGCCTCGTGATGGCTGGGTGTTTTGTGATGTCCTTAGGTTAGTTAGGTTTAAGTAGTTCTAAGTTCTAGGGGACTGATGACCATAGATGTTAAGACCCATAGTGCTCAGAGCCTTTTGAACCATTTGTCGAACTTTGGGGTATTCGGTTCGGAGCTGTTATGGAGATACGTCAGACAATAGACCGCTCCATTCGAACTACCTATACAACTGGCGTAGTTAGGGGTATCTTGCTCTTTCGACATCACTGGCGATGGCTTATATACATGAGCTGTTCAAAAAATATCCGACCTTTTTTAATTGTTGAAATCAACAATGGTATCAGGGCGCGCATGGGCTCATGTTTTCAGGCATATTTAGCACACATACCTGATTTTCTCCACTACTTCGGAACACTTGCAAGTCGTACACGTTGAATTTAGTATTCTGAGCAAAATGACGTCTTTACATCACATTTGGCTCCAAGCTTGGCGATTCTCAAGTTGAAACCATCGTGTGTTTGTGGACAAAGTAATGGGTACTGCAGGGCTAAAGGAGTGGTACAACCATTTCAAAGGTAGCCGCTAATCAATGAAGACAGAAGCCAGTTAAGGTACGCCCGCAATATCTGCAAATCAGGTCGTTACTGATCCCGCAATATTGCTGGTGAAGCAGAATGGACGAATCACTATCAGAGAAGTTGTAGTCTAATCTAAAAGCCGTAAAGTCAACTAACTAACTAGGTGTTACAATAACTAACGTCCGCCCGCGGTAGCTGAGTGGTCAGCACGACAGACTGTCAATCCTAAAAGACCGGGTTAGATTCCCGGCTGGGTCGGAGATTTTCTCCGCTCAGGGACTGGGTGTTGTGTTGTACTAATCATCATTTCATCCCCATCGACGCGCAAGTCGCCGAAGTGGCGTCAAATCGAAAGACTTGCACCAGGCGAACGATCTACCCGATGGGAGGCCCTCGTCACACGCCATTATTATTATACAATAACGAACAACTTAAATTGGAAAGAACACATAGAAAATGTTGCGGTTAAGGCTAACCGAAGACTGCGTTTTATTGGCACAACACTTAGAAAACGTAACAGACCTACAAAGGACACTGCCTACACTACGCTTGTCCGTCCTCTTTTAGAATACTGCTGGGAAATGTGGGATCCTTAAAAGATCGGACTGACGGAGTAGATCGAAAAAGTCCAAAGAAAGGCAGCACGTCCTCCTATTATCGCGAAATATGAGAGAGTGTGTCACACAAATGATACTGGATTTTGGCTGGACATCATTAAAAGAAAAGCGTTTTTCTTTGCGACGGAATCTTCTCACGAAATTCCAATCACCAACTTTTTCCTCCGAATGCGAAAATATTTTGTTGACACCGACCTACGTAGGGAGAAACGACCACAACGATAAAATAAGGGAAGTCAGAGCTCGTATGGAAAGACACAGGTGATCATTCTTTCCGGGTGCTATGCGAGATTGGAATAATAGAGACTTGTGAAGGTGGTTCGATGAACAACCTGCCAGGCACTTAAATGTGATTTGCAGAGTATCCATGTAGATGCAAGTATAGGTGGTCACATTTTTACTATCCCCTGTATGTGCATATCGCTTCACACGACCTTTGTTACCTCAATGTCGATATCGGCATCATTTTCGAAATATGTGAGCTTTCTTATATTATCTGTAATGTTAATATACAACATGAACAGTAAGGCTCCCAACACGCTTCCCTCTGGCACAAGTGGTTACTTTTACACGTATAGATGAACTCTCCATTTAGGATGAGATGATGTGTCCTCCCTACAAAAATATTTTATTGGCCGTACTTTATACGGTGCAGGCAAATGGTCAACTACAATTGCTGTTTACTGTGAGGTAACCTCTAGCGTATCAGAAGCAGTTTAGGAACATTTTTTCAAATGAGTATACGCACTCGTATTTCGGCAGGTGCACAGTTTTGCCATTTCAATTTTTGCACGTTTCACAGATACCTTTTCGAAAATTTCGAGCAAAACAAATCGAAATCTTTATTACATCATGAAACAATGAAGAAGCAAATGCGGGTTTGTTCGCAAGCCCGAAGCAACATCTGGTATAAGAATCATGGATTTTAATAAAGTAGCTGTCGATAGGTTTTTTTCGTTGCTTACAGATGTAACTGACAATCACAAACTAATGACTTCTCAAATAACTAATTGTGATGGAACAGGCGTCTCGGTTAATGCTAAAAACTAATCGAACATCGCAGCTTGCAAAGGGAACCGTCCAGTGCGATCGTTAACATCTGCAGAAAGGGGCGAAATTGCAACCAGCCTCATTAGTACGTCAGCAAGCGGAGCTGACATTCCTCCTACGATTATTTTTCCACGAAAGAAGAAGCAGAAAGAATTTGAGTTAGGACAGGCAGCAGGAGGTTGCGCTGAGGTCCACAGCACAGCATGTATGGCCACAGAGTCCTTCTTTGTATGGTTTCCACAATTAGTGGTATTTTCTAAGGCATCAAAGCAGGTCCCAGTTCTCCTTATATCAGATGGCCACTCAGCACATACCACGAACATTGACGTTATGGACTACGCGAGGGAGAGTGGCGTTTCTTTACCACCACATTGCTCTCACAGACTTCAGCCGCTTGATGTTTGTTTTATAAATCCTCGTTATAGTGATCAGCTTCGAAAATGGCTACGGAACCATGCAGCGAAAGTCGTAACTATCTTTCAAATTTCAACGCTTTTTGGTTCAGCTTTCGTCTAAAGCGCAACAATGAAAACCGCTATTAAAGGTTTCGAAGCTACTGCAATATGGCCCACGGACCCATCCATATTCACGACGCACACTTCCTCCCGGCACACACAACTGACAGCGGACGTGATAGGCCGTCAGATAAAGAGGTTATTATATCTGAAAAATTGGAATTGCCTTCACCTAGCACACCAGCTGAAAAAGACGACTCAAACGGGCTGGATAATCAAGGGGACGAGGTTTCAGCGAATTGTTACAATGAACTGCCGCCTAAGAATAACAAAGTTATTGGGGCTAATTGTTCTAATCTTGGGTGCTCTTGGATGACAACTGACAACACAACCTCCTCATTTCATATTTCACCTGAGATTCTGATTTTCTTGTCAAAAGTTAACGAAAGCAAGAAAAGAGCGAGACTGAAAAGGGGGAACAACGTTGTTTTAACTGATTCGCCGTACAAAAAAAGAGTTAAAAGTCATTAATGGGAGAAATAGAAAAAAGAACATTGACAAAGAAGAAAGAGCAAACAGAAAACTTTCTGCGAAAGAGAATAAAATTAAGAACTCAAAAAAGAGAGAAAGATTCTGAAGGTAAATGGAAAAAAGGAGAGAGAATACAATACTAACGAGAGTGATTATGAGGAAAGTTCTGACTGTCAATGTGTATATTGTGGTGGGTTATATTCAAAATCAGTTGGAAGTTGGGTCGCTTGTTCCACCTGCAAAAAACTGACACACGATTCTTGTGCAGGAATAGATAGCGAAGATGATGAGTGTCTCCCCGTGTGTGAATTTTGTAAACAGCCTCAAGAAAAGGATACGATACATGAAAACTGTAGTTTGACATTAATACTCACTTTAAACTAAAAAAAATAACGAGCAAGCCAATATTTTCTGCATTTCCGATAATTTTATACGTTTTTGTAATCACTTGTATTTACCACCCCATTCTGCCGCGTGCAAATGATATAAATTTCTGTTTTTGAGTGAGAAAATATTGTTGTTTTATTTTATGGCAATGTTCTTGTATTTTTGTGATTAATACATCATAATGTGTTCATATAAAAATTTGTAACTCTCTTATTTATCAATTTTGTACATTTAATCAAAGTGTTCAACTGTGTACCCCATTATACCTTGGATTCCCCAACGTGTCGGATAAGAAAGATAAAAATACAATCACTACTCGTTTCTTCAACGACAATTTAAGCTGTGTTCTGTGGTTCCTCCCAGAGTTCATCACGATATATTCCGAAAAAAATCATAGTTAACGAACATTATAAATTGCTCTAGACACGAAGGCAATCGCAGTTAACATTTAATAAGGCCACTGGTATCCTTCGAAATGCAACTAATCAACGTCATGCAGAACGTCGTGGGTCACAGCGGATGGGTGGAATCGAAATATGACATTTATCCACGATCGCTTCTTTTTGTCAATTTGTGCCATTAATTTCTCTGCTCCCTAATCTGATTTCGTATCTCCCCATCAGCTATTCGATCAAAACTTTTTTAGCATTCTTCTACACCACCACATTTCGGAAGTTTCTAGTCGTCTCCTGTTTGGGGAACCAGGCATGTTAACTACTGATTCGCAATATATTTATTCCGAAAGGCAAAAGGAACCCCGAAAACAATGAAAATAATTTTGTTTATTGGTGATTGTACCAGTTTTATTTACACTTAGTGTGAATATGAAAGTATTTTAGTCCAAATCCGTATTTGAAGGTTCTAAATGTCGGTTTAAATGGCAGCTTGCTATGTAAGACATGCCCACTTGTTTCTCTGTGCCATCTCTTCTTTGAGATGATAAGCCTAGGGACATTTTACCCGTAGCTTTGAGCTTTCACCTATTGAATACATTTTTTCTTGTCTCGTAGTCAGTTGTTTGCTAGAGTAATAACGTTTCTGAACAAAACAAATGCCAAGATCTACCCACAAAGTTTTCGAAAGAAGTTCTAGAAGACTTGCAAGAAATAAAAAAGTAAATATCATGAAACAAATGTTATGTTTATGTACAGCATGCGTACTATTGGAAAGTGAAAGAAACTATGAATTTAAATGAGTGCATGTACGACGGTAAGTGCAATACAACTTTAAATTTTCCGTAACTTTTCTAACTAAATGTACCTTTCCTCTCAAACCATTTATCCCAGAACCATGGAATTCTAACGACCAGTTTTCTTACTCGAGGGCATGAAGAGTCGAGGGATATGAAAGGGAAGCAGTGGTTGGGAAGAGAGTGAGACAGGGTTGTAGCCTATCCCCGATGTTATTCAATCTGTTTGCTGAGCAAGCAGTAAAGGAAACAAAAGAAAACTTCGGAGTAGGAATTAAAAACCATGGAGAAATTGTATTATAATGAACACTATGGTCTTTTAATTTTTGAAATTTGCCCGCAAAACCTGTCTTTCAAAATTTTTCTAAAAATTTCACTATTAATATATTATTCATGAAAAATTGTCAGCTTGTTGGAAAATAGTGGAAATGCATGTAAGAAATGTTTTGTGTTTTACCGTTAATATAACACAACTTAGGATAAGGGTCATATAAATAGATCAGTTAACATGGTGGAGATGGAAGATACGGTCTCCCCGTGAATATTGTGTTTAAAAACAAATGAATATTTTCAAATCAACAGCTCATTTCATGAAGTCATAACTAGAAGTGAATAATCTCCACAAAAATTGGTAAGTTAATTACTTTGGTGCAAGAAAGTCTCCATCATTAAGGAGAACGATGTTTTCAATAACTTGCCGGCAGCCATAAAAAGCTTTACTACTGACAGATTTCAGTTTACGAGGAGCCTAAAGGATTTCTTGCTAACCATCTCTTCCGACACCATTAATGAATGGAATTACTTAGTAGAACAAGCGCGCGCGCGCGATTGAGTGTGTGTGTGTGTGTGTGTGTGTGTGTGTGTGTGTGTGTGAGTGAGTGAGTGAGTGAGTGAGTGAGTGAGTGAGTGAGTGAGTGAGAGAGAGAGAGAGAGAGAGAGAGAGAGAGAGAGAGAGAGAGAGAGAGAGAGAGAGAGAGAGAGAGAGAGAGAGGTGTCAAATAATACGTGTACTATCAGAAGTGTGACCAAATTTTCATTCCTCGTTCATGATCAGTCCATTTGCGGTCTGTGGATAATAAATTAGCATATTATTTTCCCATTGAGTATCTCCCCATTATGGATCAATTTCAATGGAAAGTACATATAATCTAACCCTCTTGTCTGCCCCACTTCTGTTGAAGGTTACACATGAGACAAATACCTTGTTGTTGTTGTTGTTGTTGTTGTTGTCTTCAGTCCACAAACTGGTTTGATGTAGCTCTCCATGCTACTGTATCGTGTGGAAGCTTCATCTCCCAGTACCAACTGCAACCTACATCCTTGTGAATCTGCTTAGTGTATTCATCTCCTGGTCTCCCTCCTCGATTTTTACCCTTCACGTTGCCCTCCAATATTAAATTTGTGATTCCTTAATGTCTCAGAACGTGTCCTACCATCCGACCCCATCTTCTAGTCAAGTTGTGCCACAAAGTTCTCTTCTCCAGTATCCTATTCAATACCTCCACATTAGTTATGTGATCTACCCATTTAATCTTCAGCATTCTTCTGTAGCACCACATTTCGAAAGCTTCTATTCTCTTCTTGTTCAAACTATTTATTGTCCATTATTCACTTCCATACGTGGCTACACTCCATACAAATACTCGGAGAAAAGACTTCCTGATACCTAAAGCTATACTCGATGTTAACAAATTTTTCTTCTTTAGAAACACTTTTCTTATCATTGACAGTCGACATTTTAAATCACTCCTAATGCGTACTCCCAGATAATTTATGGAATTAACTGCTTCCAGTTGCTGACCTGCTATTTTGTAGCTAAATGATAAGGGACCTATCTTTCTATGTATTCGCATCACATTACACTTCGCTACATTGAGATTCAATTGCCATTCCGTGCACCATGCGTCAATTCGCTGCAGATCCTCCTGCATATCAGTACAATTTTCCATTATTGCAACCTCTCGATACACCACAGCATCATCTGCAAAAAGCCTCAGAGACTTTCCGATGTCACTCACCAGGTCATTTATGAATATTGTGAATAGCAACGGCCCTATGACACTCCCGTGCGGCACACCTGAAATCACTCTTACTTCGGAAGACTTCTCTCCATTGAGAATGACATGCTGCGTTCTGTTATCTAGGAACTCCTCGATCCAAGCACACAACTGATCTGATAGTCCGTATGCTCCTACTTTGTTAATTAAACGACTGTGGGGTACTGTGTCAAACGCCTTGCGGAAGTCAAGAAACACGGCATCTACCTGTGAACCCGCGTCTAAGACCCTCTGAGTCTCTTGGACGAATAGCACGAGCTGGGTTTCACACGGCCGTCTTTTTCGAAACCCATGCTGATTCCTACAGAGTAGATTTCTAGTCTCCAGAAAAGTCATTATACTCGAACATAATACGTGTTCCAAAATTCTACAACTAATCGACGTTAGAGATATAGGTCTATAGTTCTGCACATCTGTTCGACGTCCCTTATTGAAAACGGGGATGACCTGTGCCCTTTTCCAATCCTTTGGAACGCTTCGCTATTCTAGAGACCTACGGTACACCGCTGCAAGAAGGGGGGCAAGTTCCTTCGCGTACACTGTGTAAAACCGAACTGGTATCCCATCAGGACCAGCGGCCTTTCCTCTTTTGAGCGGTTTTAATTGTTTCTCTATTCCTCTGTCGTCTATTTCGATATCTACCATTTTGTCAACTATGCGACTTCAAGAGAAGGAAGCACAGTGCAGTCTTCCTCTGTGAAACAGCTTTGGAAGAAGACATTTAGTATTTCGGCCTTTAGTCTGTCATCATCTGTTTCAGTACCATTTTGGCCACAGAGTGTCTGGACATTTTGTTTTGATCCACCTACCGTTTTGACATAGGACCAAAATTTCTTACGATTTTCTGCCAATTCAGTACATAGAACTTTACTTTCGAATTCACTGAAAGCCTCTCGCATAGCCCTCCTCAGACTACATTTCGCTTCGCGTAATTTTTGTTTGTCTGCAAGGCTTTGGCTATGTTTATGTTTGCTGTGAAGTTCCCTTTGCTTCCGCAGCAGTTTTCTAACTCGGTTGTTGTACCACGGTGGCTCTTTTCCATTTCTTACGATCTTGCTTGGCACATACTCATCTAACGCATATTGTACGATGGTTTTGAACTTTGTCCACTGATCCTCAACACTATCTGTACTTGAGACAAAACTTTTGTGTTGAGCCGTCAGGTACTCTGTAATCTGCTTTTTGTCACTTTTGCTAAACAGAAAAATCTTATTACCTTTTTTAATATTTCTATTTACGGCTGAAATCGTCGTTGCAGTAACCGCTTTATGATCCCTGATTCCCTGTTCTGCATTAACTGATTCAAATAGTTCGGGTCTGTTTGTCACCAGAACGTCTAATATATTATCGCCACGAGTCGGTTCTCTGTTTAACTGCTCAAGGTAGTTTTCAGATAAAGCACTTAAAAATATTTCACTAGATTCTTTGTCCCTGCCACCCGTTATGAACGTTTGAGTCTCCCAGTCTATATCCAGCTAATTAAAATCTCCACCCAGAACTATAACATGGTGGGGAAATCTACTCGAAATATTTTCCAAATTATTCTTCTGGTGCTGAGCCACAACAGCTGCTGAGCCTGGGGGCCTATAGAGACATCCAATTACCATGTCTGAGCCTGCTTTAACCGTGACCTTCACCCAAATCATTTCACAATTAGAATCTCCGTCAATTTCCTTCGATACTATTGCACTTCTTATCGCTATAAACACGCATCCCCCTTTACTGTCCAGCCTTTCTCTGCGATATACATTCTAATCGGAGTTTAGGATTTCATTACTGTTTACATGTGGTTTCAGCCAACTTTCTGTCCCTAGTACTATATGGGCGTTGTGACCGTTTATTAATGAGAGCAGTTCTGGGACCTTTCTATAGACGCTCCTGCAGTTTGCTATTAGCACATTAATATTGTTATTCCCTGTCGCATTTTGCCTACTCCTGCCTTACCGCGTCTCAGGAGGCGTCTTGTCGGGCCTAGGGAGGGAATTCTCTAACCTAAAAAAAAAAAACCCATGTGCACTCCACACGTACTCCGCTACCCTCGTAGCCGCTTCCGGCGTGTAGTGCACGGCTGACCTATTCAGGGGGACCATACATTTCTCCACCCCATTGCGGAGGTCGAGAAATTTGCACCCCAGCTCTCCGAAGAATCGTCTGAGCCTCTGGTTTAAGCCTTCCACTCGGATCCAAACCAGAGAACCGCGATCGGTTCTGGGAACGATACTACAAATAGTTAGCTCTGATTCCACCCCGCGAGCGAGGCTTTCCGCCTTCACCAACTCCGCCAACCGCCTGTACGAACTGAGGATGACCTCTGAACCCAGACGGCAGGAGTCATTGGAGCCGACATCAGCAACAATTTGCAGTCGGGTGCACCCAGTGCTCTCTATCGCCGCCGGTAGGGCCCCCTCCACATCTCGGATGAGACCCCCCGGCAAGCACACAGAGTGAACACTGGCCTTCTTCCCCGACCTTTCCGCTATATCCCTAAGGGGCTCCATCACCAGCCTAACGTTGGAGCTCCCAATAACTAATAAACCCCTCCCCCCGTGTGGCTGCTCGGACCTTGCTGAAGGAGCAGCCACATGTCCATTCACAGGCAGAGCGGGCGATACCACACGGCCAGCCTCCACATTGACCCTCCGCCTCGTGCGCCGCGAACGCCGCTGAACCCGCCACTCCCCTTGGGGAGAGGGTGGCCAGCCGCGCCCGGTACCCGCGAAGATGTCTCGACAGCAGGGACAGTGGGTGAAGCATCTAACACCTGGGGTGCACCATGCGACGCACTAGACTCCCCACTGCCGCTACACTCCGAGGCAGCAAAAGCAAAAACACACGGAAGAAGAAGTGACAAGTAAGAAAAATACAGTTAATACTTAAATTAAGGTAGCTCGCTGCACAGCAGACGTGAAGCAGACGGCGGTTAGGGCGACACATGCACTTACAACATAAAAGTAATAACAGATAAAAATACATGTTCATGAACCTGAGAGAAAATCAGTCCATAAGTTTAAACAAACGCTATCAGCAGTACAATGAGAATCAGCTTAATTTTTCAATTAACTCCTCGACAGAATAGAAGGAGTGACCCATGAGGAAACACTCCAGTTTCGATTTGAAAGCGCGTGGATTACTGCTAAGATTTTTGAATTCGAGTGGCAGCTTATTGAAAATTGATGCAGCAGTATACTGCACACATTTTTGCACATGAGTTAAGGAAGTCCGATCCAAATGGAGGTTTGATTTCTGCCGAGTATTAACCGAGTGAAAGCTGCTTATTGTTGGAAATAAACTAACATTGGTAACAAGAAACGACAATAAGGAATATACATATTGAGAGGCCAATGTCAAAATACCCAGACTCCCTGAACAGAGGTCGACAAGAGGATCGTGAACTCACACCACTTTTTGCCCGAACCTCTCGTTTCTGAGCCAAAAATATCCTTCTAGAACGGGAAGAGTTACCCAAAAACATAATACCATACGACATAAGTGAATGGAAATAAGCAAAGTAGACTAATTTACTTGGCGAAGTATCACTCACTTTCGGTACCGTTCGAATAGTGAAAATGGCAGTATTAAGTCTTTGAACAAGATCCTGAACGTGGGCTTTCCACAACACCTTACTATTTATTTGAACACCTAGGAATTTGAACCGTTCAGTTTCACTAATCATATGCCCATGCTGTGATATTAAAACGTCAGGTTTTGTTGAATTGTGTGTTAGAAACTGTAAAAACTGAATCTTACTGTGATTTAACGTTAGTTTATTTTCTACAAGCCATGGACTGAGGTCATGTACTGCACTACTTGAAACGGAGTCAATGTTGCACACAACATCCTTTACTACCAAGCTAGTGTCATCAGCAAACAAAAATATTTTAGAGTTACCCGTAATACTTGAGGGCATATCATTTATATAAATAAGGAACTATAGCGGCCCCAACACTGATCCCTGAGGAACCCCCTCCCCCTTGACAGTACACCACTCAGATCCCCCATCACACTGTATTACGTTCCCCCATTCCTGTAGATCGTTCCCTAATGCTCTTCCTGAAACACTGTACAACTTCTGATTCTGTCAGTTCTTTCAGGTCCCATCTCCTTAAATTCCCACCTTTTTCCAGTTTCTTCAGTTTTAATCTACAGTTCATAATCAATATATTGTGATCAGAGTTCACATTTGCTCCTGGAAATGTCATACAATTTAAAATATGGTTCCTAAATCTCTGTCTTACCATTATATAATCTATATGAAATATTGCAGTATCTCTCTTCCACGTATACAACCTTCTTTCATGATTTTTGAACCAAGTGTTAGTTATGATTAAGTTATGCTCTGGGCAAAAGCCTACCAGGCGGCTTCCTCTTTAATTTTTTACCCCCATTCCATATTCACCTACTACGTTTCCTTTTCTTCCATTTCCTACTGTCGAATTCCAGTCACCCATTAATATTAAATTTTCATCTCCCATCACTATCTGAATGATTTCTTTTATCTCATCACACATTCCATCAATTTCTTCATCATCTGAGGACTACTTTTACGACTTTGGTAGGCGTGGGATTCGTGGCTATCTTGGCCACAACAATGCGTTCACTATGCTGTATGTAGTAGCTTACCCACATTCCTATTTTTATTAATTATTAGACCTACTCATGCATTAGCTTCATATTAGCCTTCCTAATACTTAAATCTATATCCGATGTTAACAATGACGCCGGTGGATGGACTATCACGAAATTACTGACCGTCGAGAATGTCACAAATATAACCGACAAGCTAATGGGCCCTTCACAGGAAAAGGTTTTTTGCCAGAAAACGCGGAAAACTGAAACCCAGCAAATGAGTAAAATAATGTATACTCATTGAAAAAAAAATGGTGTATGCACACAACTTACACCACAATAGTCTGGGATTACTCTATTACGTAACACAGTTTCTGTGATTGTATCTTGCAGCTTTAGTTATTTTCAATTCAAAGAGGCTTTAAAAGGACAGAAAGAACGTGTTGGACAACGCTACAGATCGTTCTGTTAGCACAGTCTTTACTTTGTAATCACTTTCGTTGACTTCGGCAACTCTCAACAGAAATCTCCAACCTAACCGAGACAATGTGCTACGATACAGCCGAGATCATGACAAGAGAATGGGCTACATCACACTCGAAGTAAATGTATATAGGTAAGGATCCCCATGACCTGTGTACGTCTATTATAAAAAATCTCCAAGACACTCTCCTCAAATAGATCGCAATCTTCTCTTGACCTTCATCTGTTACTATTTCAGAATTAGAAACCAGATTCAAAGAAAATTTGGCTACCAGTCACAAAACTAGAAAAATAAAAATAATAAAAGTGAGAACATGGAACATGTTAGCAATAACCATAAGCAGGAGATTTTACAGAAAATAAAATTGAGAAAGGAAATTATTAATATTATCGACCGTTTAAGAACTCTAGGCTACGAAAGGAATGAAACCACATATCGAATAACTGGTGGAAGAGTTAGTGTGTTTTAAGATTAAATCCAAACAAGAATTAGAGAAAAACATATCGACGCAAGGCCTCTATTACGAAAAATTGCTAAATCTCGAGACAAATTGTGTCCTTCTGTATTTGATGAAATGTTTTGGCCCCTAGTACGGATGAAACAGTATCTGCAATATCAACAGGAACTTCGGATATGTGTTTCATATTTCATCCAAGCCTGCAGTCTATAAATATTTAAACAAAATACTATAACAAAATACCACTACAGGGGAATTACTTACGGAGTAGTTCTTGGTAAAGAAACACAGGACACAATTACGTATGTGGGCTTAATACGAACTACAACTGTGTTTATAAATCGCTATAGTTGCCTTGGACTAACGACGAGCGAATATCAATATAACCTGTACGCTTTTCAAAGCTGTTATCCATGAAAAAGCTAAACGACGTATCGCGAACAAAATACTATTTAACACCGAAACAATGATATTAGCTGACAATGGGCACAGACTTTAGTCAATGGGCACTGTTGAAAATTTGTGCCAGACCAGGATTAGCACCCGAGTCCCCTGGTTACTAGGGAGAGGCAATGATCACTGTGTCCGAATTACACAGTGGTCAACAGAATAGCACGAACTGCCCGAGCATGCCGTTCGTTAGATCCAAATTCTCAATTTATCCATAGACTGCTAATGCACTGCTCCTTGAACATAATCCTCCTCCCCTTAATTATACAGTACATGGCCAAAAAAACAGACACCGAATATATGCAAACTTGGCCTTACGAACATTGCAGACGTCGTCTATGTAACACATGTCAAACTTCAAAGAATTTACCAATTCGTTGCATTGTTTACTATAGACCACAAATCAAGTAACGTAAAAAAAGCACTGCGTCTATTGAGATCATGATTCAGAGTTTAAAAAAAACTAATAAGTCGCCTACATATTACAGTTGCTGCCAAAAGAGGAGAACCATTATTTTCCCACAAAAGGAAATATAGTTAAAATGACGCTTCTATTTCGGTTAGTTTATGCGGTTACTAAAATTTGCCGTGAAAGTTACATAGTGGACTCTACCCTCCCCCCACCAGAAACGTAGTTATCGTGGCTGTTGTGAGACACTTGTACACAGTTAGAGAAAGTGTGTTAAATGTGGCGCGTACGGAAACACTAGGCTACGCTACAGGGCAATCTGCTCGCACAACGTTTAGTCGGCATTCATAATCGTTGGCGTAAACAACTCTCAATCAAATTACCACCTTCCAACCTAACTTAGATCTCGGGCTACACTACCAATCGGCCTGTCATCACAACCAAAAATTCATTGAGGGGGGTGGGGGGATTTCCTGTATCTCTAGGAAAAACTGTCAGTTTTGTCAGGCTCAACAGCAAGATTTACCAATGGTAAACACTTTTTAGACGGCTCGTAATTTTAGAATAGTCCTCTTCGTCTTACTTGGCATAAATTGTTCGCTGGCGTCCCAGCAGCTAGCTCCCTCAGTGTCTGCTTCTGCCATCGCACCACGCCAGTCTGCTGTTGTCCTAGCAGACCGAACGCACCGCTCATCCGACACCTTCGGAACCACTCACTGGCCAGTTAGCAACTGAGCGGAACACTGTTTACATCGTGAAAGGAAAACTATGCAAAGATGTACACTTAAATGGCACGACTGAGTAGCACACACACAGTAATATCTGAGGAATGTCCTTCGACACGCGCAGAACGAAAGTCTTCTCGCGAACGTACAGCGTCTCTGAAAAAAAATCTAGTGACTATATTCCGGCGTTACGGCCAGGTTCTCATACAAATGAGCAAAAAAGGGTAAATTTGAAATTTTTTTTGAGACAATGAAAATACATTCGAACGATCTGTTTGGGAATTACGAGTGACAATACTATGAGCTTAATTTTAGATTTTCAATAAAAAATGGCGCCCGTAATTATGATTTGATCAAGGGCTTGCGAGACTGGAGTACGCAGAGTGCGTGCAGTGTGGCACCTCAGATGTTACCTGAATTCAAAAATGGGTAACATCAGTTGATACTACATTATTTCTCTGAACTTGAAAATGGATAACATCAGTCGATAATACATAAAATTAATGGGAGCGCATACCTAACCGCAATGAAACAACCTTAAATTTAACGATACAGTGCTAATTCGAACTTTGAGTTCGATTTTGAGGGGTTTGTTTCACTCCTTATGCCTACACAAAAATTAGTTAATATTAACAAATGTCATATTATAGCTATAAGTTCCTAAGAAAAGTGTTTACTTTTAGGGGTCAGAGGTAGAAGTTAAGAGATCGAACCACTTTTAATTTATGCTGCATGCCGTTCTGAGAAAATCGTTACTCGAAAAAAAAAAGTGTTCAAAGTTTAGGGAAAACATTTAGTTATATTATTACTTCGATTTGCATGAACTGAGTGTTACACATATATTCTTAATGTCGCTGAAAACGAATCTGAAGTCAGATTTTCAATATTCAAAACAGCTAATCCAATACGGAGGGCAAACGATTATGTTTTGACCAATTTTTACCAAAAATGTATTTTCGTTATTTACGTTTAGTCTGCAATTCAAGGAGTATTTATCAGCCCTTCCTCTACCTCTGATTGTTCCTAGACAGCAACTTCCTGTTCTTCTTGGCAGGAAAAGCCGATCTGTCTAAGCTGGATATGCAGCACTCGGCAGCCTGCACTTGATATTCGTCCGTATTTTCGGTGAGTATGTTTGCATGCATTCTGCAGTATGAATCCTTTTGAGCACGTGCGACACGGGACGAGTTATCATCTACATCTATATGGATACCCTGCAAAACACATTTAAGTGCCTGGCAAAGGGTTCATCGAATCACCTACACAACTGATAATTAATTGAAACCCTCAGCTGCCGACAGGTGTTGTTGATATACTTCGATGGGGACAGCTGAAAAGTGTGCCGCTACTGGGACTCGAACCCAGGATCTCCTGCTTACAAGGCAGACGCTCAATCCATCTGAGCTATCGAGGGCACAAATGAACAGCACGACTGCAGGAATTTATCCCTCGCACGCTTCCCGTGAGACTCACACCCCGAACCGCCCACAATCCGATTACGTAATGTACTTAATAGGTATTTGTCCATCCACTCATTACTGGCTCGCACTAAGGTGACGATTCCCGTAAGATTTCCGGTAGCCTGTGCGCATTCGCACAGACGAAGGTCAATGGCTGAGTGACGTTTAACCATAGATATGAAGATAGTAACTGTTCTAGAAAGAACAGGCGCCACTGACGACCGTGCAGCTCTTCTAGAATACATGATAGACCGGCCGATGTGGCCGAGCGGTTGTAGGCGCTTCAGTCGGGAGCCACGCGACCGCTACGGTCGCAGGTTCAAATCCTGCCTCGAGCATGGGTGTGTGTGATGTCCTTAATTTAGTTAGGTTTAAGTCGTTCTAAGTTCTAGGAAACTGATGACCTCAGATGTTAAGTCCCAAAGTGCTCAGAGCCATTTGAACCATCAGTCCGTATGTTTGCACACTACTTACAGTAACTTATGCTAAGGACAACACACACACACAACCATGCCCGAGGGAGGACTCGAACCTCCAACGGGGGGAGCCGCGCGAACCGTGACAAGGCGTTGGACACATGGCGGGTACCCCGCGCGGCTCATGGCAGCCGTGACACTGCTTCAAACAATGGACTGTAGAAACTTTTGTAAAGCACGGATTAAAAAAAAAAAACCTTTCCGTTCCAGGAGTCTAGACAAGTACACCTTTAAAAAATGCAACTACAAAGAAATTGAATTTTCGAACGGGGCAGGGCTTAAAACTTTGAAGAGTTAAATTTTAATGGCCGTTCTCTTGTATGCAAATAGTTTCACAGTAGAAATTTCTCTAGTTTTATTTATTTATTTATTTTTTGCTGTAGGTAAAGAAGGATAGGATTCTGAGAAGGGGGAAGGGGGGGGGGGAGGAATCTCACCTCTCCCACCTTGGAATTCTCAGTACAGAATTTTTATTCATTACGAGATTCTCAGCCACTTGCAGAAGTGATTTCGCGTGATTCTGCAAAACTTTTCCTTTAGCCAATCGTAGCAACTATAAGATTCCGTTCCTGCTGCATGACATGTCTCGGAACTTAAACTGACCAACTTATTTGCATAAAGAGCTAGCTTATCATCCGCTTCTTTACTTACTTAGACCGTTCATGGTCTGCAAAGCATTTTTTCTTTAATCGTTTTTTTATGTCTTTTATAAACTGCAACACTTTCTAAACTTTTCTAAACTTAACGCCGTTGAAGCATGGTCTTTTGCTGAATGACCAAAAAGCAATGCTGACAGCTGGGGTCCAAGGTTTTTGTTAATCAAGCCGTTTGTATTCTTGTTTGTATAACGCATATTTCTTTATATCTAATTGAGAAGTGAAATACCGGTTTTCGTAGATGCAGATTTAAAATATTTTAATATAACGCAATAAATATTTCATTAAAATTTTCATCCCCTTATGCTCGAAGTTAAAAACCAGTGAAACACGTAGTTTTTAAAAATTGTAACAGATTAGCCGAATACGAATTGTCAGATATGCTTTCATAATGCTTTCATAATGAACCATTTTCAGAAACGTGGAGCCGGACCTGGGGGTGAATTTCCTTCTCTCCGAGACACCCGGCTTCTTCTTCGACTTAGCCGGCAAACAGGCCGAGGACGCCGGGTGGGGACCGAATATGCAGCAGTTGGTGGATGGCGACGTCGTCACTAGCTGTTGCCTTCGTGCGGGCCTCTTGTGTAAAGGGGGAGCCAACCGTGGCCAAGTGAAGGTCTGTATTCCACAGGAACGAGTTAGCATGGCACTCAGATATTTCCACGAGTCGGCGGACGGGGGTCATTTTGGGTTCTTCAAGACCTTGAACCGAGTTCAGGAATACATGTTTTGGCCCAACCTATATCGCGATGGCAGGCGATTTGTTGGCAACTGTGTCCAGTGTAAGCGTGGTAAGCCCGATGTTGGGCTGCACAGAGAACTACTACAGTCGCTTAGGGAGCAGTGTCCTCTGGACCGCGACTCAAAGATCGAAACAACGATCGACGGAAACTGGCGCCAGAAACGCACCAGCTCACTCTATTTCATCCCCTTAGGGGTTGAACTTCCAAAAACACCGAAACACGTATTTTCTTATTTGTAGCCTTGAAGTCAAATACCAATTTTCGTAGATGTAGCCTTAAAAATACTTTCATAGTTCTTCCATAATTATTTATCTCAAAATAAAATGTTCATCCACTATTTCACCTCATAGAGGTTAAATTCCCAAAGATACTGGAACACATATTTCTTTATTTCTGACCTAGAAACCAGATACAAATGTTCGTATGCCTAGCTTCAAAATTACCTTAATAGCTACATGATTCAGAAATCCTTTCATGTCCTGCGTCTCCCCCTTAGAGGTGGAATTTTAAAATATGCAGTATAAGCGGTATAAGATCAACACTCTTTCCAAATTCCACACACACACACACACACACACACACACACACACACACACACACACACACACACACACACACACACCACTACCAATGCCACCACCACCTCCTGGGGAAATTTCTGCAGACGCCCTTGTTCCACTGCAGTCATATTTTGCCGACGACCTACATTTAGCAGCGTGGGAGGGATAGTGTCGTGCAACAGACAGTATACTCAGTAGACAACGAACTGTTCGTTGTGAAATCAGCGACATATTAACCGAGACTGACACAGAAGGTGCTGAAGGTGAAGCACACTAGACTCGTGTCTACCACGGCTTCAAATAGTATCGATTTACTATGAACGGAAGTTCCGAAAAGTGAGCAAGTAAT
The DNA here is from genome assembly GCF_023897955.1 of Schistocerca gregaria. Lineage (NCBI taxonomy): Eukaryota > Metazoa > Arthropoda > Insecta > Orthoptera > Acrididae > Schistocerca > Schistocerca gregaria. The sequence goes on from NW_026061741.1 coordinate 601,470, forward strand.
TTTACAGTAAATTCAGTACCGATGGTGAGGATATACAACGAAAAACATTTCTATAAAATTTCAGAAATAATGAAATATTCCACTCAAGTCGCTTGACAGAAAACGCAATGGATATGCTTGCACTTAAGACGGAAGGCCCTACGTGCTTACGCAGGCTTACGACAGATCGCAAAATTCGGCAGTAGGCGTAAGCCAACCTCTTGTGCTGCCATCTGTTATTGATGCCAGGCATCAAGGTCTCAGTAGTACGACCATCCACTGGAGAGTAGTTTGCTTTGTAAGCACTCCGTCTTCAGGCCACGAGTGACCTACTGGGACAGCACCATCCGACCGCCGTGTCATCATCCGTGGAGGATGCGAACAGGAGGGGCGGGGGTCAGCACACTGCTCTCCCGGTCGCTATGTTGGTATTTTTTGACCGGAGCCGCTACTATTGGGTCGAGTAGCTCCTCGATTGGCATCATGAGGCTGAGTGCACCCCGAGAAATGGCAAGAGCGCATGGCGGCCTGGATGATCACCCATCCAAGTGCCTTCAACGCCCGACAACGCACTTAACTTCGGTGATCCCACGTGAACCGATGCAACCTCCGCGGCAAGGCCGTTGCCGCAGATATTTTACAGTAGTTGCTTACGTTTCATAATTATCTAGTTTACGGGGAAAATGTAAGAAAGGCGATTGTCACCGAAGCTACAACTAATCTGAATTTCTGGTTAGTTATCAAGTGGTCTTGTGTGCGAGCCTGAATTTTTCATCCTTTGCGGTGGGAATGATTCAAACCCGTCATGTTCTTCTTATGAAGTGTTCTATTTATTTTGCACACAATGATCGTTTGTAGTTGTCTTGAGTTACTAGGTTGATAAATTTTTGTTTGGCGCACGTATCATAACTGAGATTTGCGCTTAATGGCTGAAGGTGAATTAGCGTAATGAGTAGTAGCGAATGTTACAGTAACATGTTTGTAAATTATTTCAGGTAAATTACGTTAGTCGTGTAATATTATCCGTATACCAGTACAGTATATGGGCCAATTACGATAGTCATGGAATACTATCCGTATAAGACTATGTCACCTTGGTGTCCCGGAATTTGCTTCAATTTTGGAATCCACGAAAGAACTGGAAATTTTCCTTTACACAGCTTTCCATATAATTTCTATTACAGTGATTCAGTCTTGCCTGTCACTCGACTTTTCTGACTGTGAAATAAATTCTATCGCTCAGGTGCTTATTACCTCTTCGTGTTTCCATTTGCCGATATTGCGCATAAACACATATCTCAAAGTTGCTATGGACATTGATGGAGCGACACACTTTCCTATGGCGACACTGCAGTTTATAGATAGAAAAACCGATCAGTTAAAACGACATGGGTATTTTAGTTCTGAATAACCGATGTCTTTCAGTATTTGTTTGCTCTCGGTTATAACAAGTATCTTTTCATTTTTTCCTGATAACCACGTAAAAACAGATATATCAATTAGCCACAGATGTCGTAGTAACATTTTTAGTTTTCAAATAAACCTTTTTAAAAAAAGACGAGTAATTTTTATTCGTAAGATTTCCATAGCACTGAAATACGGCGTAATTACAGAAAAAAATGGGAAAAGTTATGTATGCCACTTTAATAACACTGCTGATAGAAACGAGCAACAAATGGATTGGTCCAACATTGCCGAGACAATACTGTGCCTGTAATACAAGCAGAGCGCGAGACTGGACACAGTTTCTCGCTGTTGTCGAACGTCAGTTGTAACATAGAATGGCACCATCTGGAAGTCTGGAAGTATTTTACGATATGCGGTACGAGTGAAGAACAAAGTTAGATTTGGTCGACTTGCGACATCATACAAGGAAAAAAGTTAAAATTTAACAAATCATTCATAGTTCTGGATAAAAGTAGAAAGTGCCTGATCTGCTGCTGTGTCTACGTAGTATGCCGTTATCTGCTTTTAGCCCTTAAAAACAGAGAAATTAAAACGAAAAAGAGAGTTCTCCTGCCGCAGTTTTCACTCTTTATCGCTGGACTATACGTAATGCCTGCATAGTGCTGTGATAACCGATTACAATATAATTTTTGAGCAGAGCTTCTAAAAACTATAATCAGTAGGATAATATTGCCAGTTTTCTGTAGTATAGAAGCACTCGCCAGCAGCGAAGATCGGACAAAGTTTTATTTGACTATTTAATTTAAAGAAATTAGAATTATATTAATACCGTCAGTTGCTCGCGGGCGTTGATAAATATCAACGTGGACAAGTGAAAATGTGTGCCGCGACCGGGACTCGAACCCGGGATCTCTTGCTAAAATGACAGACGCTCTATCCATCTGAGGCACAGAGGACACAGTGTATGGTTCGACTGCAGGGACTATCTCGCGCACGCCTCCTGCGAGACTCACATTCTCACCTTGAATGTCCATACACTACAGTCGTAGAGTCCCACTCCAACACACTCATTCCTCGTGGAAGACATGTCCATATCAATATAAGTATATGGTTCTGGCAGTACCAGCCATGACCTTCTTCTGTGAAGATGCACACGTATTCCCCGAACTGGACTTGGTAAGAATGTGTTCCACGAGTAATGAGTGTGTCGGTGTGGGACACTACGAATGTAGTGTGTGGACATGCAAGGTGAGAATGTGAGTCTCGCGGGAGGCGTGCGCGAGATAGTACCTGCAGTCACACTATCGTCTGTGCCCTCGGTGGCTCAGACGGGCAGAGCACCTGCCATGTAAGCAGGAGATCCCGGGTTCGAGTCCCAGACGTGCACACATTGTCACCTGTCGCCGTTGATATATATCGACACACGTGAGCAGCTGACGGTATTAATATAATTCTAATTTCGTTCTGAACGGCTGCAGGTCATCATAAGGGTATTTAATTTGACATTTTGATTCCATTTATCAAGAAACTGAGAAAATAAAAATTGTTTAATCTTTGTTTGATTTCTACGTTTACTAGAGAAAATAATGTAAATAAAAGACTGAAAATCGGTTATTACAAGAACTGGTATTGTGACGGGCTTTAACAATTAGCTTAAAGAAGGGTTGGGAAACTGATAAGAGCCGAAAACCAGTTATTTCAGCGATAACCAACATTCCCACTGGTGTTCTGAGTGGTAAGATTGACGCACAAGGACAACAAGAACAGTTTCTCAGAAAGGTTACTGGAGCTCTGATGTTCTCAAAATGAACGGGCCAGCCATTGGCGTCTGCGAGGGTGAAGGGGAGGGGGAGGGGAGGAGGTCGGGAGGGGAGGATAGGCAAAAGGGCACTTTCACCCATCGCCCCCAACCCTCCCTGGAATCTGGAGTAAAGAGTTTTTATTCGTTACAGTATACTCTTCCAGATAAGAATTCTCCACAATACTGATAAACCTTAGCTTTGGCCAGTTGTAGCGCTTATAGAGTTAGGGTCTTGTAGCTTGATGCACCTCGTAACTGACCAGCTGATTTGTACACAGAGTGCCAGTTTCAGAATCATGCACTCCAGCCCCGACGCGCCTTCCCCCCTCCCCACCACTGGAAATATTTCTGCAGACTCCAGTCTGCCACTGTGCATATATTTTGATAACATCCTGGTTTTAATAGCATCGAAGGAACAGCATTGTGCAGTAAAAGGGTAGACCTAGCACAGAACACACCATTCACAATGAAACGCATCACTTAGTAGATGGTGAAGTACTCTGAAGCTAGCCAGATAGAAACAGAACCTCCTGGCACTGCATCTAACCCAAATTCTAATCTTACACTAATCTCTTGTATGTACCTACCACGCCCTCAAAGAGCCAACGATTTACTATTATCAGAAGTTCCGAAAAATGAGGAAGAAATTGACCCACACTTTTTTGCGTTGTTTATTATTTCGATTACACCATAAAGGGAATGGACTTGTAGCCACAGGTTACACAAGCGATAGATGGTTTAAAATACATAAAAAGAGATGACAATAAGAAACGCTTTTTAAAAACACAATGATGCACGGCTTTTACGATTTTTACAGGAAAAAAATGGATGACAAAATAAAGGTTTTTCAAAAATACGCTGGTAGACAATATTGGGGATTTTTTATCTTTATAGATGACTAGCGGAAAAGCTTGGTGTTGACCAGGCATTTATTTAGAGCTGTGCGTCCACGTCCGTACTATGCAGCGTCTGGCCTTGTCCTGAGTTTTTATGACGTATCTCCCGAAACATGTGTCGTACAATGATATAATTTTGTAGGTACATTCAGCGTCATATGCGGATACTGTCTGCAAAATTTATTGCGAATATAGTAGCAAAGAAGTAACTAAATGTCACGAATGCTGTGATGCCCACACACTTGGGTGTAACTAATGTACACGGGATGCTTGGCACGATCATTATGGCTACCATCACCTGTGGTCGTAATTGGACCAGCTGTGTCGACGTAGTGAAAATATAAATGTGCATAACATGGTAAACGTCCATTCTTCCCAGCCATCAGACCTGAACTACGATCAAAAATATCATAAAAAGTGGTAGGGGCAATGGCCTTGCCGCAGTGGATACACCGGTTCCCGTCAGATAACTGAAGTTTAGCAGTTTCGGGCGTGGTCGGCACTTGGATGGGTGACCATATGGGCCGCTATGCGCTGTTGGCATTTTTCGGGTTGCACTCAGCCTTCCGATGCCAATTGAGGAACTACTCGTCCGAATAGTAGCGGCTCCAGTCAAAGGAAACTACCACAACGAGTGGGAGAGCCAGCTCCTCCTCCACCCTCAGTGAGAATGACGTGGCGGTCGGATGGTCCTGATTGGCCACTTGTGACCTGAACACGGAGTGCTTTTTTAAAGTAGTACTCCCTACATAAAACTGACAGTCTAGACTCAGGGACTGTCCACGGTAAATGCTGCAATGGACCTACGAATACTATTAAAATAACGGTTTGAGTTCTCTTTAATTGTCCAATCATCTGAAGTGAGTCCTTATTGCAGTACGCTGAAAAATAGATTTTATGTTAATGGCGGATAAATTTTATGTGAATGGCGGCAAATTAACTTTACCCTAATGACACACAAGGTCAATGCCGTACTATCACGTAAAGTATTCTCAGATCGAAATGTTTTGCATTACAAAATCTCCAATGTAGATTCATAATACCGCAATTATAATTCTCAAAATAATTGGGAGCTACGTTCAATGCATATTTAAATGCATCTTTCAAAACAATAACAGAATTCTCATTAGATCATCATTATCAATGGCTAGAGTATTCCTATTATTTCGTCTACCAAAAACCGCGTCTCACTATGGCTTCTTCAGTACGCTGTTTTGTTTTCCACTGTTGACAATAGAAACGATCTGGCAGATGTGACATTGTAGATGCGCAGTATGCGTGTCTTAATGCAAATAAACCGTCTGGAACATTTACCCTTGAACGTCCCTAGAATGGGATTACATGGAACGTTATTACTTGCCTGTGTCCATTTCCATCACAAAAGCTGATCGCCACGACTGGGGAAGGGGAGGAGGGGGTGGGCTGAAAGTTGGCAGCAGTGGCAGAAAAACCGAAGAAAACCTCACGTTTTCGTCATTTGTTTTCATAATGAAGTAGTGTCAATTCATCACATCGCACGCTTTTCTCTCGGAAACGGTAAAATTCATCGTCTGGATATCAATGTCGCCTGCTGAGGTATGCAGTCGCACCACTCTGTACGAAATAGGTTCTAAGCTGATGTAGTCGACAAGTAACATCGAAATATATCGTCACCTAGAAATACATCGACACCTCGAAATAAATCCACACCTCGAAATAAATCGCCACCTCGAAATAAATCGCCACCTCGAAATAAATCGCAACCCTCGAAAAATCGCAACCTCGAAATAAATCGACACCGTGAAATAAATCGAAACCTCGAAATAAATCGACACCTCCAAACAACCGCTACACCGAAATGAGTCGATATCCCGAAGTATATCGACATCTAGACGCATTTCGGCTTACCATATAGACCGAAATCTCGATGCTAGTCGACATATCGAGATAAATTGAGGTACAGAAATATATCGATATCTCGAAATATATTGGTACCACGTAATATAAAGATATCTCTCAAAATAGCGATATCTAGAAATTTATGGATTACTAGAGATATGGAGGTACCTTGAATTATATCGATATCTCGATAAGAATCGATATCTGTAGTACACCAATACATGGAAATATATCGATACCTGGAAATATATAGACAACCTTAATTGTGTCGGTATATCAAAATAAATCGATATCTCGATATAATCTGATACTCTAAATCAATCGATATCTCGAAATAAGTAGACTCCACAATATAGATAGATATCTCGAAATAAATCGATATCATGATTTAATGTGCGCATCTACGTAAGTCGATATATCGAATTGAATCGATAATGGGAAAAGTATGGACGTCTCAAAATAAATCTGTACCCCTAAGAAAACGATTATCGAAATAAATAGATATAACGAAATATATCGCTATCTTGATAAATACCATTATCTAGTGGTCGGATAAATGTTTCAAGATGACATGACATAACAGTATAGTCTACATACATGAGAATACTTTCGATTTTCAATATATCGATAGATTTCTAGACCTCGGGAAAAAAAATCTTTGATCCGACCTCGGGGCAAAAACGCAGACCTCGGGAAAAAACTTACCTCGGGGGGAAACGCCGACCTCGGGGAAAAACGCCGACCTTGGGAAAAACGACGACATCGTGGAAAAACGCCGACCTTGGGGAAAAACGACGACATCGTGGAAAAACGCCGACATCGGGGAAAAACGCCGCTGTTGGGAAAAAACGCCGACCTCGGGGAAAAACGCCCACCTCGGGGAAAAACGCCGACCTCGGGGAAAAACGCAGACCTTGGGAAAAACGACGACCTCGGGAAAAACGACGACCTTCGGAAAACTGCTGACCTCAGGAAAAATCCAGTTCCATTAATTTACATAGACAATAATGTTAGTTACCATTAGGTTCTCAAAATGCAATCAAATTCCTGGTATTTATCACCTCACACAAAAAGTGGTCATGACAGAAAAGTCTCGTTCTTTAGAAAGTTTAGAATGAGATGTTCTAAATAATGCAGATAATCCATTTACAATAATCTACAAGCACTGCACAATGAGAAGAGACTGTCAACCAGAGCACTTTGAAATAGTGCACAGCCAGGAAGACAGAGGTTGCATTGCTGTTTATAATCCTCTGGTGCTTGAGATTCAGAATCCAGGATTGCCTCGAATGAGAACAGCACGAATGAATGTCCTGCACCAGTATAGAACTTACTCTGGAACTCCACAGAAAATCACAAGGCACAATTATATCACATCATTTTCAGCAAAATACAGAAGCCTCTAGTGGACATAACAACGTCGTCACCTCCTTCACTAGTGAAAGATCTTAGTAGCTATTGAGTCAAGAGTAGGTGGCCAATTAATAATTTGTTGTTCAAAGCTAACTTCAGTGTATATGGGAATACTCAGTGGACATCTTTAACCATCATATTTTACTGTCTAAGATATGTCAACTTCCCAGACTATAAGTATAAGCAGAGCTTGGTCTTTACCAATCCGAGATTGTTTAGAATAGGTATCAATGGAATCAGATCCACTGGGCATTTAGAGCAACCTGCTTTAAACAATATGAGCAGGCAATAGACACAGACACAGAATTTGAAATTTCTCTGTGAAGCGGTTACCTTCATCGTCTTCAAACTTACTTTGTGTGCTGCGGTATGCGGAGGCACTAATAGCAACACAGTAAAACACAGAAGAAACTTATAAGTTGATGTAATCAGCCAGTAAGAAGCAGTAAAATTCAAGTTTTAGTAATCGATTATTGACTTATTATCCGGCTTTGGTGCCTCAGACATGTCCGACGACCTTACGATTTGGCATGAAACGAAGTCTGGAAGACACGTTACACGATAGAATTGGAAAAGTGTTCATGTGTTGTAAAAACCTAAGAAATCGTCCCGTTTTCGTCAATTGCCGTCGAATCGACGTAATGACATATCGTCACATTGGATGCTTTTCTCTATAAAACAGTTACATTTATCGTCTGGAAACTTATGTCCCTGGCTGCGGCATGCGGAGGCACTAATAGCAACTCCATAGAACACAGAAGAAACTTCTAAGTTATTGGTTCAAATGGCTCTGAGCACTATGGGACTTAACATCTGTTTTCATCAGTCCCCTAGAGCGTAGAACTCCTTAAACCTAACTAACCTAAGGACATTAAACACATCCATGCCCGAGCAGGATTCGAACCTCCGAGCGTAGCAGTCCCGCGGTTCCGGACTGAGCGCCTGAACTTCTTGACCACCGCGGCCGGCTCTAAGTTGATGTAATCGGCCAGTAAGAAGCAGTACAATTCAAGTTTTAGCTATCGATTATTGACTTATAAGCCGCCTATGGCGCCAGGGATATGACTGACGACGTTACGATTTTGCATGAAACGAGGTCTGGGAGCCACGTTACACGAGAATGTGTGAAAACTGATCATATGTAGTAAAAACTTAAGAAATCCTCCCGTTTTCGGCATCTACTATCGAATCGACGAAATACCAGATCGCCACAATGGCCGCTCTTCTCTCTGAAACGGTTACATTTATCGTGGGCAAAGCTATGTCGTGTGCTGCGATATGCGGAGACACTAAAAGCACCATAGTAGAACACAGAAGAAGCTTCTAAGTTGATGTAATAGCCAGTAAGAAGCAGTACAATTTAAGTTTATTTATCGATTTTTGACTTTTTAGCCTTCTTTGGGGCCTTGGATATCAGCTAGGTCCTTACCATTTTGCATGCAGGGACGACTAGCAGCCCCGTTGCACGGGAGAATGTGAAAAGTGATCATATGTAGTAAAAACCTAAGAAGTCCGCCAGGTTTCGTCATTTGCTATCGAATCGACTTTATGTCAGTTCGTCACATTGGCCGCTCTACACTTTGAAACGGTTACATTTATCGTGTGGAAGGCTATGTCGCGTGCTGCGATATGCGGAGACACTAATAGCACCATAGTAGAACACAGAAGAAGCTACTAAGTAGATGTAATAGCCTGTATGCAGCAGTAAAATTCATGTATAGTTATCGATTTTTTTACTTTTTAGCCTTCTCTGGAGCCTTGGACATGAGCTAGGACATTAAGACTTTGCATGCAGGGAGGTCTAGCAGCCACGTTGCAGGGGACAATGAGAAAAGAGTTCATATGTAGTAAAAACCTAACAAATCCGACCGTTTTCGTCATTTGCGATCGAATCGATTTAATGTCAGATGGTCACATTGGCCGCTCTTCTCTCTGAAACGGTTACATTTATCGAGTGCAAAGCTATGTCGCGTACTGCGATATGCGGAGACACTAAAAGCACCATAGTAGAACACAGAAGAAGCTTCTAAGTTGATGTAATATCCAGTAAGAAGCAGTACAATTCAAGCTATCGGTTTTGACTCTTTAGTCGGCTTTGGGGCTTGGACATGAACTACGAACTTAAGATTTTGCATGCAGGGAGGACTAGCAGCCACGTCGCACGGGAGTATTTGAAACCTATTTATATGTTGAAAAAACCTAAGAAATCCGCCCGTTTTCGTCATATGCTATCGAATCGATTTAATGACAGAACGTCACATTGGCAGCTCTACTCTCTGAAACGGTTACATTTATCGTGTGGAAGGCTATGACGCGTGCTGCGATATTCGGAGACACTAAAAGCACTATAGTAGAACACAAGAAGATTCTTAGTTGATGTAATAGCCAGTAAGAAGCAGTACAATTTAAGTTTAGTTATCGATTTTTCAATTTTTAGGCGGCTTTGGTGCCTTGGACATAAGCTATGACCTTAAGATTTTGCATGCAACGAGGACTAGCAGCCACGTTGCACGGGGGAATGTGAAAAGTGTTCATATGTAGTAAAAATCCAACAAATCCGACCGTTTTCGTCATTTGCTACCGAATCGACTTAATGTCACATCGTCACATTGGCCGCTCTACTCTCTGAAACGGTTACATTTATCATGTGGAAGGCTATGTCGCTTGCTGCGATATGCGGAGACACTAAAAACACCATAGTGGAACACAGAAGAAGCTACTAAGTTGATGTAATAGCCAGTAAGAAGCAGGACAATTCAAGATTAGTTATCGATTTTTTACTTTTTAGCCTTCTTTGGAGCCTTGGACATGAGCTAGGACCTTAAGATTTTGCATGCAGGGTCTAGCAGCCACGTTGCAGGGGACAATGAGAAAAGTGTTCATATGTAGTACAAACCTAACAAATCCGCCCCTTTTCGTCATTTGCTATCGAATCGACTTAATGTCAAATGGTCACATTGGCCGCTCTTCTCTCTGAAACGGTTACATTTATCGTGTGCAAAGCTATGTCGTGTACTGCGGAATGCGGAGACACTAAAAGCACCATAGTAGAACACAGAAGATACTTCTAAGTTAATGTACTAGCCAGTAAGAAGCAGTGCAATTCAAGTTATCGATTTTGTACTTTTTAGCCGGCTTTGGGGCACTGGACATGAGCTAGGAACTTAAGATTTTGCATGCAGGGAGGACTAGCAGCCACGTTGCACGGTAGTATGTGAAAAATATTCATATGTAGTAAAAACATAAGAAATCGGCCCGTTTTCGTCATTTGCTATCGAATCGAGTTTATGTCAGATCGTCGCATTGGCTGCTCTACACTCTGAAACGGTTACATTTATCGTGTGCAACGCTATGTCGCGTGCTGCGATATGCGGAGACACAAAAAGCACCATAGTAGAATACAGAAGAAGATTCTACGTTGATGTAACAGCCAGTAAGGAGCAGTACAATTCAAATTTATTTATCGATTTTTGACTTTACGCGTTACATAACTTGTAGGAACATGGAAAGTATTGACCTTGACGCTCTAACAGCCGATTGCTCAGAAATCTCATGGCATCAAATAATCAGAGAACCTTCAATCGACGGCAAAATTAATGAACTTGGTGATAAACTCTTTGCCCTCTATGACAAACATGCACCTGCGCACACAGTCCGTGTAAGAAAATCTCCTGCTCCATGGCTGACAGCTGAATTACGTCAAAGGATGACTAATAATGATGCTGCCCACAGGCGTTTCAAGGCAGATCCGAAAACCGAGCGTTTCGAAGAATATAGAAAGCTACGGAACAGAGTGAAACAATGCATTCGCAATGCCAAAATCAGGCACGCTCGCTCCCTTGTATGCAGCGATCTGAAACCCACGACTCTATGGAAGAATCTCCGTAGCTTGGGGGTCGGAAAGGCAAAATCGGAAACTACTTTTCATGTGTCAGCTAACGAATTAAATGAATTCTTCTCTGCACCTCTGATTACCAGCACGGCTGATAATTACCGTCCACAAGAATCCCCAAACAGGATAACTAACAACGATACCTTCCATCTAAAACATGTAACAACAAATACGGCAAGAATAGCAATAATGAGAATCTCTTCTGATGCAATAGGCAACGACATTATCGGTATAACCATGATTAAGAATGTTGCCGATATCTTAGTACCTGTCTTAACTGACATATTTAATTTTTCCCTCGTGAACGGAATATACCCCACTGCATGGAAAAGAAGCATAATTCGACCCATCCCTAAGATCGAAAACCCGCAACTGCCTAGTGATTACCTACCAATTAGCATACAGCCAGCTGTTTCCAAAGCACTTGAATATATTGTTCATGACCAAATCACTGAACACTTGCATGAATTCAGTCTATATGACAAATTTCAATCTGGTTTCCGTAAACATCACAGCACAAACACTGCTCTAATTAAAGTAACTGATGACCTGAAATATGCCATCGACAATCGAAAGGCAACAATATTGACGCTACTGGACTTCAGCAAAGCTTTTGACACTGTTAACTTTGACATATTACTCAGAAAAGTGCAACAGCTTAATTTCTCTGATAGTGCAATGAGATGGTTTGAAAGCTACTTAAAAGACAGACAGCAATGTGTTGTCTGCGCAAATGAAAAATCTTCCTCGAAACATGTTTCTTCGGGAGTGCCACAAGGATCAGTCTTAGGACCACTGTTGTTTTCGTCGGTTTTGTCCTCCTGTAAACATATGCCGACGACCTCCAGCTCTACCTAAGCGTCAGACCTGAAGACGTAAACACTGCAATCGCTCTGATGAATGATGATCTGTCTTCAGTAGTGACATGGGCGAAAAACCAGGGGCTTAAATTAAACGCAAAAAAGACGCAAGTAATCTTAATAGCCCATCAGAAATTAATAAGTTCAGATTTCCACGAACGGCTACCTCCTATTCTGCTCGAAGGTACTCCAATACCATATCAGAAAACAGTGAAAAACTTGGGTGTAACTTTGGACGAGCATCTCAACTGGGCGGAGAATACAGTCGCAGTGTGCCGAAAGACATCTGCTTCTTTCTATGCTCTCAAAAAGTTTAGGAACATATTCCCACAGAACTTGAAACGCCAGCTCGTGCAAGCACTCGTTCTACTGAACCTCCACTATTGTGATGTGATTCAACAAGGCATGAGTAGTGAAAACAAAAGACGGCTAGAGCTAACCATGAATGCCTGTGTGCGTTACACCTGCAACATTCGCCGATATGATCATGTTAGTGCTTCATACTCCGAGCTAGGGTGGCTGCGGCCGGACAAACTGCGTGACTACCACACTATATGTCTACTTCACCGACTCCTCGTCGCGCAAGCACCCCAGTACCTAGCTTCAGAGATTAAAAACGTGTAATGCCATCATAATCGAAACACGAGGTCGCTCTTATCTGGTATCCTAGCTGTGCCCACTCACAAAACAAAAACTTTTGCAAACTCCTTCTCAGTTGCCGCTGTTCGCCTCTGGAACAAACTGCCCCTCACCTTGAGGAAAATTCAATCTCCTGTTGCTTTTAAGAAGAAGTTGAAGCATTTCCTACTATCATCCGCATGAAAATTCTCCACAAAATTAATGTGCAAGGCCAATCCTCTCATATGTCAAATAGCAAAGCTAGCGTCTCCTATCTTGCTTCTGAGATGCCTTCCTCTTCATCTATCTCTATTAGCCACGCAGTCTTCTTTTCCTTTATATTTTCCTTAATTATGTTTCATCATGTCCCTCTATTCCTCTCCTCCCTTCACCATGAGTTCCCCCCACACTCCCTGCTGCCAGCACTCCTATCTGAAATCTTTCTCTTCAATAATGTATTTTTCGAGGTGTACCTTTCTAATTGTTTATCTCACTTTTTGTATTAGATGTAGTTTAACATGCCTACTACAACATATGACTGTAAAATAAGTAGAATGCCTGGTTAGATGTAAGAGAGGGACTGATGGCCCTAATCTTGTCAGGTTGAATAAATAAATAAATAAATAAATAAATAAATTTGCTATCGAATCGACTTAAAGTCAGATCGTCACATTGGCCGCTCTTCGCTCTGAAACGGTTACATTTATCTTGTGCAAAGCTATGTCGCGAGCTGCGAAATGCGGAGACACTAAAAGAACCATAGTAGAACAGAGAAGAAGCTTCTAAGTTGAAGTAATAGCCAGTATAAAGCAGTACAATTAAAGTTTAGTTTTCGATTTTTGGCTTTTTAGCCGGCTTTGGCGCCTTGCAAATGAGGTAGGACCTTAAGATTTTGCATGAAGGGAGGACTAGCACCAACGTTGCACGAAAGAATGTGAAAAGTGTTCATATGTAGTAAAAACCTAAGAAATCCGCCCGTTTTCGTCATTTGCTATCGAATCAACTTGATGTCATATAGTCACATTGGCCGCTCTTCTCTGTGAAACGGTTACATTTATCGCGTGCAAAGCTATGTCGCGTGCTGCGATATACGGAGACACTAAAAGCACCATAGTAGAACACAGAAGAAGCTTCTAAGTTGATGTAATGGCCAGTAAGAAGCAGTAGAAATAAAACTTAGTTATCGATTTTTGACTTTTTAGCCGGCTTCGGTGCCTTGGACATGAGCTAGGACCTTACGATTTTGCATGAAGGGAAGACTAGCAGAAACGTTGCACAGCAGAATGTGAAAATTGTTCATATGTAGTAAAAACCTGAGAAATCTGCCCGTTTTCGTCATTTGCTATCGAATCGACTTAATGTCAGATCGTCAAATTGGCAGCTTTTCTCTCTGAAACAGTTACATTTATCGTGTGCAAACCTTTGTCGCGTGCTGTGATATGCGGAGACACTAAAAGCAACTTAGTAGAGCACAGAAGAAGCTTCGAAGTTGATGTAATTGCCTGTAAGAAGCAGCACAATTAAAGTTTAGTTATCGATTTTTGCCTTTTTAGGGGGCTTTGGTGACTTTGACATGAGCTAGGACCTTAAGATTTTGCATGAAGGGAGGACTAGCTAACATCTTGCATGGGAGAATGTGGAGAGTGTTCATATGTAGTAAAAACCAAAGAAATCCGACCGTTTTCGTCATTTGCTTTCGAATCGAGTTAATGTCTGATCGTCACATTGGCCGCTCTTCTCTCTGAAACGGTTACATTTACCGTGTGCAAAGCTATGTCGCGTGCTTCCGAATGCGGAGACACTAAAAGCACCATAGTAGAACAGAGAAGAAGCTTCTAAGTTGATGTAATAGCCAGTAAGAAGCAGTACCATTCAAGTTTACTTACCGATTTTTAACTTTTTAGCCGGCTTTGGTGCGTTGGACTTGAGCAAGGGCCTTAAGATTTTGCATGCAGGGTGGACTAGCAGTCACGTTGCACAGGAGAATGTGAAAAGTGTTCATATGTAGTAAGAACCTGAGAAATCCGCCAGTTTTCGTCATTTGTCTTTGAATCGACTTAATGTCAGATCGTCACACTGGCCGCTCTTCTCTCTGTAACGGTTACATTTATCGTGTGCAAAGCTATGTCGCGTGATGCAGAATGCGGAGACACTAAAAGCACCATAGTAGAACACAGATGAAGCTTCTAAGTTGACGTAATAGCCAGTAAGACGCCGTAAAATATTAGTTTTAGCTACCGATTATTGACTTTTTAGCAGGCTTTGGTGCCTTGGACATGAGCTAGGACGTTACGATTTTGCATGAAGTTAAGAATTACAGCCACGTTGCACGGGACAATGTGAAAAATGTTCATATGTTGTAAAAACCTAAGACATCCGCCCGTTTTCGTCATTTGCTATCGATTCTACTTAATGTCATATCGTCACATTTGCCGCACTTCTCCCTGAAACGGTTACATTTATCGTGTGCAAAGCTATGTCGCGTGCTGCGGAATGCGGAGACACCAAAAGCCCCGTAGTAGAACACAGAAGAAGCTTCTAAGTTGATGTAATAGCGAGTAAGGAGCAGTATTATTTAAGTTTTAGTGATCGATTTTTAAATTTTTAGCCGTCTTTGGTGCCTTGGACATGACCTAGGACCCTACGATTTTGCAAGAATGGAAGACTAGCAGCCACGTTGCACAGGAGAATGTGAAAAGTGTTCATATGTTATACAAACCACAGATATCCAACCGTTTTCGTCATTTGCTATCGAATCGACTTAATGTCAGATCGTCACATTGGCCGCTCTTCTCTCTGAAAAGGATACATTTATCGTGTGCAAAACTATGTGGCGTGCTGCGATATGTGGAGACACTAAAAGCCCCATAGTAGTACACAGAATAAGCTTCTAAGTTGATGTAATAGCCAGTAAATAGCAGTACAATTTAAGTTTTAGTGATCGATTTTTTAATTTTTAGCCAGCTTTGGTGCCTTGGACATGAGCTAGGACCTTACGATTTTGCATGAAGGGAGGACTAGCAGCTACGTTGCACGGGAGAATGTGAAAAGTGTTCATATGTAGTAAAAACCTAAGAAATTCGTCCGTTCTCAACATTTGCTATCGAATTGACTTAATGTCAGATCGTCACATTGGCCGCTCTTGTCTCTGAAACGGTTGCATTTATCGTGTGCAAAGCTATGTTGCGTGCTGCAATATGCAGAGACACAAAAAGCACCATAGTAGAACACAGTAAAGCTTCTAAGTTGATGTAATAGCCAGTAAGTCGCAGTAGAACTCAAATTTAGATATCGATTTTTGAATTTTTAGGCGGCTTTGGTGCCTTCGACATGAGGTAGGACCTTAAGAATTTGTACGAAGGGAGGACTAGCAGCCACGTTGCTCGGGAGAAGGTGAAATGTGTTCAAATGTAGTAAAAACATAAGAAATCCGCCCGTTTTCGTCAGTTGCTATCGAATCGACTTAATGTCAGATCGTCACATTGGATTCTCTTCTCTCTGAAACGGTTACATTTATCGTTTGCAAAGCTATGTCGCGTGCTGCGATATGCGGAAACACTACAAGCACCATAGTAGAACAAAGAAGAAGCTTCTAAGTTGAAGTAATAGCCAGTAAGAAGCGGTAAAATAATACACTCCTGGAAATTGAAATAAGAACACCGTGAATTCATTGTCCCAGGAAGGGGAAACTTTATTGACACATTACTGGGGGTCAGGTACATCACATGATCACACTGACAGAACCACAGGCACATAGACACAGGCAACAGATCATGCACAATGTCGGCACTAGTACATTGTATATCCACCTTTCGCAGCAATGCAGGCTGCTATTCTCCCATGGAGACGATCGTAGAGATGCTGGATGTAGTCCTGTGGAACGGCTTGCCATGCCATTTCCACCTGGCGCCTCAGTTGGACCAGCGTTCGTGCTGGACGTGCAGACCGCGTGAGACGACGCTTCATCCAGTCTCAAACATGCTCAATGGGACAGATCCGGAGATCTTGCTGGCCAGGGTAGTTGACTTACACCTTCTAGAGCACGTAGGGTGGTACGGGATTCATGCGGACGTGCATT
Source organism: Schistocerca gregaria (assembly GCF_023897955.1). NCBI lineage: Eukaryota > Metazoa > Arthropoda > Insecta > Orthoptera > Acrididae > Schistocerca > Schistocerca gregaria. Next base: position 618,292 of record NW_026061741.1, read on the forward strand.
GTCCTGTTGGAACAGCTAGTTCCCTTGCCGGTCTAGGAGTGGTAGAACGATGGGTTCGATGACGGTTTGGATGTAGCGTGCACTATTCAGTGTCCCCTCGACGATCACAGAGGTGTACGGCCAGTGTAGGAGATCGCTCCCCACACCATGTTGCCGGGTGTTGGCCCTGTGTGCCTCGGTCATATGCAGTCCTGATTGTGGCGCTCACCTGCACGGCGCCAAACACGTATACGACCATCATTGGCACCAAGGCAGAAGCGACTCTCATCGCTGAAGACGACACGTCTCCATTCGTCCCTCTATTCACGCCTGTCGCGACACCACTGGAGGCGGGCTGCACGATGTTGGGGCGTGAGCGGAAGACGGCCTAACGGTGTGCGGGACCGTAGCCCAGCTTCATGGAGACGGTTGCGAATGGTGCTCGCCGATACCCCAGGAGCAACAGTGTCCCTAATTTGCTGGGAAGTGGCGGTGCGGTCCCCTACGGCACTGCGTAGGATCCTACGGTCTTGGCGTGCATCCGTGCGTCGCTGCGGTCCGGTCCCAGGTCGACGGGCACGTGCACCTTCCGCCGACCACTGGCGACAACATCGATGTGGAGACCTCACGCCCCACGTGTTGAGCAATTCGGCGGTACGGCCACCCGGCCTCCCTCATGCCCACTATACGCCCTCGCTCAAAGTCCGTCAACTGCACATACGGTTCACGTCCACGCTGTCGCGGCATGCTACCAGTGTTAAAGACTGCGCTGGAGCTCCGTATGCCACGGCAAACTGGCTGACACTGACGGCGGCGGTGCACAAATGCTGCGCAGCTAGCGCCATTCGACGGCCAACACCGCAATTCCTGGTGTGTCTGCTGTGCCGTGCGTGTGATCATTGCTTGTACAGCCGTCTCGCAATGTCAGGAGCACGTATGGTGGGTCTGACACACCGGTGTCAATGTGTTCTTTTTTCCATTTCCAGGAATGTAGTTTTAACTATCGATTATTAACTTTTTAGCCGGCTTTGGTGCCTTGGGCATGAGCTAGGACCTTAAGAATTTGTATAAAAGGAGGACTAGCAGCCACGTTGCACGTGAGAATGTGAAAAGTGTTCATATGTAGAAAAAACTTAAGAAATCCCCCCGTCTTCGTCATTTGCTGTCGATTTGTCTTAATGTCAGATCGTCACATTGGCCGCTCTTTTCTCTGAAACGGTTACATTTATCGTGTGCAAAGCTATGTTGCGTGCTGCGATATGCGGAGACACTAAAAGCACCATAGCAGAACACAGAAGAAGCTTCTAAGTTGATGTAACAGCGAGTAAGAAGCAGTACAATTCAAGTTTAGTTATCGATTTTTGACTTTTTAGCCGGCTTTGGTGTCTTGGCCATGAGTTAGGACCTTACGATTTTGCATGAAGGGAGGACTAGCAGCCACGTTGCACGGGAGAATGTGAAAAGTGTTCATATGTAGTAAAAACCTAAGAAATCCGCTCGTTTTCGTCTTTTGCTATCGTATCGACGTAATGTCAGATCGTCACATTGGATGCTCTTCTCTCTGAAATGGTTACATTTATCGTGTGCAAAGCTATGTCGCGTGCTGCGATATGCGGAGACACTACAAGCACCATAGTAGAACAGAGAAGAAGCTTCCAAGTTGACGTAATAGCCAGTAAGAAGCCGTAAAATAATAGTTTTAGCTATCGATTATTAACTGTTTAGTCGGCTTTGGTGCCTTGGACATGAGCTAGGAACTTAAGATTTTGCATGAAGGGAGGACTATTAGCTACGTTACACGGGAGAATGTGAAAAGTGTACATATGTAGTAAAAACATAGAAATCCGCCCGTTTTCGTCATTTACTATCTAATCGACTTAATGTCAGATCGTCACATTGGCCGCTCTTCTCTCTGAAACGGTTACATTTATCGTGTGCAATACTATGTCGCATGCTGCGGAATTCGGAGACACTAAAAGCACCATAGTAGAACAGAGAAGATGCTTCTAAGTTGACGTAATAGCCAGTAAGAAGACGTAAAATAAAAGTTTTAGCTATCGATTATTGACTTTTTAGTTGGCTTTGGTGCCTTGGACATGAGCTAGGAGCTTAAGATTTTGCATGAAGGAAGGACTAGCAGCCACGTTGCACGGGAGAATGTGAAAAGTGATCGAATATAGTAAAAACCTATGAAATCCGCTCGTTTTCGTCATTTGATATCGAATCGACTTAATGTCAGGTCGTCACATTGGACGCTCTTCTCAATGAAACGGTTATATTAATCGTGTGCAAAACTATGTGTCGTGCTGCGGAATGCGCAGACACTAAACGTACCATAGTAGAACACAGAAGAAGCTTCTAAGTTGACGTAATAGCCAGTAAGAAGACGTAAAATAATAGTTTTAGCTATCGATTATTTACTTTTTAGCCGGCTTTGGTGCCTTGGACATGAGCTAGGACCTTAAGAATTTGTATGAAGGGAGGACTAGAAGCCACCTTGCACGGGAGAATATGATATGTGTTCAAATGTAGTAAAAATCTAAGAAATCCGAAAGTTTTCGTCATTTGCTGTCGAATTGACTTAATAACAAATCGTCACATTGGCTGCTCTTCTCTCTGAAATGGTTACATTTATC